>NC_080169.1:86317804-86625699 GCF_950295315.1 Erinaceus europaeus
ACTAAAGGCATGCTTCCTTTTTATGTTTTTTTCATAAACCAGATTAAGGCCCTTATTCAGGCCATTCTAACAACCAGTCATATTTAAGATTAAATTTGGGTCTGTTGTGTTGATGTGATCTTTGTGAATTGGTCAAGAAGTCAATAAACTAAGAATATTCACAACTGGATTGCTTTTCAATATAATCCCTATTTCCTCTTAAATAATTTTATTGGAGTGCTTTCTTTGTATAGTATGACTGATATTTTAATACTATGTTTTGTTCTTCCCCTTTTATAGGTTTTTATGATATGAAACTAGGTAATTTAGGAACATAGCATTTTTCTTTCCAACAACTGTAGTCTGGCTTTTATGATTGAGCTGTACTGGATTTTAAATGTTTTCATCTTACATAAAGCAATGATATTAATATTTAAGTATACCTAAAAAATTTGCCTCTAAGCCTGCAATCAGAACACTGAATGTAAAAGAAAATATTACTTAATTTTAGATAAGTAGAAAACTCAGAATGCTGAAATTATAAATGTGGAAAAATAATTATAGGTCATAAATTGGGACATGGTCACGTCACACAGGAACCTCGATAGGTAAAGCTCATATATCATTTTTGACAAGTCTTACTATACTATACTATCCCTTTCCCCCTCCATATAACATAAATTCTGATGTGCAATTTCCTTTTAGGGTTTCTTGTCTGACATGGTAAGTTTTAGTGCCAAGAAAATATTTTAACTAGATGGAATTTTTTCTGCATATTTACATATTTATTTTGCTAGTGAAAAGGTGAAATAAAAATAACCAGTGGTTATTTTAAATTCTCAAATTACTTATTTTCACTTGAGTGGTGGCTTCCCTAATTGTTAGTCTCTAGTTTGTTCAGCAGGAACTACACATGAGTTTTTAGTGATCCGTTGTTTTCATTGTCACAATGGACCAGATTCATATCCTGTAAAAACTGTGGGGAGTCTGTAGGGAGGAAAACTACCATATATGGAAACTTTCTCCGTAGAATTCCCATGAAATTTCACAGGATGTGAATAGAATTCATTGTTGTTATGGATTTTGAGTCTAAAAAATCACCAACAATATGTATTTTTATCATTACTAGTAGCTACTGTATTAAATTGTACTGATATTCTACTAAACTTTTCATTTGAAACCAAGGGGAATATAAGATTGTTATATGACCACTTAAAGTAGTGTTATTTTGAGGAGTATTTCTTTTTTCCTACTAAATATAAAACTTTTATTAACATGCTTACTCTTTTTTTAATGTTTTTATTTATAAAAAGAAAGCACTAACAAAACCATAGGATAAGAGGGATACAACTCCACACAGTTTTCACCACCAGAACTCCGTATCCCATCCCATCCCCTGATAACTTCCCTATTCTTTAACCCTCTGGGAGTATGGACCCAAGGTCATTATGGGGTGCAGAAGGTGGAAGGTCTGGCTTCTGTAATTGCTTCCCCGCTGAACATGGGCATTGACAGTTCGATCCATACTCCCAGCCTGCCTCTCTCTTTCCCTAGTGGGGTGGGGTTCTGGGGAATTGGAGCTTCAGGACACATGGGTTGGGTTGGCTGTCCAGGGAAGTCTGGTTGGCATCATGCTAGCATCTGGAACCTGGTGGCTTAAAAGAAAGTTAACATATAAAGCCAAACAAATTGTTGACTAATCATGAACCTAAAGGCTGGAATAGTGCAGATTAAGAGTGGCGGGGGCGGGGGGGGTTGTCTCCGTTTTAGGCCTATTTTAGTTATATTCCAAAGGACCCATGACTATACTAGTTTTTTTTTTTCTTTTTTATTCCCTAATCCTGAAAACTGATTTGTAGGTGGATCCAAGTTATTGTCTCGGGAGATGATGTCATGGCTGGGAAAAGGACCAGAAAACTGGATCAGGGAAGAGATTAGCTCCCTAATATGGGAAAGGTGTATAAATATTGTTGACTGTAAACCCCATTGATTTGATGTGATCTGATCTGGGGCCCATATTCAGCTTAGGAGCCTATGTGACCTCTGTATTCCTGTAGACCTGAGCTCACATTCTGTGGTCACGAGTAGGAACATTCCAAGCTGCCCCAATTTCAGGACCTATCTTCCTTGGGTAGAGCATAGAGTATGTTGTCCATCCTCCCTGCATAGGATGGCACATTCTCTACCATTGTTGATCCAAGTTGAGGGCAAGGTCCTATGGGGGCCCACAAAGGGGTCTATTTTATTGTTCCTGAGAGAGATGACTGGTAACATTGGGGAGAGGGATTTATTTGAGGTCTAGGCTTATCCTGTTTATTTGGGAATCTCAGGACTCCTTAAATAGGTCCCCAGCTGATGGGGTGGCCTGATAGTGACTATAGAGTCATTGTCAAAGAATGCCTGTCTCTTGCCCTTATTCAGCTTTTGCAGTCCTTGCTTTGCTAAGGTTAGCTTTGGAGTGAGTGAGGGAAATGTAATAGGAAGTAGGTGAGGAGGGTATTTTAGTCTAAGTAGACACTATTTCATTATGAACTTAATTAATACTGACTCACTATTATGTACTTTTGCTTTCAGGTATATATTTTGCCCTAATTTATGGATACATGTAAACATATGCTCTATCTCACAGGACCTGGTCTATATCTATGTTTTGGGACTTTGTTAGAAAGTGAACCACCTGAAATGGAATTAGAGAATCCTATGAAAGGAAAGGCCTTACCCTAGTAATGAGGGTGAAAGGTTGACATTCCATACCTGACATCCCTGGACATAGTCTGAAGTAAAGCATGCTGAGGTGGTACTTGTTGCATTGATTAGGTTGGGATCTGCAGAAGCAATATAATTTGGTATGAATTCAGAGAAGCATGCAGGAACGTGAGCCCCACCCTTGAGGTTCCAGGACTGGGGGAAATACAGTCTATAGAGGAAGTGGGAGGTTCCTGCTGTCTTAGGGTTTAAGAAGGCAGTAGATAGTTATTGCTGTAATCACATTATTTGGCAATTGGGTTAACTTTGAAAAATCCCTTTGTTAGGATTTGCTGTATCATACACAACATCACCAAAATTTATGTTCTTTGTCTTATTTTTTTTATAGCTGTGCCACCAGTTGCTTCTGTTCTCCCTGGTCTAAGCTTTTATAGAGTCAACATATGGAAGACTCAGCCTATGGTCTGTGCATTAAAAAGTTTGAGACATTCAATCAATTTTTTCCCCTCTCATATTAATTAGTGATTTACATGACTACAAATAGGAGTGTACATAAACACCATTCCCACCACCAAAAGACAGTGTTCCCCCCCCCCCCCCCCAGTGAAGCTGAACATCTACCCTCACCCTCAACGCAGAGATTTTTACTTTGGTACCCTACTCCAAATTCAGTCAAATCCTGCTTTAAGTTTCCCTTTCTGTTCTTCTTTCTCAGCTTCTGTTTATTAGTGGGATCATCCCATACTTGTCTTTGTCTTTCTGATTTGGCTCATTTAACATAATTCCTTCTAGCTCCATCCAAGATGGATCAGAGTAGGTGGGTTCATTGTTCTTAACAGCTGCATAGTATTCCATTATGTATATATACCACAGCTTTCTCAGCCACTCATCTGTTGTTGGGCACCTGGGTTGCTTCCAGGTTTTAGCTATTACAAATTGTGCGACTATGAACATAGGCGTACACATATCTTTTTGGTTGTGTGTAATGGAGTCCTGGGAGTATATCCCTAGGAGAGGAATTACTGGGTAATATGGAAGGTCTATGTATAGCCTTGTGAGAGTTTTCCAGACTGCTCTCAGCAGAGGTTGGACCAATTTACCTTCCTACCAGCAGTGTAGGAGGATTCCTTTGTCCCCACAGCCTCTTCAGCATTTGTTGCTGCTGTCCTTTTTGATGTATGCCATTCTCACAGGGGTGAGGTGGCATCTCAGAGTTGTCTTTATTTGCATTTCTCTGACAATCAGCGACCTGGAGCAATTTTTCATATGTTTGTTAGCCTTTTGGATCTCCTCTATAGTGAATGTTCTGTTCATATCCTCTGCCCATTTTTGGATGGGGTCATTGGCTTTTTTGTTGCTATAACATGCTTCTTCTTTTTTTTTTTAAATATTTATTTTATTTATTCCCTTTTGTTGCCCTTGTTGTTTTTTTATTGTTGTAGTTATTATTGTTGTTGTCGTTGTTGGATAGGACAGAGAGAAATGGAGAGAGGAGGGGAAGACAGAGAGGAGGAGAGAAAGACAGACACCTGCAGACCTGCTTCACCGCCTGTGAAGCAACTCCCCTGCAGGTGGGGAGCCGGGGCTCGAACCGGGATCCTTATGCTGGTCCTTGTGCTTTGCACCACCTGTGCTTAACCCACTGCGCTACAGCCCGACTCCCAACATGCTTATTCTTAATTAGTGTGAGAAGTTAGAATGATTTAAAGGCTGTGTAAGGTCACTTTTGTCATCCTAGAACAGAAGTTGTAATGTTTTCTTAATATTTTTCTTGTATTAAAAATGTATTAAGAGATACTTATGTACTGAAAGATGAAGAAGCAGTTGAATATAAGTTGTATAAATGGAGTATCCTTATGCCAGATATAATGACTAAATGCAGAGATTTTGCTGCACATTTGCCTCTTTTCATATCATGATGCTACCATGTTTCAAAGACGGTTTGATCATCTACCATCTGAGCTCTTCTGGCTTCAAATATGGCTTACTGATGAACTCTGTGTATTTGGAAAAAGTTCCTTTTATGACTAGGACATTTGCATCAGGATGAGACTGTATATTTTTTAAATTAACTTTACGTTCCCAGTCACCACTGCAGGGGCAAAGTGGTGCTGCAGGTGTGTCTATTTCTCTCTCTGTTGTCTTCTATCTCATTCACCACACCTTCTCTCTATTTCTCTCTGTCCTATAAAATAAAAGAAGAAGGATAGTGGAGGAGGTAGGGAAAGCTGTCCAGAGCGGTAGAATCATCATGCAGTGATAACCCTGGGGTGGGGGGAGAGAGAGAGAAAGGAAAAGTACCCAAAGAATAAAAAAACAATTTTACTGAGGAAGGGGAAATCATGAATTAGAAGACTGTTGTCACTGGTATTGAGTTCTCTCTTGCCATGCTAGACAGGTTGAGACTTTTAAAAATTAGTGTTTTTCTTAATTGGGAGTGGGTGGACAGTTAATGGCTTATAGGGTAAATAGAGTTGTTGTTACAACTTTCTCAAGTTTTTTGCAGAACACTCTAGTCCTCTGCCTAGGTCCTCCTCTACCAGCGTGCATCAGGATCTGGAAGTCTTCCTCCCACCCAAGAACCCTTTATTTGGTGCGGTATACCAAATGCAGTCCACATTCTGCATTCTGTTTGATAGTTCTTCTATCTGTTCCTATTTCTCAACTTTTGCCCATGACTTGAGATCATCCCATATTCATCCTTTCTGGTTTATCTCATTTAACATGATTCTTTCAAATTCCATCCAAAATGAGGTGAAGAAGGTGAATTCATAATTTTTAAAAATTTCTTTACTGGAGGATTATTGGTTTGTAGTCAACAGCAAAATACAATAGTTTGTACAGGTGTAACATTTCTCAATTTTCCACATTTCCATTCTTCCCCAACTAGGTCCTCCTCTGTAATCTTGTTCCAGGACCTGGACCCTTCCCCCCACCCTAGAGTCTTTTACTTTGATGCAATACACCAAATCCAGTTCAAGTTCTGTTTTCTGTTTTCCCTTCTGTTCTTATTTTTCAACTTCTGTCTGAGTGAGTTCATCCATATTCTTCCTTCTCTTTCTGGCTGATCTCATTTAACATGATTTGTTCAAGCTCCATTCAAGATGAGGTGAAGAAGGTGGAATTCATTATTATTAATAGCTGAGAAGTATGTTATTGTGTGTGTATACACACACACACACACACACACACACCTTTCTCGGCTACTAATGTGTTGTTGGATACCTAGGTTGCTTCCAGGTTTTGGCTATTATAAATTGTGCTTCTATAAACATAGGTATACACAGATATTTTTGATAACTGTATTTGGTTCCTTAGGATATATCCCCAAGACAGGAATGGGAGGGCCATAGAGTAATCCATCTCTAGCCTTCTGAGAGTTCTCTGGACTGCTCTCCAAAGGGGTTGGAATAATTTACATTCCTACCAGTAGTACAGGAGGCTTCTTTTATTCCCACAACCTCTGCATCATTTATATTACTGTCATTTTTAATGTATGACAATCTCACAGGGGTGATGTGCTATCACATTGTCTCTATTTTCATTTCTCTGACAACAAGTGACTTGGAGCAGTTTTTCATGTCTGTTGGCCTTTTGGGTCTCTTTGGCGAATATTCTTTTTTTTGCAAATGTAGTTGGTTTTTACCCTTCATCTTGTGTTTGGAGGAAAACAAGATGTTTAGGAGATGAATCTTCATGAATATTTCCTCACCTAGATTCTTCTATCTGTTTCTCCACTGCTCTGACTTTCTCTGTTGACCCAGGGTCATACCAAGGGGATGGGGTAAGAAGAGTGAGTCCATACATATGGTTGGTGAATATTCTGTTAATATTTTTCTCCCTATTTATGCATGGGGTAATTTTTTTTTGTTGCTGAGTGTGGTGAGATTTTTATTTATTTTGATTATTAGCCTTTTGTCTGATACATAGAATATACTGATTTTATCTCATTCTGTAAGGAGTCTCTTTGGGTGGTGGTTTCTCTTGCTGTGAAGAAGCTTTTTAATTTGATGTAGTTTAGATTGTTTTAGTCTTCCTTGCAATTGGATTTGTATCATTGAAGATTTCTATGAAATTTAGATGGACAGCTGGGGCCCTATCTGGGGAGTCCTGAGATTCCCAAACAGACATGATGGGCCTAGACCTTAAATAAATCCCATTGTTACCAGTCATCTCTATCAGGAACAATAAAATAGACCCCTTTGTGGGCCCCCAGAGCAACTTGTCCTCAACTTGGATCAACAATGGTAGAGAATGTGCCATCCTATGAAGGGAGGATGGACAACATACTCTATGCTACACCTGAGGAAGATAGGTCCATATTGGGGCAGCTTGCAATGTTCCTACTCATGACTACAGAATGTGAGCTCAGATCTACAGGAATGCAGAGGTCACATAGGCTCCTAAGCTGAATATGAGCCCCGATCAGATCACATCAAATCGATGGGGTTGACAGTCAACAATATTTATACACCTTTCCCATATTAGGGAGCTAATCTCTTCCCTGATCCAGCTTTCTGGTCCTTTTCCCAGCCATGATATCATCTCCCCAGACAATAACTTGCATCCACCTGCATATCATATTTTAGGCTCAGGGAAAAAAGAAACAAACTAGTATAGCCACAGGCCATTTGGAATATAACTAAAATATACCTACTAGCTATCTACAAAAGGAAAGGAGGACTACCCCCCCCCCCAACTCTTCCTCTGCACTATTCCAGCCTTTAGGTTCATGATTGATCAACAGTTTGTTTGGCTTTATATGTTAACTCTCTTTTCAGCCACCAGATTCCAGATGCTAGCATGATGCTGACCGGACTTCCCTGGACAGACAAGCCCACCAATGTATCCTGGAGCACCACTTCCCCAGAGACCCACCCTACTAGACCCAGAGAGAGAGAGGCAGACTGGAAGTATCAGTCGACCAGTCAATGCCCATGTTCAGCAGGGAAGCAATTACAGAAGCCAGACCTTCAACCTTCTGCATCCCACAATGACCTTGGGTCCATACTCCCAGAGGGTTAAAGAATAGGAAAGCTATCAGGGGAGGGGGATGGGATACGGAGATCTGGTGGTTGGAATTGTGTGGAGTTGTATCCCTCGTATCCTATGGTTTTGTTAGTGTTTCCTTTTTATAAATAAAAAAAATGAAAAAAGAAATTTAGATGGAAAAGAGTTCTACCAATATTTTCCTCTAAGTATTTGATAGTTTCTGGTCTAATATCCAAGTCTTTGATCCACTTGGAGTTTACTTTTGTGTGTGGTGAAGTGTAGTGGTTCAGTTTCATTCTTCTGCATGTTTCAACCCAGTTTTCCCAACACTATTTGTTGAAGAGACTCTCCTTTCTCCATTTAATAGTTTGGGTCCCCTCGTCAAAAATTAGATGTCCATAGGTATGGGAAAGGGTGAGACCTTTTAAAGGTTGCCCTTGAAGGGTAAACTCCTGTATTTTGAAAGACTAGCTGAAGAAAGGAAAGTATCAGATGTGAGAGGAGGAGCCTGTGTGATACTAGATAAAATGGGCAAAATTTGGTATATACCTAGTATATTTCTAGCCAATAGCTGGTCTAGCCACTTTAGATATGACTAATTGGTCACAGTTTTCTTGTAGGATTGATAAGCCACTAAGGACTGGATGTTTTCCACTTGAAACATTTTTTTTGAGAGGCCAGGTGGTGGCGCTCCTGGTTAAGTGCACACATTACAATGCGAAAGGTCACAAGGTTCACACCCCTAGTCCCTACTTGCAGGGGGAAAGTTTCATGAGTGGTGAAGCAGGGCTGCAGTTGTCTCTCTGTCTCTCCTGCTCTCTATCTCCCTCCCCTCTCAATTTCTCTGTATCAAATAAATAAATAAAAATAACAAAAAAAACCCATTTTATTTGAGGTATTCAAAGGAACACTACTCTGCAATCAAAAAAGAGATGATTGTATCATTTGGGACAAAATGAATGGAACTGTTTAGATTTTATATAAGTATGTATTGAAAATATTTTGTTTGGTTATATTAGGGGAAACAGAACAACATTGCTACTCTACCTAGTTTTTTTTTTTTTTTTTGCATATTAAGAAAGATTTTTTTTCAGTGGTCTTGTGGTATACCCAGTTTCCCTTTAAGCTTTCACTGAACAGAATTATTCCATGTTCATACCAGATTGGTGTGGATGACTAAAGGGTCTGCTTTCTATAGCTGTAAAATGCTCTGGTCCCTGAGTCTTTGGGTCTTCATCTGCTTCATTTGCACACCTGATTGAGGTCTCTTTGTTTTTTTACTATTACATTGACCTTTTCCAGGCTTTCTTGTTGAGGAAATTGGAGTCTGCATAACACCAGCTGTGTGTAGTGTCAGAGTGGAACAATAATTTAGGGATGTAGAGTATGCTTTGCCTTTGTTTCCTGAAATTGTGCATTGATTTCATTTGTCAGTAGAATACTTCAAATGATTAAAAACAACTTGTTCTATTTTTAGTTTACTTTGGTGGGAGTAGACTTCTTTAAAAAGCAAATAATTCATCTGTAAATTAAAATTTTATTTAGAACATCTAATTCACTTATAGTAAGACACATATAGTAGACATTTTTTTTGCTCACCTCTATTTATTGTTTTATTTCATTTTATTTATAAAATAAATATCAACAAGACCATAGGATAAGAGGGGTACAATTCCACACAGTTCCCACTACCAGAGTTCCGTATCTCATCCCTTGCCTTGAAAGTTTTCCTGTTCTTTATCCCTCTGGGAGCATGGACCCAGGATCATTATTGGGTGCAGAAGGTGGAAGGTCTGGCTTCTGAAATTGCTTCTGTAATTTCTTCTCCACTGAACATGGGCGTTGACAGGTCGACCTATACTCCCAGTTTCATAGTTGTAAGACTTTTTTCACAGTATGCTGACTATGTAATATTATTTTTAGGCTTTTTCTTTGTTTTAATAATTGAATTATCTCCATTTTAACTACTACTAACAAGAGACAATTTTTTTCTAAATATTTTTAAGATTTTTTTTTTCCTGACATTTCAAACAGAAGAAATTGAATTGTGGTTATATTATTTTTCTGTCCTTTGGTGCTGAGTGTATTCTAATCTGTAGCTTAGAAATCAATTTTTCCAAAGTAAATTATTTATAGAATAATCCTGAGTTTGTTAGTTCAGGATTTAATATGAATAAGTATATCCTTCCCCCCAATTCATATAAATTAACAGGAGATTGGGAGTTCTAGAGGAGCATATAAAGAAATATACAGCTTTATGCCTATTTCATAATTAATTCTGCAGGCTTACTAGGATATTAACATTAGAAACCTAAGATGCTGGATTCCCTTTTTATGAACTGGGCTGTATTTCCATGGTTCCAATCTGACCAGTAAATTTGTTTCATGTTCTTTAATGAAACTCCTTGGCAATTAATTACTATTGTTTGGGAAGCGCCCTCCATATTAAGATGGCCTTTTCCTGTTTTATTAGAACTTCTTACCATTGGGAACGCTAAAATTTGTTTAGGAATCATCCTAATAGTTATCAAGGAATTTGGATGTCAGCCCACATGATGCAGTGTATTTTCTTCTGTCACTTAGGTTGTGTGGGCTTCCCGATATCATTATGTCTAGAGTAAGGGACAGAATAACAAGTATAATGAATCACTGGAGTCTGGATAGGAAATTACTGGATAGTTTGTTCATTTAGCTGACTGATTTTTTTTTTTTTGGCTTTTGAAATTGATAGTGGAAATAATGCTAAGTACCAGCTGTGCTATGCTTTGTATGCTTAGTTTCCTTCTCAGCTTCTGTGATAATGAGATGTGATCATGTAAGCTGCTAGAAAAGCCAGTTGAATAGAGAAAGAAGATAGGGATAAGAGCACGTATATGATAATTAAGTTGCTTTTCTGGAGCACATGTCTATTACAGTCATAGCCTTTTGGGTTTGACTACCCATTTTTTATTTAAAAATTATTTTGATTTATTTATTTTAAATAGAAATAGAGAGAATTGAGAGGGGAGAGAGTTACCTTTAGCACTGCTTTACCACTCATGCACACCCCCCAAATCTTATCTCCCCAGCAGGTGGGGACCAGGGGCTTGAGCTAAGGTCCTTGCAGACTGTAATGTGTGTACTCAACCAGGTAAGCCACCACAGTGCCTCTGTGTTTTGAAGCAGCTCTTGCATGATAAAATACCGTGCATTTGATGAGAGGGAAAAAAAAAAGCTTGAATATTTCAAAATTCAATCTCAGTTTAAAATTCTTTTCACCAAGGAGCAAGAGTTAGTGTGATAAGAATCTTTTAAAAAAAAGTTTTTGTATGTCCTTGTTCAGTAGTACCTCATGTTATAGGCCTATTATACTCTTACAAAAATCTGTCAGGTTGACTCATAATATACTTCCTCTTTTTAACCAAATTTAGAAGCTACTGCTTGGGCCCAGTACACTGGCTTTAGGAATGCTGGCAATACAAGTAGAGCAGCTCTGTTCTGAACAGCTGCCATTGAAGCCACATGTTCAACCAGAGCAATTTTTTGTGTTATGTTTTGTGAGACAGTATTTCCCTCCCCCCCCAAACACTGGTATTTTATGCTGATGATTAGAAGAATTTGGTGGTAGGTGGGTGATGGCCTACCTGTTTTAGTGCATATGCTACAGTGCTTCAGGGAGCAAGCAGTGCTGCAGGTGTCTCTCCATCTCTCTCCCTCTCTATCTCCCCTGTCTCAATTTCTCTCTGTCTCTGTCCAAAATAAATGGAAACTCATTAAAAAGAAAAGAATTAGGCAGCAAGGTCCTATGACCTTATTTATGAAAATACGAACATTGCATTTTTGTATTAGTCTCTTAAAAGTCAGTGCTATCACAAAAGATTCCTGAAAAGAGCTAATTTCAAGGTGAGGAGGAAAAGATTTCATGATATTATTTAAACTAAGCAAAGCAGTAAAATGTGGTAGATTAGAATGAGGTAGAAGGCAAACAGGTGTGTGGTAAAGGACTCATTCAGAAAAGTTGGTTCTCCATTCATCACATCTTGTATCAAGTTAGACTTGAGTTATCAATAGACAGTTTTCAAAATTACAGTAATTGAGTGTTGTCATTTTTTTTTTTTCAAATGTCCCTTTTGGGCTATTTCATTCTCTTTTTGTGAAACTGTGAAAATTGTCCATTATATGATTGGCATTTTGTATTGCTTTTAATAAAATATTCCCTTTCTTTCTTTCTTTCTTTCTTTCTTTCTTTCTTTCTTTCTTTCTTTCTTTCTTTCTTTCTTTCTTTCTTTCTTTCTTTTACCAGAGCATTGATCAACACTGGTTTAAGGTAGTGCAGAGGACTGAACCTGGGACTTCAAAGCCTCAGGCACGAGTCTCTTTGCATAACCATTATGCCATCTACCCCCACTCTTTATTGTTCTTACAATCCCTTAGGACTTTATGCTGCTAGTTATGCTTTTGAATGTGTGCAGGATGAATCAAATGAGACTTATCTGGCAAATACCACAATCTTAAATTTCCTGAAAATGATTTCAGGATAATTTTCAATACAATATTTGAGTGATGTAGTCTGTGGTAAATGGAACATGTTAAATGGGAAATAATATATAACAATTGACTTCAGGGTGGAGTAAGTGTTTGCTTATGTAGGAAGAGAAGTGACATCAGACTGCATTGAAGTAACTGTTTCAGATACTTGTGCTCAGTGGAGATATTGACAGAAGATATTTTGATGAAATCAGTAAGGGTATGGTATGGTGTATTATAGGGAGTTTGGAGTTTCTTTTATTATAGCCTTAATATAAAATGCTGGACAGGTGCTAAATGCTAAAAATATGTAGCCTAATGTGATAACTTTTCCAAGAGATAATTATAGGTATGTCTAGTTTATCAACCTTTTAAAGAGTTGATAAACTAGAGTTATTATTGTAATTTCACAACTTTTTCTTTTTTCTTTTCTTTCATTATTTTTTTCTCTTTTTGCCACCAGAGTTATTACTGGGACCCAGTGCCAGCACTACAAATCCATCATTCCTGCTGGCAATTCCCTACCCCCCTTCTTTCTGTTTTGATAGGACAACAGGTAATTGACAGGGGAGGAGGGAACAGGGAGAAAGAGAGACACCTGCAGACCTGCTGTACCATTCCTGAAGTGTCCCTCCTGCAGGTGGAGAGCCAGGCTTGAACCTGGATCTTGGCTCATGGTAATGTGTTCATTCAACCAGGTATGCCTGCACCTGGATCCCAATTTCACAACTTTTTTATTGCCTCCAGGATTATCTTGGCAACCATAATTTTTCCATTGTTGCTGTTCTTATTGTTGCTGCTTCTGTTGTCATTGCCTAACCTGGTAAGCTACCACCCAGCCCCCAATTTCACAACTTTTAAAAAAATTTCTTTATTGGGCAATTAATGTTTATATTCAACAGTAAATACAATAGTTTGTACATGCATAACATTTCTCAGTTTTCCATACAACAGTACAACCTCCACTAGGTCCTCCGTCATCCTTTTTGGACCTGTATTCTACCCCCAACCGACCCCAAAGTCTTTTACTTTGGTGCAACATGCCAATTCCAGTTCAGGTTCTACTTGTGTTTTCTCTTCTGATCTTCTTTTTCAACTTTTGCCTGAGAGTGAGATCATCCCATATTCATCCTTCTGTTTCTGACTTATTTCACTCAACATGATCTTTTCAAGGTCCATCCAAGATCAGCTGAAAATGGTGAAGTCACCATTTTTTATAGTTGAGTAGTATTCCATTGTGTATATATACCACACTTGCTTAGCCACTCATCTGTTGTTGGACACCTGGATTGCTTCCAGGTTTTGGCTATTACAAATTGTGCTGCTAAGAACATAGGTGTATACAGATGTTTTTGGATGGGTGTGTTGGGTTCCTTAAGATATATCCCTAGGAGAGGAATTGCAGGATCCATTTCTAGCCTTCTGAGAGTTCTTTAGACTGTTCTCCACAGCGGTTGGACCAATAGACATCCCTAAAAGCAGTACAGGAGGGCTCCTTTGTCCCCACAACCTCTCCAGCATTTGTTGTTGTTACCTTTTCTGTTGTATAACATTCTCACAGGAGTGAAGTGGTATCTCAATGTTGTCTTTATTTGCTTTTCTCTGACAATCAAAGACTTGGAGCATTTTTTCATGTGTTTCTCAGCCTTTTGGATCTCTTATGTGATGAATATTCTGTCCATGTCCTCTCCCCATTTTTGGATGGGGTTATTTTCTTGTTGATTTTGGCAAGCTCTTTATATATTTTGATTATTAAACTCTTGTCTGATGTATGGCATGTAAAGATCTTCTCCCATTCTGTGAGGAGTCTCTTGGTTTGGGTAGTGGTTTCTTTTGCTGTGCAGAAGCTTTTTAATTTGATGTAGACCCATAGGTTTATGCTTGCCTTAGTCTTCTTTGTAATTGGATTTGTTTCATTGAAGATGTCTTTAAAATTTATGTGGAAAGAGTTCTGCCAATGTTTTCTGCCACGGACCACCACAGTGGATGAGCAACAGGAGGGTCAGGGGTCTCGAAGGCAACCTCCCCGGTGGGTCAGGAGTCGGCGTGAGGGAGAACAGATAGACACCACACTCTATTGGAGGGTGAATCTGGACTCATTTTAATAGTGAAACTGCATTAGCTTTTATACTTTTCTCAGGTTACATTCAGGTTGCCTAAACAATCAGCTCATAAGGAAGTAGCAATTCTTCTTCTAGCGTTTGCCCTTCTTCCGTAGCCAGTCAACAGCGTCAGGTTGAAAGCTGTCAGGAGCTGCTTGTTGCTGGCTTTGAAAGTGACTGGGATCCATGTGGATTCAGTCGGCGAGGAAGGATCGTCAGTTTCCCCAATGAATGGGTACTCACGGGATGCACCACGAGAAGGTCGACCCAATGCAACCCAGGAAGTAGCAATAAGCATCGTAGTCTTGTGGCTTTGGCAGGCTACATGTTACTCCCCTATTTCTGTAAAGAATGGTACAATGCTTAGTATCGCCCTGTTCTCAGGGGAGGTCATACCCAGAATTGTTTTTGACTTTTGCGGAGGGCTCTTTCTATCATTAATTTTCTATGGGGGGCATACGGGTCTTTGCCTAGTCGTGGACCACTGCTCATCTAGGTCTGGTACAGTTTAACTATTAATCTTTCTTTGTTTCAATACGTCAACTTGTATCTGGGAGGCCTCAATCTCTGCATTCTTTCTTTGAGGGGCAGGTCATAACATGACTTGTCCGTCTATGTTGACCCACCTTCCCCAATTTCATAATGTAACTTTCAAATATGCCCCTGTGTAAGGGAGAGGGGGTGCTTCTGACTCTCCATTCCCACCAGGCACTGCCAAAGCACTATTAATCAATTGTGACAGTATAATTATTTATAGCAATAAAAGGGGGAGAATGCATCGACCCATTTTCGTCCTCCTGCCCAGCTTCCTTGAAGTCTGAATGCAGGTCCAGAGGAGATGACCCTGTCAGGCTACCTGGCATTCGTGTTGGGGCGCCTCAGTTTTCCTCTAAGTGTCTGATAGTTTCTGGTCTAACATCTAAGTCCTTGATCCACTTGGAATTTACTTTTGTAGTTGGTGAAATATAGTGGTTCAGTTTCAGTCTTCTGCATGTTTCAACCTATTTTTATCTAACATCATTAGTTGAAGAGACTCTGCTTTCCCCATTTAATAGTCTGGGCACCTTTGTCAAAGATTAGATGTCCATAGGAGTGGGGGTTTACTTCTTGGCTCTCAATTCTATTCCACTGGTCAGTGTGTCTATTCATGTTCCATTACCAAGCAGTTTTGATGACAATGGCCCTATAATACAATTTGAGATCTGGGAGTGTGATGTCTCCAGGTCTTTCTTCTCAAGATTGTTTTGGCAATTCTAAGTATTTTCTGGTTCCAGATAAACATTTGTAGCGTTTGTTCTATTCTCCTAAAAATGTGCTTAGGATCTTGATGGGGATAGCATTAAATTTGTATATGGCTCTAGGTAGTATATTTATTTTGATGATGTTAATTCTTCCAACCCATTAACATGGAATATCTTTCAATTTTTCAATTTCCTTGAGTAGTGACTCATGATTTTCAGTGTACAAGTCTTTTACTTCTTTGGTTAGGTTTATTCCTAGATATTTTATTGTTTTAATTGCTATAGTAAAAGGAATTGATTTCTAGACTTCAACTTCTTCTAACTTAGTGTTTGCATAGAGGAATGCCACTGACTTTTGAATGTTAATTTTATAGCCTGATACCTTACTGTATTGTCTGATGATGTCCAAAAGCTTCTTGCTGGATTCCTTAGGTTTTTCTTGGTATACTATCATGTTATCTGCAAATAGGGAGAATTTGACCTCTTTCCAGTCTGTATGCCTTTAATTCCTTGCCCCTGCCTGATTGCTATGGCAAGAATTTCCAACACTATGTTGAATAATAATGGTGATAGTGGGCAGCCCTGTCTAGTACCTGATATGAGGGAAGATGCTTCCAGTTTTTCACCATTGAGTATGATGTTGGCTGTTGGTTTGCTATATATAGACTCCACTTTCTTGAGGAATTTTCCATATATTCCCCTTTTTTGTATGTTTTGATCATAAAGGGATATTGTATTATGTCAAAGGCTTTCTCTGCATCTATTGATATGACCATGTGGTTTTTGGTCTTGTTTGTATTGATGTGGAGGATCACGCTGATTTATTTACATATATTAAACCAACCTTGCATGCCTGGGATAAAACCCACTTGGTGATGATAAACAATCTTTTTAATATACTGCTGTATCCGGTTGGCTAGAATTTTGTTCAGTATTTTAGCATCTATGTTCATCAGAGATATTGGTCTGTAGTTTTCTTTTTTGGTTGTGTCCCTGTCTGCTTTTGATATCAAAGTGATGTTTGCTTCATAGAAGCTGGAAGGAAGTATTCCAGTGTCTTCAATCTTCTGGAAGACTTTTAAAAGTAGAGGTATTAACTCTTCCTTGAAGGTTTTGTAGAATTCATTTGTAAAACCATCTGGTCCAGGACTTTTATTCTTGGGAAGGTTTTTGATAACTGTTTCAATTTCATTAGCTGTGGTGGACCTGTTTATGTTATGTAGTTCCTCTTTACTTAATTTTGGAAGTTCATAGGTATCGAGGAAATTGTCCATTTCTTCCAGGTTCTCTAGCTTGGTGGCATATAGTTGTTCAAAGAAGTCTTGCATGATATCCTGAATGTCTGCGGTGTCTGTAGTGATAATCCCTCTTTCATTTATGATCTGATTTATTTGGGTCTTCTCCCTTTTTTGTTTTGTGAGTCTGGCTAAAGGTTTGTCGATTTTGTTCACTCTTTTGAAGAACCAACATTTACCTTCGTTGACCTTTTGTAGGTGTTCTTATTTTCAATGTTATTTATTTCTGCCCTAACTTTAGTGATTTCTGTCCTCTGGTTGCTTTAGGGTTCCTTTGTTCTTCTTCTTCTAGGTCTTTAAGATGTGCAATCAGGCTGTATATTTGCGCTTTTTCTTGTTTCCTAATGTGTGCTTGTATGGCTATGAACTTCCCTCTTATTACTGCTTTAGCTGTGTCCCAAATATTTTGATAGCTTGTGTCTTCATTTTCATTCAACTCTCGAAACATTTTGATTTCTTCCTTTATTTCCTCTTTGACCCAGTAGTTGTTTTGTAGTGTACTGTTGAGCTTTCACATTTTGGGACTATTACTAATCTTCTGTTGATTGTTAAGTGTTAGTTTAATTCCACTGTGGTCTGAGAAGATGCTTGGGATGATTTCAATGCTCTTGAATTTGCTGATGCTATATTTTGGCCTCACATATGGTCTATCCTTGAGAATAACCCATGTGGACTTCAGTAGTATGTGTATTCCAGTTTCTTATGGTGAATGACTCTGAAAATGTCCAATAGTTATAGTCTATCTATCTCCTCATTTAGTTCCCTCATGTCTTTATTCATTTTCAGTCTGGATGATCTGTCAAGTTGAGAGAGTGGGGGTGTTGGAAGTCCCCTACTATGACTGTGTTGCTCTCAATATATTGCTATAGCTCTTTCAGTAGACGTTTGATGTATTTAGATGGCTTCTCATTGGGTGCATAGATGTTAATAATTGTTAAGTCCTTTTGATTGACTGATCCACTGAGCATTAAGTAGTGTCCATCCCTATCTTTTTAAATTTTATTACCTTTAAAGTCTGTCATGTCAGATATGAGAATAATTGTTCCTGCCCTTTTTTTGTGGGCCATTGGTCTATATGATAGTTTTCCATCCTTTCACTTTGAGTCTGTGTTTATCTTGTTGAGTTAGGTGAGTTTCCTGTAGATAGCATATTGTTGGATTGTATTTTCTGATCCATCTTCCTACTCTATGTCTTTTAATAGGTGAAGTCAGTCCATTGACATTTATTGATATCAAAGATTGAAGATATTTTAATTCCATTCTTGTAGAGTTTTAGAGTGTTCTGATATATGGCCTGTTTATGGTGGTCTGACTGTTCATAGGAGATCTTTCAAAACTTCTTTCAGGGCAGGCTTGGTGATGGTTGATTCCTTCAACTGTTGCTTGTCTGAGAAGGTTTTGATGCCTCCATGTAGTCTGAAGAACAGTCTAGCAGGATACAGTAGTCTTGCTTGAAATGCTTTCTCATTGTGCACTCAATAGATATCTTGGCATTCTCTTGGCCTGTAGTGTTTGTGTGGAGAAGTCTGCTGTTAATCTATGGGTTTTCCTCTGTAGGTAGCTCTTTATTTTTCTCTTGCAGCCTTCAGGATCCTTTCTTTATCCTTATTCCTTTCTATTCTAAATATGATGTGTCTTGGTTTCTTTAAGTCTGGGTTAATTCTGTTTGGGACCCTCTGGGCTTCGTGAACTTTTATGTCTTTTATGTTGTCTAGACTACAGATGTTCTCAGCTATTATGTCCAGAAGAATGCTTTCTTCCCCTCCCTCTCTTTCTTCCTCTGGTAAGCCAATAATGCACATATTATTTCTTTGAAGTTATACCATAGGTCTCTGTTATTGTTTTCAGAATCTTTTAATCTCTTTTTGATATCTCTTACTTCTTTTTTAGTTGTCTCTAATTTGTCCTCGATCTTTCTGATTCTGTCTTCAGCCTCATTGATTCTATTCTCTCTCCCCTCTACTGTTTTCTGGAGTTCATCTATTTTGTTTCCCTGTTCTGATACTGTTTTAGCTTGTTCAGCTAGTTTTGTTCTTATCTCAGCTATTTCAGCTTTCAGCTCTCTAATAACCTTGAGATAGTTAGTGTTTTCTTCCAGAGTCTCATTGGTGGTTTCTGCATTTCTGATGACAATTCTTTCAAAGTCCTTACTCACTCCTGTGATTATTTCCTTAACTAGTGTTTGGATGTTGACCTCATTATTTTGTGCTTCACCCTTTGGGGGGATTTTAGCTGGACTCATCCTGGCTCATTTCTCCAATATTTCTTCTTGTTGGTTTACCCATTTTATATATTATGTTATGATTTCCCTCTCTCAGTACTTTTCAAATTACTTACCATTATTGCCTGAATTGACTTGTATCTAAGTAAGGTAATTAAAGGGTTCACAGTTGTGGAAGTTGACACTTGTTTCAATATTCTTTTAATCCCTGAGTTGGAGCTCAGTAGTTTAAAAGCTTCTTTTGTTCTTTATCTTCCCTGTAGGCTATGGGAGCCTGAGGGCTTTTAAACTGTAAGTATGGTTCTTAGCCTAATCACTGACTCCTGACCAAGAAACAAAGCAGGGTGGGGCAGTGATAATCCAGTGGTTATGCAAAGAGACTCTAACAGCCCCACTAATAGGCCACAGAGTTATAGATCTTCTCCTGAGTTTTCTGGTTAATTCTCTGTCCCCTGGTGTCAGAACAGGGCCTCCCCACTGCTGCTGCTCCAGATTCTGAGGGCAGTAACAATGGAGAGTCACAGTTTCATTTGGTGAGTCTTAGGGGAGTCCTGTCTTTTTGTTGGTGTCCTTCAGCTGTCTTTTTGTTGGTGAAGTAGACTGGAGGTGGTGTCTCAACTGCTAAACTGCTGGACTGTTACCAGCCACTTAATCTCTTTCCTAAGCTCCTCTCTGTCCATGAGCCACACGTGTTTGCACTCACCGGTGATTTGGTGGGTTCCTAAAGTCGTTCTAGTATTGTCTTGTTTTGGTCCCAGGTGGTCTCCTTTGGTATTCCTAGTCAACCCAGGAGAGAAAAACAGCTGCTGTTCCTCTGTAGCCCTGCCTCTGGAAGTCTCCTCAATTTCACAACTTTCAAAAGTACAATTTACTGTAATTTAGCTGGAATCCTCTTCATTGCTAGTGTTACAATAATCCAAGCTAGTTTTAAAAAGTCTTAGTATACTAACTGAAAAGGACCAACGTAAATGACAAAGTTAGACCTTCCAGGTTAAAAAACAAATTATGAAAAAGAGAGAGGTGAGATAGGAGAAGGTAGGGATGATAGAGGTAGAAAGAGATATGGAAGACTCAGTATACTCAGCTCTGTTGCTGGGAATTGAACCTGTAACCTCTGGAGCTTCAGGCATACAAGTGCTTGAACAGACTAATCTCCCCCAGCACCACACCTACTGCTTTTGAGAAAGGCTTATTCACATATTTTCCATGTGTGTGTGTGTGTGTGTGTGTGTGTGTGTGTGTGTAAAGATCTAGTGAATATCTCTACCCCTGTCTTTTAAAAACATAAGGCTCTGCTCAGTAAGTATATTTTTATTAATAGCATAAAAATCTTCCCAACCAGTAATAAATTATCTTAATCCACCTTAATATAAAACAGACTTTCATTGATATGTTATATATTTATATTTTTTTCCAACTTCAGTTTCACTTTATTGAGGCAGTGTTGATTTACAGGATTGTTGTTGTCATGAGGATGTATTTCCACATTTCTCCATGGTAGGTGTCAGTATATCTTATCCTATATCAAATAGTCAATCTTGTTTGTGGTAGGGGCTTAGATCTTGTTTGTGGTAGGGGCTTATACCCCATCTTTCTCTTAGTGCTCCTCCCTTTCTCCTGAATCATTAAATCAGCCATGATTAGATTATAGTCCATTAAGGATTCACCTTATATTGTCTTCTGCTTTGTTTCTTAAATCCTATCTGTGAATGAGATCATCTAGTATTCTTCCTCCTCTTTCTGGCATATTTTGGTCATATAGGATTCCCTCTAATTCCATCCAAGTTGTAGCATAGGAGAGTATGTTGCCTGTATCTTCTAGCTATGTGATGCTCCCACATATACCACAAATTCTTTGACGATTCATCTGTTGTTGGACACTGGGGTTGTTTCAAATTTTTTCCTATTACAAGTAATGCTGTCATGAATATGGGTATGCATAAATCTCTTTGCATAAGTGTTTTTTTGTTTGGATAATTGCCTAGGAGAGGAATTGCTGGGTCACATGGTAGGTTCATTTTTAATGTTTTCAGGATTCTCCAAACTGTTTTCCAATGGGACTGCACCAATTTGCTGTCTCATCAACAGTGCAGAAGAATTCCTTTCTGTCCACACCCTCCCCAGCACTTGCTGTTTGGCCCTTTTGATTTGGGCTCTTCACAAAAGAGTCAGATTAGATTTTATTATTTTCTTGATTTGCATTTCTCTGATAGTGAGTGACTTTACGCATTCTTCTAGATGCCTATAAGTATGTTTTATAATTGACTTAAATTTAGTGATATTTTATAAATATTTTGTGATTACTGAATTTAACAGCCAGATAGTGTATTGTTATAAGTTAAACCCTATTTTAACTAACATGTGTAATGATGTCTTATTCCTTTCATTCTTTTTCTCCTATATGTAGATGTGATAAACATTCTTGTGCTTAAAGCTTTGCCCATGGACTTCTCATACCCTTAGAATAAATTCCTTGAACTGGAGGGCAAAAGGCATGTAAAAGTTCAACGAATTTGGTTCTTATTAACAGATAATCTAGGGAATTTGTATTTCTCTGGTATATATTTTTAATTATCTTTATATTACCTCATGAATTGTGAGATCATAGAAGAAATCAATGGTATCATTTAAGTTGTCTTTTTTTGTGTAAGAAAAAAATTTTAAAAATTGTTTCTTTTCGGGAGGGGTGGTTGAAATGAATGGTGACAGAAATGAAACTTTCTTCATTTTGCATCTTATGGGGTCTTAGTAGTTTGGTTGGGTTTCGGCATCTCTCTCTCTCTGGTTTGGGGTGGTCTCCAGGGGAAAGGTAATGGACTGGTTCTTTCTCGCTCATGACAGGGGTGACACGAAATAAAAGACACCAGGGGACTCTTAGCGTTCCTAGAATCCGTAGAATCCTTTTATTAGCAAAATGGACATGAGTTAAATAGAAAAGCAACGAAGGGAATTATTGTTGAAATATGTCAGAAATTACAGGTTTCTTAATGGTCGGCATGCCCCTAAGGTAGGGGGCTGGTATGACAGGAATTGATGAGATACAAGACAGTTATTATCCATGACACAAGCAACTTAATTATCCAAAGGTATTTGAGAGAAGCACAGGGGTTAAACCCGTAGGGTGAGACAGAGAGAAGATGGATATCAAAAAGCCATATAGTTTGGAATTTCTCTTGTCTGGGGTCTGAAGTTTGTGATGAAGTGTGTGATAAGGTGTGTTCTTCTGTGATCAGAAGGTGACTTTGAATAAGTGAATCTGCGGCCATGTGGCCTGCGGTTAATGGAGGGAAGTACTGGGGTTTCTGTGGGCCTGAGAGTCAAGAAGGAAAGAACCAAGTCTGATTTTCCCCCCTTATGCTCACCTCAGTTGAGAGAGACTTACCAAGAGGTTATCTTCTCAGACCTCCATCCAGGGACGGGGGTGAGTCTCCCTAAGCTCTATCAGGCTTACACATGGTCCCAACAGTTGGGATCATTGAGTAAGTGCTAACTCTGATGAGTCTATCTTGAACTCAGTCTGGGTCATTTGGCCCAACCACACTGCCTACCCAGTCTTATCAGACATCTTGCAAATATTTTAAGAGAGCAGTTACAGTGCTGTGGTATCACTGTTTTTCTTCCTCTGTTTTCCTGTCTCTTTCTATTTGAATAAGTTGGCTGGGAGTCATGAGCACTGGGGAATCAAAAAAAATAGAAAAAAGAAAAGAAAGTCCTTTTCCCTAAACTGTGTGCTCATACCTATGAAATAGAGTAATAACCTTCAATGAAGCCAGGTCTTAATCCCTGAAACCTGAGGATTTTACATTAAATGGTAGTGGAAAAATTAAGGGATCAGATGGAATTAGAGTGGCTAGGGAGATATATTTAAAAATACAGAGATTAACCTGAATTATCTAGGAGGGCTGAATTGAATTAATTTTATTTGATAGGAAAGAAATTGAGAGGGAAGGGGGATAAGGAGGGAAGAAGACAGAGACACCTGAAGCACTGCTTCACTGCTTGTGAACCTTTCCCCCTGCAGGTGGGTACCGGGGGGCTTAAACCCAGGTCTTTGTAAATGATAACATGTGTAATTTAACCAAGTGTGCCACTATCTGGTCCCCCTAAATCACAAGGTTCTTAAAAGTGTGAAAAGGAAAACAGAAGTAGGGGCCAGATGTGAAAACAACACAGCTGGGGCTGGGTGGTAGGTTACCTGGTAGAACACACACATTATCATACACTAGGAACTGGTCCCCAGGTACAGGGGTAAAGTGTAAAACTTCACTAATGGTGGAGCAATTTTGCAGGTATCTTTCCTCCTCCTCCTCGTTCTCTACTTCCTCTACCATCTCCCTTTCCTCCTCTTCCTCCTCCTCCTTCTGTTCCTTCTCTCTTTCTCACTCTGTCTCCGTCTATCCATCTCTGTCTTTATAAAAGGAGAAGAGGCTGCTCCTGGTGCAGTTTGTGTGCTTGTTTGGTGTGCACCTGGTACCTCTTTTGTGAAGTAGCAAAGTGAGGAGACCCTGGCGTTCGCCATGATTGATGAAAAGCTGAAGGAAGGAGTCAGGACTGAGAACAATGTCCATATTAATCTGAAGGTAGCTGGTCAGGATGGTTTGGTGGTGCAGTTTAACATTAAGAGGCAAGCACCACTTAGTAAACTAATGAAAGCCTATTGTGAATGACTGGGATTGTCAACAAGGCAGATCAGATTCTAATTTGATGGGCAGCCAATCGATGAAACAGATATACCTGCACAGTTGGCAGTGGAGGATGAAGATACAATTGATGGGTTCCAGGAGCAGACAGGAGGTATCTACTAAAAAGGGAACCCACTACTTCACTCCAGGACTCTGTTCCTCCAGACCTAGAAAACATTCTCAATTAGAAAACCGCCATTTGGTTCCACCACATCCTGACTACTACCATATAATTTTTCTCTATTCTTTCATTTCCCTTTCCCCATTCCTTTATTCTACATAAAGTAACTGGTGTATGTGCACAAGTATGCTGCATTTTTTAAAACTAAATGGCCAATGGTATGTTTTGATTGACATCATATGGAGATGGGATAGGGAAAAATATTGGTTCTGTGAAAATATCCCTTTTCTCCATTAGTGGCATGCTCGTTCATCTATTATGTTTATATTCCAGTAAATTATTTTGCTCTCAATGACTAACAGAAAGAGCAACATAAAAATTCTTGCATACCTTGTTTGATTGGAGAATCTTAATGTTTTCGTTTCATTGTAAAACCAAGGACAATCTTATAACTTTTTTGTACATAGCTATTACATGTAAGGTAATCTGTCTGTAAGTAGGTGTAAAATACACTAAAAGAAATGAATCCTAGATATTCTTTCCCTTCAAGTCAAATGTCTTGTTGTTTAAATAAACTTCTTGTTTAGAATGAAAAAAAAAGAAAGAGAAGTAAGGGAAAACTAGAGAATCGAAGGAAGGAAGGAAGGAAGAAAGGAAGGAAAGGAAAAAAAGGAAAAAAAAAGATAGTTACTGGGAATAGTAGAATCCTGTAGTCACTGAGCCTTAGTGATAATCTTGGTGGAACAAAAGAAAAAAACAGGTCAAAAATAGAAAGGAAACAAAAAGAGAACATAGTTCAACCTGTTGTGGCTGACTTTAGTGATGAGAGAAAGGAACATGAGTCAAGGAACATGGATGCAATAAGAAATGCCTGCCTATATTTTCTTCTTTATTTTCTACAAATGAGAACTTTTAGTCAGTGCTGCTATATTCCTTGCTTTATTGGTTTTTAAATAAGGTATTAAAGAAAAAAAGTACTGACTGCTATTTTGGTAGGTAACATCCTTTTAAAAAAAGAATTATCTTCAGGGGCTGGGTAGTGGCGCACCTAGTGGAGAGCATATGCTACAATGTATGAGGTCCCAGGTTCAAGCCCCCACTCCCCACTTTTAGGGGGGAAGCTTTATGAGTGGTGAAGCAATGCTTCAGGTGTCTTTCTCCCCCTCATCTTTCAGTTTCTCTCTTTCCTCTCAATTCAACAACAAAATCAGAATTAAAAAAACAGCTTCATAGTATTCCTTTGTAGAACTATACCATGATTTATTTTTCTTTTGATGGACTATTAAGTTGTTTTCAGTTTTAACTAGTACATCTTTTCTTAATCCATCTGGGCTGCTGAAACAAAATACCATAGACTGGCTGTTTTATAAACACCAGAAATGTATTTCTTATAATTCTGGGATATCCAAGATGAAGACACTAGCTTGGCTGGGTTCTAGTGAGAGCTCCTTTCTTCATTCATAGACTGTTTTCTTGTTATTTATCTGTATGACAGAAGGGCAAGGGAGTTATTTGGGGTTTCTTTTATGAGGTCACTAGTAACTTCCCAAAGACCCCACCTCCAAATACCTTGGGAACTACCTTTCACATGCACATTTAGAGGTAGATAACAGTCTGTGGCACAACTCTTTGTGACATGTACATTTGCAGCATAAATTCCTAAAAGTGATGTGGGTTGATAAATCCATGAGTTTATAATACTGATGGATTGTTATCAAATTACTCTTCCAGGATGCTACCCAAAGTTTATTTTGTTTTATAGCCTCTGTCTGGGCTAGATTATACCTTGATTTTTTCAGTCACAGTGAAATGGGAAGTACAAGACACTGAAAGAGATGAGACAGACTGCCACTCTGTTTCCTCTTAAATATAAAACCAAGCATTGTTGGCTGATTGTTGGGCTTCAGTTATGCAGATAATCTGTTTCTTAGAGCTTGTGCTATTCCTTTGGCAATGATGAAAGTGGGATAGCAGTTGACACACCCATCTCAACAGCTATTCTAATTTATGCTGGGTGATTCTGCAACTGTAACAACTGGGAGGAGGAGAATGTGGCATTTAGCCTTGTCTTTTTCATGGACACACAGGCAACATTTAACTAGTGTTTTGGAAATATTCAGCCTGTCTCTGGAAAGACCTTGAGACTTTGGCATATCTTAGTTTTATAGTGACAGATAATTTGTCTCATGAGAAGGAAAATTCATGTAATACTTTCAGAGGCCACAGTCATGACATAGAAGCCCAGACATAGAATATAGGATATTTTTCTCCCAGAGTCTTCCATAAGATATCGTCAGCAATGATGTATGAAAATACCTGCTCACTTCATTTTCACCAGTGCTCGTAATGAACAAATTTAAAAATGACAGTTATCCCACTTCCGAGTTCTGTGATGTTGGGAAGATTACACAGCATTTTCCCTCTGTGAAATGAAAATATGTAGTTGGCATAACAGTTCTTTTCACAATCACTATAACAATATTTCTGGCTTAAAATCTTATTTTGACCATGTTTCTTTAATTATGGTTAAGTTTGAACATTGTTAAATATGTTAGCAAATTGTATTTTTATTATGATATTTGCTTATTTTATATTGGGAAAGTTAATCTTTTTTTCCCTGTCATATTTTGTGAGTAGTTTTTCCAGTTTGTCTTTCTTCATCTTTCTCTCATGTATGAATTTTTAATATTTATAAAGTCAGACTTACGCTTTGCTTCCTCTTAAGGGTTTTGTATGT
This sequence comes from Erinaceus europaeus, assembly GCF_950295315.1. NCBI lineage: Eukaryota > Metazoa > Chordata > Mammalia > Eulipotyphla > Erinaceidae > Erinaceus > Erinaceus europaeus. Next base: position 86,344,387 of record NC_080169.1, read on the forward strand.
TGCCTACAAAAGCCGTCCCTTGGGGAGTCGGGCTGTAGCGCAGCGGGTTAAGCGCAGGTGGGCAAAGCACAAGGACTGGCATAAGGATCCCGGTTCGAACTGCGGCTCCCCACCTGCAGGGGAGTCGCTTCACAGGCGGTGAAGCAGGTCTGCAGGTGTCTTTCTCTCCCTCTCTCTGTCTTCCCCTCCTCTCTCCGTTTCTCTCTGTCCTATCCAACAACGACGACAACAATAAAACAACAAAGGCAACAAAAGGGAATAAATAAATAAAATAAAATATTTTAAAAAAATTAAAAGCCGTCCCTTCTCTAATATTTTAAAACATTGTTAAAACTTACATCTCCCTTAACAAGAATTTTACACCTTTTTTCTTTACATTTGAATCTCATGGATTTTATTTCTCCTTTCAAGGAAAAAAATTAATGCAGCTAAGTAATAAGATAAATTCAGAGTAACATATAGGGCCATTATACTATTATATCTTAGCTTAGCGCTATCACTTAACACATACTCCTTTCTAAATTATAGTACCTAGTAAATACACCAATTTAATGTTTAGAATTTTCAATGTAACTGTTTAGGGGTGGGGCAGATAGTACTTTGAACTTTCATTGCAATAAAAAATTCACCTTCTTGTTTTGGAATTACCGTAATCTGTAAAGAATTAGATATTCAAGAATGAGTTATCATTGAATCATCACAAAACAAATACTGTTAATAATCAGTCTTTGGAATACCTTGTTTTTTAGCTCAGCTTTCTTATATCTGATCCTAGCAGTTTATGGGATGAAAATTCTGCTTCAGTAATTCTTTAATTTTGACTTAAGCTTTCCAATGGTAGAATAAAGATTTATAGTCTTAGAATTGTTTGAAATTGGTGTTGATAAAAATAGTGACTAATGAGACAAGCATTGGTATGTATTGCTGGATTAAATTTTTTAAAATTATTTTTATTTATTTATTGGATAGAGACAGCCAGTAATTGAGATGGAAGGGGGTGGTAGAGAGGGAGAGAGTCAGACACCTGCAATTCTACATCACCACTCTCAAAGGTTTTCCACTTCAGGTGGGGACTGGGGGTTCAAACCCAGATCTGTTTGCATTGTAACATGTGCGTTCAGCCAGGTGCATCACCTGGTGTTCTTGGATTTTGGCCTGATTCTTTTCAGTTTTTACCATTGTGGACTAACCAAACTCTGTTCTACTTGAAGAAATCATGTGTTTGATACAAATGTAAGTTTTTTGGTCCAGAAATATTTTCTTGATTAGATATACTTTACTTCTGTGATAGCTGCCTCACATTCTCAGGTCAACAAGACCTCTCCGAGGAGACCAGGGAGTTTTCCTGTGTTTAATTAACTTTAGACAATGAAGACTTGTCACAACTAGGTCTAAAGGGAGCTTAGCTCACCTCCCATAGTGAGGAAGTGATTACCAACATCATTATACACAAATACTACTATTTATTGGAATCTCTCAGAATATCCTATAGATGTTGTTTCAGTCTTTCAGATATTATTAGTGTTTTTTTTTAAAGTTTAAACTGGAAAAGGAAACACCACCACAGCATGTGAGATAACAGATATCATTACCATTAGTAGTTGTAGAGATTGGAATGAGTTAATGTTTACTTTACCTGAAAATGGAGATGCCTGTGTTTCTTAGCTTTCTGGTTAGTTTTTCTCAATTACATATATGTTTTCCAGGATCAAAGAGGTTTTGAAAGTATAATAGAAAATCACACACTTTTCAGTAACAGGAGCAACCTTAAAAAACTGAAAACCTGCCTCTTCGATTACTTCTACCTTGTTATTTACATTTTGATTTATATTATTCTTTCACAGAATACAGTTCTGAGATGGGTGCCTAAATGCTTATCTTTCTACTTCCCTTCTTGCTCCAATGTCTTATTTCTCAGATTCATAAAGAAAGAAAGGGGGTTGGTGCAGTTTTTATTTATTTATCTGGTATAACATTTGATTTTAGTGGAAAGGGGTAAGTAGACATGAGACAAGTGGAGAAATGGCAAGAGAGTAGATTTGAGGGAGGTGGAAGATGGGAAAAAGAGAAAATGAAGAACCTTGTCTTTCTCACAAGACATCCTAAATAATGCCACTTATTTCTTTAAAAATCTGGTAAATCAGCACCATTTGAGAGCCTGATGTATACTAGGTACCATTTAGTTGCTTTGTGTTCTTAATTCATTTCATACCTAAAATAGCTTTTAGAATCACGTTTTTCTTAGGAGAAAATGAATTCAGAGTCTTTTTTTATGTGACTATTTTGTTTTCTGCATTAAATTTAACTTTTAATTATTACACTTCCAGGGGTATATAGTTCAGCACCAAAGTTTGTGCATCTCCTTCCCCCTTGTCCCCAATTACCATAGTTCTTACATAGAAACAGTTTATATTTTGGCTACTTCTCCCCCACCTCCTTTGATGATTATTCTTAGTGAAATAAGTCCATAGGTGAAAGACAACTACTATATGTTTTCACTCATTTGGAATATAGAAAGTTGAAGTTAAAGGGAAATAAAGTACCCAGAGAATTTTTTAAAATCCTTGTCTAAGGTCACACAATAACAGAGCCAAGATTCAAACCTAAAACTCTATGACTCAATGCTCCAAATACCTCAAAATAGCATCTGTATTACTATTTCCCTGTATTACTATTTCCCTGTATTACTATTTCCCTGTATTACTATTTCCCTGTATTATATCCACAAACCTAGTCTAAACCTCTTTAGTCTAGATTTCTAGTCTTGACTAGACTTCTGAACTACAGATTTATTATATTAGGAGTTGAATATTGGCCTACTTAACATTTCTACCATGGCTTACAAATGCACCAAACTCAATAGATCTCTGAATTTGTGATTTTTATTATCCCCCTTTCCTACAACTCATTTATTCATTTCTTTCTCAACTTGCGACTGGTTCTTCCTTCTGTTTGCTCAGAGCAAATATTCCTTGAAATCATTCATGGCCACTTCTTTATACTCCACATGTACTCTTATCAAGAAAACTTATTGGTTTTTACCTTCAAGATTTATCTGTTTTACTACCTTGTTCCAAGACTGTTTTCTGCCTGAATTATGACATATCTTCTCATTGATGACCCTTGCTTCTGGAACCTATTCTAAACACACCAATTAGAAAGTTTTTTTTTTTTTTTTGCAATTCATTATTTATTGGATAGAGACAGAGAGACATAAAGAGTGAAGGGGGAACTGAGAGATAAAGAGCACTGCTTCACTCAATGCTCATGAAGCTTTCCTTGGGCAGGTGGGGACCAGGGGCTTGAACCCAGCTTCTTGTGAATTGTAACATATGCACTCAACCAGGTATGATAACACCCAGCCTCTAGCCCAGCCCCTAGAAAGAGTTTTTAAAGAAAATTTTTCTACAGTGGGTCTTTGCTACCCGTGTTTCTACTACTTCTGATGGACTCCTTTCCCCCTTTTAACTTTGGATATAAACAGACAGTGTACAGACATACACACACACACACACACACACACACACACACACACACACACGGGGGGGGGGGAGGAGAGAGAGAGAGAGAGAGAGAGAGAGACTACAGCATTGCTCCAGTCTTTGTGAACCATTTTCTGGTGATATGTGTAGTGTTCCCTATGTGCCAGGGGCTTGAATCCAGGTCTTTGCATATAGAACCTGTGTTCTACAGACTGATCTAGCTTGTAGTTCTGAGAGAACTTTTTTTAAAGGTATAATTTAAGACCCACACCACACCACACCACACCACACCACACCACACCACACCACACCACACCACACCACACCACACCACACCACACCACACCATCACTTTGGCACATGAAGTTCCAGCTCTCAAATTTACGACCTCTTGCCTGGAAGTCTTCTCCTGTATCCACTTTGCTATCTCACTGATTTCTAGAGAGACCCTTTTCACACTCCAGTTAGACTTCTTGTTCTTCTGCTTAACTACTCAATAGCTTTTTCTCATCTTGAGAGTGAAAGCTCGTAGACTCCGTGTCTAATGCTGCTCTCCCCTGTCTTCTGTTACATTCCTTCTGTTATGTTCCTTGGTGCTGATCTGCTCTAGTCACAGAAACTTTCTTGTTATTTCAGGAACACACCAGATACACAGCTGTCTTAAGGTCTTTGCACTTCATGATTTGTCTTCGTATAATTTTCTCTGGCTGGTGTTTTCTTGGGTCATTTCTTCATTTTCTTTAAGACTTTGAGCAAATGGCACCTTCTGTGTCAGACCTACTCTGAACACTCCGTTTGCTGGTCTTCCCCATCTCTCTTACTCTGTTTAAACTTCTTCCATTCCACCTATTTAATAGATTATATATATATTTTAAACTAATGCATATTGTTTAAATACCTTATCCTTTATTCTTACACCCTCCAGTGGAAAGTTACATAAAGGTAGAGGTGTTTTTTTTTGTTTTTGTTTTTTGACTCCAGGGGAATTGCTGGGCTTCGGTGCCTGTACTACAAATCCACTGCTCTAGGAGTCTATTTTTTCCATTTTGTTGATGCCGTTGTTATTGTTGTTATTGCTGCTGTTGTTGTTCAGTAAGACAAAGAGAAATTGAGAGAAATGGGGAGAAAGACACCTGCAGCCCTGCTTCACCACTTGTGAAGTGACTCACCTGCAGGTGCGAAGCCAGGGGCTCAACCTGGGATCCTTACGCCAGTCTTTGTGCTTCACGCATGTGCACTTCACCTGGTCCCCTAAAGGTAGGTTTTTTGGTTTTGTTTTTAAATGCTGGTTCATTTTGTACACCAAATAGTTATCTTAAATCTTTGCATATTGTTGGAGACTAGTAAAATCTGTGGAATGAATAGAGTAACTCACAAACATGTATCAAGGTCTGTTTTAACAGTGAGGGATACAAGTGTCAGTCCTGGCTCACAAATCTTTACTGAGTCTACTGTTCTAGGATCTCTGCCTTCCAGTTAAAGGGAAGTCAAGTTTTAGGCAAGTTGCAGCTCCTGGTAGTGAAAAGAGATAGCATATATTCAGCAGTTGCTTTGTGTCAGATATTTCATATCAGAGATGGAGTGCATCTGGCTCACAGGCTGTATGCATTCCACAAGTCCTTGATATGGCCCTGCCAATGCTTCCGCAAATTTTTTTTTCTTTTATTTATTTATTATTATTTATTATTATTTTTTTATTTAAGAAAGGATTAATAAAAAAACCATAGGGTAGGAGGGGTACAACTCCACACAATTCCCACCACCTGATGTCCATATCCCACCCTCTCCCCTCATAGCTTTCCCATTCTCCATCCCTCTGGGAGCATGGACCCAGGGTCATTGTGGGTTGCAGAAGGTAGAAGGTCTGGCTTCTGTAATTGCTTCCCCACTGAACATGGGCGTTGACTGGTCGGTCCATACTCCCAGTCTGCCTCTCTCTTTCCCTAGTAGGGTGGGTCTCTGGGGAAGCTGAGCTCCAGGACACATTGGTGGGGTCTTCAATCCAGGGAAGCCTGGCCAGCATCCTGATGGCATCTGGAACCTGGTGACTGAAAAGAGAGTTACCATACAAAGCCAAACAAATTGTTGAGCAATCATGGACCCAAAGCTTGGAATAGTGGAGAGGAAGTGTTAGGGAGGTACTCACTGCAAACTCCAATGTACTTCTGCTTTCAGGTATATATTTTGCAGTAGTTTATAGATATGTGTGAAGATATGCTCTCTCTCACAGAAACTGGTGTATATCTAGGTTTTGGGACTTTGTTAGAAAGTGAACCACCTGAGATGAAATTAGAGTATACTATGAAAGGAAAGGTCTCACCCGAGTAATGAAGCTGAAGGGTTGTCATTCCTCACATGAAGTCTCTGGACACAGTCTGAAGTGAAGCATGTTGAGGTGGCAATCGTTGCGTTGGTTAGGTTGTGATTGGCGGATGCGATATTATTTGATATGGATTGGGAGAGGCATACGAGAAAGTGGGCCCTATCCAAGGGTTCCAGGACTGGGGGAAGTAGGGGCTCTATAGTGGAGATGTGAGGTTCCTGCTGTCTTAGTGTTCAAAAAGACAATTGATAGTTAATGTTATCATCACATTATTTGGTAATTGGGTTAACTTTGAAAAGTCCTTTTGTTATGGTTTGCTGTACAGTACCCAGTATCTTGTATATAGCTGTGCTATTGGATGCTTCTGATCTACTTGGTCTAGGCTTTTGAGAAAGTCCGCTTATCAAATACACAGCTTATATATTAAAAAGATTCAGTTTGTGTTTTGAAAAACTTTGAGACATACAATTGATTTTCCCCCTCTCATATTAATTAACTAGTGATTTATATGTCTACATTTTGCTAGGAGTGTACATAAACACCATTCTCACCACCAAAAGACTGTGACCCATCCCTCCCACCCACTCCCACCCCCCACTGGCCCAGGAAGCTGCATGTCTACCCTCACCACAGGGTTTTTACTTTGGTGCCCTACTTACAATTTAGTCAGGTCCTGCTTTTAGTTTCCCTTTCAGATCTTCTTACTCAACTTCTGTTGATGAGTGGTATCATCCCATACTCATCTTTATTTTTCTGACTTAGCTCACTTAACATAATTCCTTCTAGCTCTGTCCAAGATGGGTCAGAGAAGGTGGGTTCATTGTTCTTGATAGCTGCATAGTATTCCATTGTGTATATATACCACAGCTTTCTCAGCCACTCATCTGTTGTTGGGCACCTGAGTTGCTTCCAGGTTTTAGCTATTATGAATTGTGCTGCTATGAACATAGGAGTACACACCTCTTTTTGGTTGGGTGTTATGGAGTCCTTGGGGTATAAGCCCAGGAGAGGAATTACTGGATTATATGGAAGGTCTATGTCTAGCCTTCTGAGAGTTTTCCAGACTGCTCTCCACAGAGGCTGTACCAATTTACATTCCCACCAGCAATGTAAAAGGGTTCCTCTTTCCCCACAACCTCTCCAGCATTTGTTGCTGCTGTCCTTTTTGATGTATGCCATTCTTACAGGAGTAAGGTGGTATCTCAGTGTTGACTTTATTTGCATTTCTCTGACAATCAGTGACCTACAGCAGTTTTTCATATGTTTGTTAGCCTTTTGGATCTCCTCTGTAGTGAATGTTTTGTTCATATCCTCTGCCCATTTTTGGATGGTGTCATTTGCTTTTTTGGTGCTAAGTTTGCTGAGCTCTTTATATATTTTGGTGATTGGTTTCTTGTCTGATGTATGGCATGTGAAGATCTTCTCCCATTGTGTGAGGGGTGTCTTTGTTTGTTTAATAGTTTCTTTGGATGTGCAGAAGCTTTTCAATTTGATATAGTCCCATTGGTTTGTTTCTGCTTTAGTCTTCCTTGCTATTGGGTTTGATTCATCAAAGATGTCCTTGAGGTGTAGGTGGGAAAGTGTTTTACCAATGTTTTCCTCTAAGTATTTGATTGTTTCTGGTCTGACATCTAGGTCTTTGATCCATTTGGAGTTGATTTTTGTTTCTGGTGAGATAAAGTGGTTCAATTTCATTCTTCTGCATGTTACAACCCAGTTTTCCCAGCACCATTTATTGAAGAGAGCCTCCTTTTTCCATTTAATCCTTTGGGCCCTCTTATCAAAGATTAGATGTCCATAGGTGAATTTTTTTCTTTTTCATAGCAACACTACGTGCTAATTTTTAGCCGATAATTTTGTGAGGCTCCTCAGATCACATTATATATATCCAAATGGCTCTTGACTGAAAAAGTTTCCTGTCCCCTGATATAAATAGACAGAATATAGTCATGAAGAATTTGTCATCTATGTTTTGCAGGAAACTGGCTTATGGGTATTATACACCCTATAGAAAGACAGCTTCCATACAGTAGCATAAGCAAGAGTCACAATTGTGTGTGTGTATGTCGATGATTTTCCCATTCTGTCATATAGCCTAACAGTTTCCCCTAATACTTGTATGGTAAGCCCCATTTTTTAAATAGGACACATAAGATCCTTTCAGTCTGCATTTAGCCTGGTCAATCTTAGTTTTTCTTTCTCCTCTGTGGCACTGTAAACTTTAAATTCTCTTTATAGTCAGGCTTTTCACTTACATCTCTAGATGTTTTTTTCTACTAACTGTAAAGGTTTTTTTCTTCCCCTTTCAGCCTAGGGGAATCTATGTTTGTTCTTGAAATATCAACTCACTTCCTCCATGAAACCTTATTTAGTCTATCTTTGGGAGGTAGTTGGTCAATGCAGACTGCTTTCCAAATGCCACTTATAATGTGGTATTTATTTTTCCTTTCCACTGTGTTCTAGTTAGTCCCCACAGAATGGCTACTTACACTATTCTTAGTACAGGGCATATATTCTACCATATACTAAATAAGTATTACATCAACATCTTAATGGAAATATTACCTGTAATGGATGATGGAGACACCCAAGGATCTTGTTTATTTATTTACTTTTATTGTTGTTTGGACTTCATTATGGCTTCAAGCCTGACTTCACTGCTCTTCACAGACTGTTTTTCCTCAGGCAGAAGATGAAAAACAGGGCACTGGGGGCAGAAAGATAAAGAAGAAATCCAGAGAGAAGGAGGAGAGATGGTACAGCACTGCTTCATTGCGTATGAAGGTTCACATTTGTGTGGTGTTCTCATGTTGTTGCCAGCACCCTGAATCTAGATCCTCATGCATGGTAATAAAGTACATGGTCTACCAAGTGAGCCAATTTTCCAGAGCACCCCCAACCCCACCCATCTTGGGATTTTAAATATAAAAGCAGAAGTATAGCAATTATGATCTGAGGAAAGTCTAGGAGATATTTCAGAAATTTTCTGTGGGTGAAACATTCTTATTTTCATTGCAATAGGATGATTTAAAACTTGAACTCACTGGGTGCACTTGCTTTAAGTAAGCCCTGCCACTTACTCAGATTTAATCTTCCCAAGTATATCTAAGCCTCCACCTCATCTATGAAAAGAGGGATGATACTAGTACATACCTAACAGAGTTCCTGGAAGTTTTGAACAAAGTTGCACATAAATCTCCCATGTCTTAAGCAGTAAATAAACAAAGAACTAAAATTACAACATACTTCTTGGAGGAATCATTTGTCCTACATGACCTTAGATACCAGTTGAACTGAATAGATTGAGCAAAATACTCCATTAATAGGGCACTAGGACATTAATACAGCAGAAGTAAGCTTTTTTGTGTGTGTTTAATCACGAAGGTTAGTCTTTTGGAATTATTTCCGTCACTCATCTTTTTTCCTCTCCTTTTCTTTCTTTTTTTCTTTTCTTTTCTTTCTTTCTTTCTTTCTTTCTTTCTTTCTTTCTTTCTTTCTTTCTTTCTTTCTTTCTTTCTTTCTTTCTTGCCTCCAGGGTTATCTCTGGGGCTCAGCTCTGGCACTATGAATCCACTGCTCCTAACAGCCATTTTTTTTTCTTTTTTCTTCTTCTATTTTACTCAGTAGGATAAGGAGAAATTGAGAGGGGAGGGGTAGAGAGGGAGAGAAAGATAAACACTTGCAGACCAGCTTTACCATTTGTGAAGTATCCCTGCTATAGGTGGGGAGCGGGTGCTCGAATCTGAATCCTTGTGTGAGTCTTTTTGTTTGGTATTATGTACACTTAACCAGGTGTAACACTGCTCGGCCCCAACTCATAGTGTTGAATTTTTAATCATTTAAATGAAATCAGTTTAAGCAAAGTCATTCTTGCAGAGGAGACAGTTGGAATCTGAGAGTTGTATGTTTATTTAAAAGAATTTATTACAGTCATGTGACAACAGGAAGAGGGTTTAAAATTTTTTATTATTATTTTTAAATTGAACATTTGATCACAAGAATTGAAACTTGTCCCGAATCTGTGTGGAGGCACTGTGATATGCTGTTCATACGATAGAATTATATGTTTAGAACCCTGCAAATGTGCATATCCAGATGCAGTATGATTTTACATTGATTCATTGTCTGGTACATTACACTCGGTACAATACTGTACACAGTGACAATAATTAAGGATTTAGACTAAATAGATTTAATGTGAAATCTGAGAAGAACTTAGCTATCTTTTTTTTGTTCTTTTTCTTTTCTTTTCTTTATAAAAAGGAAACACTGACAAAACCATAGGATAGGAAGGATACAACTCCACACAATTCCCACCACCAGAACTCCGTATCTCATCCCCTCCCTTGATAGCTTTCCTATTCTTTAACCCCCTGGGAGTATGACAATAACTTGGATCCATCTGCATATCAGGTTTCAGGCTCAGGGAAAAAAAAAACTAGTATAGCCACAGGCCCTTTGGAATATAAATAAGTTTTCTTAACATGAGGTATTCAATGTCTGAGGATTATTACTGTTGTTGTTGTTGTTATTGAGGTCATTAAGTCTCCACACCAAATTTTTATTCTAGTAATTGACCTGAGAGGGCATGTCAATAAAACAAGTACAGAAGTAAACAAGGACTTTAGAAGTTATCTTAGAAGTCAGACATTTTTTTTCCTTGTCCAGATGTAATTTTTATGTTTATAGAAACACCACAAATTGCAGTTGAAACAAAATAATATTTGACTTAGTAAAGCATCTTTTGTTTGTCTGCAAGAGGTATAACTATGAGCAAGATATAAATGGTTCCTACCTGGATGGAGCATATGGTGTAATGAATAAAGTAGACATCAAACAAATATCAAATAACATCCATGACTACAAACAGGGTTCTGAGATCAACGGTAATAGGACTTTTACCTATAATGTAGTCCCAAAAAGCTTTCTGAGGAACTGAAAGTTAAAGCGCAGGATTTCAGGAAGTCAGGTTTGTGAAGAGAGCCTTTCTGGCAGGGTCTCAACATGTGCAGACTTTGACAGGGCAAAGAGCTTTGTCCATACCCATTACAGCAGAGACCAGTATGACAGCAATGGAAGAAGAGTGAATTCAGGAGACAGTCATATAATATGAAAGGAGATAGTGTTGTATATCAAGGTGGCCATGCTGTAGTGAGAGGTTGCGGTCAGTAGGTAGAGGGTAGAACTAGTTAGGTTTAGCATTGGCCCTGTAGAGTGAAGTTTCTAGCTTGAGGAACTGAAAGAATGGGAGTACCATTACTAGACACAGGAAGTTCTCTGAATGAGACAGAGACTCAACAACAGCCAAAGGAAATTTGAGGCTGGAAACCATTAGCAGTGTAGCCACCCACATGTTTTTATTCCCATTCTCTTGCTTTTTCACTAAAAATAAAAGCTTTTCATATGGTGCAGACTCTTTGAACACAGTATAGCCTCTGTGTCATCAATAATTTATGCAGTGTTCTCAAGTAAAAGCCTTGTGATTCTGATCTGGTTTCCCAGAATATTTCATAAGACAGATATGAAAGGGAAGATATAAAAGCAACCCCCCCAATCATTTATTTCAAAGTGAAATTTAAAGAGCCACAAATAAATCACACCCAGGGGCTCTTTAAGTGTGCAGTTTAACTATAAAGGTTATCTCCTTCTTAAAATTATCTATTTATTTATTTTATTGTTTTGTTTTGAATTTCCATAAGAATACGAGATGATAAACTTTTTTTTTGGTTGGAAACAAATTTAATAGCAATAAGTAAATTGAGAGATGTGCTTATCTTCCATCCAGCATTGTATATAAGTGTTATTAAGCCCTTACATAAGAGAAAAAATCACAAGCCAGTGTGACTTAGGAAAATAAATGTAGCAGCTAGGGATATAGGTTAGCTGGTAGAATATAGTACTTTTGTACCTGAGGGTTCCATTCTGTCCCTGCTGCTGTGTGTACTGAAGTGGTGCTTAGGTTAAGAGATGATAAACTTCTAACATGTGGCTTTTGATGACTTGTATGTTGTCTTTGGAGAAGTGTCTTCTGATTTTCTGCCCACTTTCTAGTTTAATTGCTTGTTATTTGTTAACTTTTTTGCTGCAATTCTAAATTTTATTTTTTATGTATAGAAGCTTATTAGATTAATGAAATTATACTTGTTTATTTTTTGCTTCCTCCCTTTGCCCTTGGAATTGAGTCCCCAAATCCATCTACAATGCTGATATCAATATCTTACTGTTTTACTTAATTCATCTGCTTGATTCCTATATATATACCACTTATGAGTGAAGTCATTTTGAATTTTTATGTATGATTTAAATTAGTTGTCCATTTTCATGCTTTTGCATGTAGCTGTCCAGTTTTCTAACACCAGTCATTAAAGAGAATTTCCTTGCTCCACTGTAAGCTCTTGTTATAATTTGTTATATATTAGTATAGAGAGAGTGATTTTATTTCTGTACTTTTATTTTTCTTCCATTGATTTATGTATCTGCTTATATTCTGATACCATGCTATTTTAATTTATTGGCATTTTTATCAGTTATTTAATAATTATTAACAAGATTGTAGGATAAGAGTGATGCAGAACCCACCACCAGAATTCTGAATCCCATCCTCTCAATTGGAAGCTTCCCTATTCTTTATCCCTCTTAGAGTTTGGACCAACGATCTTTATGGGTGCAAAAGGTGGAAGGTCTGGCTTCTGTAATTGCTTCTCTGCTGAGCATAGTTGTTGGCAAATTGATCCACCCCCACTAGACTGTTCCTGTCTTTCCGTAGTGTGATAGGGCTTTGCAGAGGTGAGGTTCCTGGACACATTGGTGAGGAAGTCAGGTTGGCGTCATGATAGCATCTGCAACTTGGTGGCTGAAAAGCATTAAGATATAAAGCAGAACAATTTGTTTAGTAATCAGAAACCTAAAGGTAAGAATATAGCAGATGAGATTTGGAGTCTTCGTGTTGGAAGAAGCTAGGAAGTCCATTTTAGGTTATTCCATGGTGCCCATGACTTTAGTAGTTTTTTCCCAAGCCTGATATCTAACATGCAGCTGGGCTAAAAGTCTTTTCTGGAAAGATGGTGTCAAAGTTGAGAATAGAAATAGAAAACTAGATCAGGGCAGAGAGTAGTTCCATAATATGAGGAAAGTATATAAATTCCATTAGTTGCAAGCCCTGTCAATCTGATCTAAGGCCCATATCTATTCATATTTAGCATAGGAGCCTGTGTAACCTCTGCCTCCCTGTCAGTTTAAGCTTGCAGTCCATGGTTAAAGCTAGGAACATTCTAGGCTGCACTCATTTCAGGACCAGTCTTTCTCGAGTGGCATAGTAGGTTGACCCAGCCTCAATATTCAGCATTGATGGCAAGGTCCTATAAAGGCCCACAAGAGGGCTTATGATGATGAGGGCCATAATTAAACTGTGCTGGTCTCTTGCCCTTATCCAGCTTTTGTAGACTTTATCTGACTTAGAGTGATTAGGGGACATAGAGAGTAGGAGAGGAGAGTGTCTAAGCCTAAGTAGAAAATATTGGATTAAGTACTTTATGATGTCTTTTTTTAGGTCTTTTTTTAATTTAGTACAATTTGAACCTCATATGTGTTTTTGTTAACCTCACATACTCCAATAAAAAACTATTAAAAATGATCAATTATTACACTGCAGTGACAGGCTCCATAATTAATATCAAAATTCTATTGTGTTCCTATATATACATGTAACAATGTAGGAAGAAAAAAGGTAGAAAAAAATCCTATATATAAGCTCATCTAAAATAATTAAATACTTTGGAGAAAATTTAATCAAAATAGTGAAAGACATCCAAAATTCCTAGACTATTAAAAGAACTAGCAGACAGAAAGAGATGGAAAGATATTCTATGCTTGTGGACTGAAAAAAATGAACATTGTTAAAATGACTATATTACCTGAAGCAATATATAGAGTCAATGTAAAGACTTCCTTCATAGAAATAGAAGGATCATGCTTACCCATTCTTTAATTCATTCTAATGGGTGCATTCAGCCATATATTTGTATGAGTGCTTGTTACTTCAAATACTACTGATAATATGTTTCCTTTGCCAGTTTCTGTGAATAACAGCTGACTCAGGACAGAACTAAACTATAATTTTATTTTTTTAAATTTTTAAAAATATTTATTTTATTTATTTATTCCCTTTTGTTGCCTTTGTTGTTTTATTGTTGTAGTTATTATTGTTGTTGTTGGATAGGACAGAGAGAAATGGAGAGAGGAGGGGAAGACAGAGAGGAGGAGAGAAAGATAGACACCTGCAGACCTGCTTCACCACCTGTGAAGCGACTCCCCTGCAGGTGGGGAGCCGGGGTTCGAACCGGGATCCTTATGCCGGTCCTTGTGCTTTGCGCCACCTGCGCTTAACCCGCTGCGCTACAGCCCGACTCCCTAAACTATAATTTTAAATTTGTTAGGCCAGGGACTTCATGAAGGGACTGTTCTGCCTTTTTTTTTTTTTTTTTTAACAGTGCTCAACATATATACTTGGTGTTCTTTTCCTAGTGTTGGTTTAGTATAATTTTTTATTTTTTATTAAGAATGTGCTAGAAAGTTATAAGATATTTGAGTCATGCTTTGAGTTAGAGCTTTTCCTAATAGAGATAGAGTAATGTATTGACATGTTTATGTTTGATTAGCTGGCTTAAATATACCAAACAATAACCCAATTGCAGACCTCTAACACCAACTAGTTATTATGTTATTCCAGACCCATCTTAAGCCTCCAGTTGGAATATGCTGTGATTATCCACTTCTTTGGAGCTTATTTTTTCTCTTAACAGAATACCTTTGAAAAAAGGCAGTAATATAGGGCAGTTGGGCAGTAGCGCAGCGGGTTAAGTGCACATGGTGCAAAGTGCAAGGACTGGAGTAAAGATCCTGGTTCGAGCCCCTCGGCTCCCCACCTGCAGGGGAGTCGCTTCACAAGCAGTGAAGTAGGTCTGCAGGTATCTATCTTTCTCTGCCCCTCTCTGTCTTCCCCTCCTCTCTCCATTTCTCTGTCCTACCCAACAACGACGACAACAATAATAAAACAACAAGGGCAACAAAAGGCAATAAATAAATGTTAAAAATTTTAAAAGGCAGTAATATAATAGGGAGTAAAGAAACCCAAGTATGTGGAATGTGAACTTTCATCTGTCCCTTAGCTTGTTGGGACCAGTAATTTGTGCTACCAAGAATTAAAAATCAAGACCACTTCTGATTTTTTTTTCTAAGTTCTGTTACCATCTGTTAAATCTGGCTGTCACAGTAATCCTAACAAAATGGTATGCTTTACATCACCCCAATTGGTCCAAGGCAGTGTTCTGACTACTCTGACATAGGATGGCAGCTGTTGTGTGTGTGTGTTGGCGGGGGGGGGGGGGGGGGCAGTGGAGGGAGCAGATTTAAGAATTTATAGAAGCTGTCATTGAAAAGCAAGCTCAGTCTTCATTAGCTTTTAATTTTTAAATTCTGTATAACTATATTTGCTTATTTGAAATGACTCCCCTGCAGGTGGGGAGCCTGAGGCTCAAACTGGAATCCTTGAGCCGGTCCTTGCGCTTTGTGCCACCGGAGCTTAACCCACTGTGCTGCTGCCTGACTCCCAATAAATTATTTTCTATCCTATCAAGTTTTCTATCTGAGTAAGAATGATGTTAACCTCACTTACTCCAAAAAGAAACTATTAGAAATAATAAATTATTACAGTGCATTGGCAGGCTCTGTAATTAATACCAAATTTCTATTGTGTTCCTATATATAAGTAACAATGTACTTATAACACATTTTCTTTTTTCAGAAGGCCAGTTATTTCTCATAAAGTTTTCATGATTCTATTTTTTATTTTCCCAGTAAAACATAAAGTCATTTTTTAGCTCTGTCTTTAGAATTTAATGGCTCATTTGTCTAAAAAAAAATCAGTCAATGTGGAAAACTTAGTATGTTCTGTTTTATACCAGTTACAATCTTTCCTACTAGTTGACTTTTTTATTTTCTAAATTTCTTTTTATTTGTTTGTTTATTTATTTATTTATTTATTTCCAGGGTTATTGCTTGGGCTTGGTGCTGGCACTACAAATCCACTGCCCCTGTGGCCTTTTATTTATTTATTTTTGATAGGACAGAGATAGGGGAGGGGAGATAAGGGAGAAAGAAAGACACCTGTAGCACTACTTGACCCTTTGTGAAGCATTCCCTCTGCAGGTGAGGATGGGGTGGGAGTGGGGATTGGACTTGAATCCAAGTCTTTTTGCTTTGTATCATGCACTTTCTATCAGGCCACCACCAGGTTCCTCTAGTTGATTTTTTTTTTTTTGCCTCCAGGGTTATCACTGGGGCTTCGTGCTTGCACTATGAATCCACTGCTCCAGGAAGCCATTTTTCCCATTTTGTTGTCCTCGTTGTTGCACTTGTTGTACTTGTTATTGTTACCATTATCATAGCTGTTGTTATTGTTGTTGTAGGGTAGGACAGAGAGAAATGGAGATGAGGGGAAGATAGAGAGGAGAGAAAGATAGACACCTGCACACCTGCTTCATCACTGCAAAGCAACCCCTGCAGGTGGGGAGCTGGAGGTTTGAGCTGGTCCTTGTGCTTTGTGCCATGTGCGCTGAACCCTCTGCGCTACCACCCAGCTTTCCCTAGTTGACTTCTTTATAGAAACCTCTTTTTCATGAATCATGCTACATGAAGAGTGAATTTACTTTGATTTTTAAATTTTTTTTAAAAAATTTATTTATTTAAGAAAGGAGACATTAACAAAATCGTAGGATGGGGGGGTGTTGCAACTCCACACAATTCCCACCACCCAATCTCCATATACCATCCCTCCCCAATAGTTTTCCCATTCTCTATCCCTCTGGGAGCATGGACCCAGGGTCGTTGTGGGTTGTAGAAGGTAGGAGGTCTGGCTTCTGTAATTGCTTCCCCGCTGAACATGGGCGTTGACTGGTCGGTCCATACTCCCAGTCTGCCTCTCTCTTTCCCTGAGTCTCTGGGGAAGCGGAGTTCCAGGACGCATTGGTGAGGTCTTCAGTCCAGGGAAGCCTAGCCAGCATCCTGATGGCATCTGGAACCTGGTGGCTGAAAAGAGAGTTAACATACAAAGCCAAACAAATTGTTGAAGAATCATGGACCCAAAGGTTGGAATAGGGGAGATGAAGTGTTGGGGGGTACTCACTGCAAACACTAGTGTACTACTGCTTTCAGGTATATATTTGCCCTAGTTTATGGATACATGTGAACATATGGTCTATCTCCTGGAACCTGGTTTATATCTAGGTTTTGGGACTTTGTTGGGAAGTGAACCACCTGGGATGGAGTTAGAGAATACTATGAAAGGAAAGGTCTCACCCAAGTGATGAAGCTGAATGGTTGTCGTTCCACACCTGCAGTCTCTGGACACAGTCTGAAGTGAAGCATGTTGGCACTTGTTGCGTTGATTAGGTTGCAATCAGCGGATGCAATATTATTTGATAAGAATTGGGAGAAGCATACGGGAAAGTGGGCCCTACCCTAGGGTCCCAGGACTGGGGGAAGTTTAGGCTCTATAGTAGAAATGTGAGGTTCCTGCTGTCTTACTTTGATTTCTTAGTAAGTGTGATAAAAAAAGAATAACACCATGATCCTATGATGAAGCTAGGTACATTCTGTTTTCATGTTGATCTGTATTTTATGGGAAAATAACAATATAGACAGTTTTCATGTTCATCTTGTGTTTTATGGGAAAATAACAATATAGAAAAATTCTAGCTCAGAATTTTACTGAATATTAGATCAAATTCTTATATAAAAATAGTTATGTTTTGATTTACTTCTTAGCTTGGATGTTAGACTTCCACTAATTTTCATGATTTAGTTACTAAAATTTAGTTTTGACATTTCACACTCATTGATAAGTGAAACCAGTTGATGCATGTGCAGTGTGTGTGTGTTAATACTGAGATAGCTAAGCAGCCTAGACAGGGCAAGGTATGTCCACTAATGAGAGACCAGGAGTGGGGCTAGACATTGACTATTCAAAGAACAGTCTTTGGATAATGGATTTCAAAATGGATCTGAAAGTTATGCAGTCATTTGAAGCAGGAAATACAAACAGGGCAAGCAAATGTCAGAATGTCAGGTCATGACTACAACATTAATTGTGTAAGAGGATTTATTTTAAGTATAGTGTTTGATCTGTTTTCCTTCTTAATGATTTCGGCCAAGTGATAACTGACTCCATTTCTTGTTGTTAGGAGAGATGGTAGGTCATCAGTATATTCTGAACTGAATAAAGGATGGAAATGGAAATAGAATTATAGAAAACTTGTTAAATGTAGCACTAGTCTCAAGAAATAGGTAGGAAATTTCTTTACCTCAAGAAGAAGAACAACAAAAACTAATAATTAGAACACCAGTGGGGCTTGAATTATTATTATGTGGAATACTTGGAAATGCTATGCTATAAACTATTGTATTTTACTGTCAACTGTAAACAAATTGATCCCTTAATAAATTAAAAAAAAGAAAGCCAAAACATCCTATGCATGTGTGTAATATTCTAATTTTATAAACCCAACCATTCATCTTTTAAGTTAATTTATGTATGTAATTTGAGTTTAGTCAACATTATTCTGGGATTTGGGAGCAAACTTGAAACGATTATTTGGTAGAAAAACAAAAATGGGGGCTGGGGAGATACCCTAAAGGTTATGTAAATAGACTTTCATAACTGATACTCCCAGGTCCCTAGTTGAATCCTCTCTCCAACTCCTCTACCCCCCATCATAAGCGCGAGCTGAGCAGTGACTGGTTAGAAAAAGAAAAAGAAACACAAACGTGAGAGCTTCCCAGGAGCTTTCCAAAGAGAAGAACAATGAGTAGTAATGATGTAAAAATACAAGTATGCTTCTGTGGAATATTGATTGGCTATAGAAATAGATGTAACAACATATAATCAGTAAAGTAATTATTTCCCAAACAAGGAATGATTGCAGTGGTATGGCAGCTTAAAAAAAAAGTAACTACATCAAAATCTTTTACTATATAGCAATATTAATGAATTAATAAAATAAAAAACTCTTTTCTAAGACCAAAAGAAAATTAAAAAAAAAGAAAATTTAATGAAAAGTATAATGGAACTGTGAATGGATATACTTGTAGTTTTGATTGAAAAAATAAAGAAGAATTAATATTTGAAAGTTACTTAAAATTATGCTCAATGATAAAAGTTTTTTAACATAGCAGTTATCACAGTAGGAAGACATTTTGGACCAATTTGATTGAGAATATCTATGGATATATCTTGCTGGCTCATTTTTACCCTACCCCAAACACTGAGACTTTTTTAGATGGGCAAAATAGATAAGCACACAAAAGGAAATACAATTAGTAAAATCAACATGAAAAAAATGCTTGCAAAAAAAATGCTTGTCAGGCCTGGGTGGTGGCGCATCTGGTTGAGTGCACATGTCACAGTGCACAAGGACCCAGGTTCAAGCCCCCAGTCCTCACCTACAGAGGGAAGACTAAGCAGTGTTGCAAGTGTCTCTGTCTCTCTCACATCTCAACTGCCCCCTTCTCAATTTCTGGCTGTCTCTATCCCATAAATAAATAAATAAATTTTTAAATGCTTGTCCTAATTCATAAAAAGAAGTCTTATTTACATATGTAAATATTGATGTAATTCTTCCCACCATGCAAAGAACCTCTTATGTTGCTGATGTTTTTTTAAATAATTTTTTTTATTTATAAAAAGGGAACATTGACAAAACCATAGGATAAGAGGGGTACAACTTCGCACAATTCCCACCACCAGACCTCCGTATCCCATCGCCTCCCCTGATAGCTTTCCTATTCTTTATTCCTCTGGGAGTATGGACCCAAGAGCATTGTGGGATGTACAAGTGTGAAGGTCTGGCTTCTGTAATTGCTTCCCCTCTGAACATGGGCGTTAACAAGTCAATCCATACTCCCAGCCTGTCTCTCTCTTTCCCTAGTGGGGAAGGCCTCTTGGGAAGCAGAGCCCCAAAGCACATTGGTGGGGTTGTCTGTCCAGGGAAATCTGCTCACATCCTGCTAACATCTGGTACCTCGTGGCGGAAAAGAGAGTTAACATACAAAGCCAAACAAATTGTTTACTAATCATGGACCTAAAGGCTGGAATAGTGCAGATGAAGTGTTGGGGTGGGGGGTCCTCCATTTTATAGCTCGCTAGTAGGCATATTTTAGTTATATTTCAAAGGGCCTGTAGCATACTAGTGTTTTGGTTTTTTTTTCTTTTTTTTCCCTGAGCCTGAAATCTGATACGCAGGTGGATCCAAGTTATTGTCTGGGGAGATGATGTTATGGATGGGAAAAGGACCAGAAAGCTGCATCAGGGAAGAGAGTAGCTCCGTAATATGGGAAAGGGGTATAAATATTGTTGACTGTAAACCCCATTGATTTGATGTGATCTGGGGATAGTTTATAATACTGTAAATTAATTAATAAAATATTTAATATAACATTGCCTTTCCCATAAGTAGATAGGTCTTGCCTTGGTGAAGCCAGTCTAATGGCAAGGCATTGAAATCCTAGGACATATACTTAATTTTTCTCAGCTATTGTTTAATCACTTTATTGAGGAAATATTGATTTAGAGGACTGTTGCTGTCACAGGGGTATAGCTCTAGGTCCCCCCAAGACAGGTATCAGCACAATTCATCCTCCAGCAGACTTTCATCTTTCTGGAGTGGGTGGTAGGGAATCAGATGGATCATTTTTTCACTAGTATCTAGTTATACCTGAATTTTTTCACTAGTATCTAGCTATACTGTTTAGTTCAAAAGTCACCTTCACTAAGAAGTAAAGTAGGGAAGCCAAATTTCATGAGATTCAAGTCTATTTACTCAGCTTGTCTCCTGAAATTTATTTGAAACTTTACTTTTTAGTATGTGTTGGAGAGAGTGAGGGCAAGTAAACTAACTTCAGATTTTTTTTTAAAGTAATTTGATATGAATGACTTATCATGTAAATAACTTGATAACCCAGAGAACAACTTATGTAAATGATCTGAATTCTAGGTACAATGATAAGAAAAATTAGATATAAATGCTCTTCTTTCCAGAAAACACTATTCAGAGCATCTGAATTTTACTTTTGTAAAAGTCAAGAAGAAGATTATAGGATGTATAACTGTATGAAATAGCAGGTCTGGATCCATAGGCATAGCAATTAAATATAAATGGGTATTAGAGGGTGATGTTGACTGACCTTAAAAACAAATGTAGAGCCATTGCTTTTCTGGAAAAAGAGAATGAGTTATAATTGTTTTTAGTTGGAAAATTAATATATAGGACATAATTTAAGAATCCAAACGTATTTTAGATTATATTCCTGGGATTCTCTGTACAAAAGGGCATATAGTTGCTGTTTTAATGACTAGGGTCATCTAGGGTCTAACTGGAAAATTACCATAGACTGGGTCACTTTTCTAGTATACAATTTGTGAGAGTTCTCAAAAGATAGAATCATACTAGTTTATTATAGATAAACTACATTTAAACTTTTTGTAGGAAACAGTGAATGCATATGTACTCTGTATATCAAGCATTATAAGTACCCATTCATTGGGGAAACTGACGATCCTTCCTAGCCGACTGAATCCACATGGATCCCAGTCACTTTCAAAGCCAGCAACAAGCAGCTCCTGACAGCTTTCAACCTGACGCTGTTGACTGGCTACGGAAGAAGGGCAAACGCTAGAAGAAGAAGATGGACTTACTGACAAAGAAATGATATGTTTTGTGATTATCCAGCACTACTTGTGACTCAGCCTAGCCTATCTTGTGCCAGAAGAATGGCTTAGTTCTGTCACTTTTGTGAGAGTTGATTTTTTAATTCCTCAAATAGATAGTAGTCATAGCAGAACACAAAAGATGCCTGGAACATTGTTTTAGCTTTTTACATCTTGCAAGAGAAAGAAGAATCCCTTATTTCTAACATTTGCCAATACTTCTAATTAATTTGTAACTACTGCTATTTTAATGTACTAAAGTTTTATTATAGCATGATAGGGAGATTTGTCCTGTACATGGAAAAATGTCTAATTAAAAAAAAATACCAGTACTGAAGGGACAGTCCATCAAGGAGAGCTCCTACACTGTCATTCCTATGCCCCAGATTTGAGCTCTGGCACCATATGGTGGTGGTGATGGGGTTGCTATGACAACTAAGGAAGTTCTGGTGCTGTGGCATCTCTCTCTGTCTTTATCTGAGTGAAAAATGCACAAGATGTTGACCACATACATGCATGCACTCACACATGTGTCCTTGGGTATTTGTGTTTGTATTTGAATTTCACTCAGTTTTCTTTTTAGGTTTTAGGAGGAATCGATTAGACAAAACCCAGGATGATAAACTTGTTTTCATAATATGATTGATGATTTTATATATGTGCTAAATGCAATTCCAAATACTCTTTTTTTCCTTGAAACTCACGTCAAAGAAAATGTTAAAACTTTTTTCTTTCATTAGTTGTATTTCCTTTGAGAGGCAACAAGGAGAGATTTTTAATGTATATTTGTACAAAAATATTTCCGTGTGCTACTTTTGGGGGTACTTTTCATTTATTTATTAATATTTATTTATTCCCTTTTGTTGCCCTTGTTTTATTGTTGTAGTTATTGTTGTTGTTGTAATTGATGTTGTCGTTGTTGGATAGGACAGAGAGAAATGGAGAAAGGAGGGGAAGACAGAGAGGGGGAGAGAAAGATAGACACCTGCAGACCTGCTTCACCACTTGTGAAGTGACTCACCTGCAGGTGGGGAGCAGGGGGAGGGGGGCTCGAACCGGGATCCTTAACACCGCTTCTTTTGCTTTGCGCCATGTGCACTTATCCCGCTGTGCTACCGCCTGACTCCCCTTTTCATTTTTTTAAAGCAGAGTTTGGTTCTTTGAAGGAAGGTAGATTTCAAATGACACACCCATAAATAAAAGACACATGAAATCTTAAAAAAAAATACCTGTATACTTTATCCCCCAGTGTTTTTATAACCAGGAGACATATTTTGAGCCAAAGTCTGCATTTATAACAATTTCCAATAGTTGGGTGGGGGAATAGCATAATGGTTATGCAAAGAAACTTTCATGTCTGAGGCTCTCAAGTCCCAGGTTCAATCCCCTACACTGCCATAAGCCAGAACTGAGCAGTACTCTGGTAAAAAACAAAAACAGCAAAAAAAAATTTTTTTTTTCAATAGTTATTATTTTACTAGTATCTGTACATAGAATTTGAAATACAGCAATTTTGGAGAAAGATATCCCTACCAGGGATATAGATTACTTAAACTTGTTCAATAACTAATATAGTTATGACAGAACACTATGGCATCTATTTAAATATTCTTTTTGCTTCCTCTGGTTTTTGTATGTCATATCTTATTAAATATTAAAATAAAAATCTGCTCTTATTGAATATAAAAAATATATGAAACAATGTACATGGGGAAGATTTTTTTTTCTTTTTCATTATCTGACTGAACAGTGGTAAATAAATACATGCCTTTTTCCTTCCCCCTTAGTTGAATTCTTTCTTAGGAATATATTAGCAAAAAAGGTTATGTAATTCTTATAAAAAGTAAGGAAAAGACATTAATGAAATAATCAAGGTAATTAGAGATCAGTTTCCCCACAGAAACTGATCTCTGTCAGGGGCTTCTAGGAAAGTCTCAGAAGAATTTGCTTATTTTTACAACCCCTTAATTATTTTGAGAGAAGTCCCAACTGTACTATTTCTACACATATACTTCAGAAAAGGTAGTGACTCTAATGTGTCTCCATTAATGACATCACCAAAGTGTTTTTTTTTCTTTTTTCCCTCCAGGGTTATTGCTGGGCTCGGTGCCTGCACCGTGAATCCACCGCTCCTGGAGGCCGTTTTTCCCTCTTTTTGTTGCCCTTAGTTGTTGCAGCCTCGTTGTGGTTATTATTGCCATTGTTGATGTTGCTTTGTTGTTGGATAGGACAGAGAGAAATGGAGAGAGGAGGGGAAGACAGAGAGAGAGGGGGAGAGAAAGATAGACACCTGCAGAACTGCTTCACCGCCTGTGAAGCGACTCCACTGCAGGTGGGGAGCCGGGGGCTCGAACTGGGATCCTTACACCGGTCCCTGCGCTTTGCGCCACGTGCGCTTAACCCACTGCGCCACCGCCCGACCCCCCAAAGTGTGTTTTTTAAGTAGAAGTTGAATCTTATATGAGGATAATTTTGTCACTAACTTTGCCAGAATGTCTCCTAAAATCCGGCCTCCTGTTGGTTGCTTTGTAAACTCATTGTGTAGTAAAATATTCACTGCTTTTATTCAGGTAATCACACTTCCTGGCCTGGAGTCCTTGAGGGAAACAAAGAGGTTTCTTTAGTACCATTTGCTTCCTGGAGATGTCTGTGATTAAGAACTTTTATTTGCAATAATTTATCAAGGTTTCTCTGCAAGTAAGTGCCAAGAACAGATGTAGATCGATCCCTACTGTGTTCTCTGTAGGCTGGAGTATAATAAAGAAAGTTAACATGTAGTCATTAAAATAAAACAGAAACAGTTTGACCTTAAATCGGAACAAGTAACAAATCACAAGCTATATTGTGGTTGTGTTTTAGTGTATATCTCTTAAATTGACAAAACACTTCTCAAGAATACTTCCAGATACTGTACACTTACACATATAAGTCAATTAAGTTTCAGTGTAATTCAGCTATCTCCCAAATACACTGATAAGGGAATGAGGCTGAGGACTCATTTGCCAAGATTCCTCAAAACTGGAAATTTCTGCATTATGTTTATTCTTCCTTCTGTGTTCAACCCAGTGTATGTTGTATGTATAGAACAGAAAGGAAGGGGCCACACATCCCTATTTTATTTCTGTGTATCTCAACCTGGTCAAGATTATTAGGAATTTATTCTCTTAAATTTATTCTACACAGTTACATTTCATTCAACATTCAGTTGGTAATTGCTGACCTATTTATTTGTTTGACTGAGTTGGAATTTAGACCTGAGCAGCTGAGTGTTTTCTGAAGATTGATAAAACTGCTTTATTTTCTCTTTCCTATTTACACACTGGTATTTTGTTTTTAGATCTCTGTGGAATGTTTTAGCTAGTTTGATAGTTTAGGGATTTTTGGAAAGTTCATTTATGTTGTAAAGAATGAAATATATTTCTGTAGACTTCATAATTTAGGATATTGGACGCAAGTAAATTGCATTTCTACCATTGATGCACTTAAGGATAATGACGATTTTTTTCCTTTCATTTCCTTTTTATTACTCTCTACTTTTATAAAGAAAGTATTTTTTAATTCCTCAGAGTGGTAATGATTCTGATCCAGTACTACTACTATTATTTTATCCCATTTACTAAAACATTGTTAGAATATATTGTTTATAAATTAACCAGCAGCTGCTAAAAATGATTTCTCACAAATGGCTTTATCCTATGTTATTGTCTAAATTACTACCTCCCATCTGTAATATGTGATGAATCTTCAATTAATATACATTCAAATTTATTTTGAAATTTTAGCAATGCTACTGTACATAATTGGCTGTCTTGAGAAATTGAGAATCCAGAGTAGTCACTCTGAAAAATGAAGACCTTTAAGTGATTGAGAGCATTCTAACCTTCACCAAGGTTAGTAGCAGTCTTTTTTTTGTACAGTAAGTAACTAACATGAGCCAACTTCCATTGTATAATTGCTTGGGTTACATTAATATTCATGGCACATGCCTCTCACCTTACGTGGTGCACATTCTCTGTGTCTTTGACTAATGTAGCATTTTGCCTTTCATTTTGGCACAGGGAACCATGATTTTAGGGGATGTGAAGCAGAAAGCAGCTTGGGAAGAATGAATATGTAGAACCCAGTGCCAGGATTTACATACTGATGCAGATATTCTGAGAAAGAATCTTTTGAGATGGGTTAAAAAGGAAATGCTAAGTGGAACCAATGCAGATCTTGGCCTAACACGTGATGCTAGTCAAGGGGGTGTTTGGCTTAACTGCTACATTTTGCTCCTGGCTGCCAGCTGCTTTAAGCCAGCTGCTTAGGAACAGCTAAAATAAAGGCAAGAAAATTATCACTATATATTTTACATTTAAAATTCTGCCAGTAACCTCTGAAATTTAGACTGTTGCCATAAGCATAAGAATGAAAGCTAAAAACTTAGCATCAATCTAACAGGAAAATAGATTTATCTTTCCTGCCTCTGAAGAATCATTAAGGTTGCACCTCCCCTTTTTGGATAATTTACAAAAGAAAGGAAAAAGCATTTTTCACTTTTACTCTTAGTGTGATTAGGTAACACTGAATGTTAATAAGTGCCTTACAGAAATGAGTGGACATATAGTATAACTATTTTAACCTTTATAGACTTATGATTTCAGAAAGAGGAAGTAACTAACAAAATGTAAATACCATCCTATAATGGACCTACGAAATAGGAACTTCATTTTTAATTCAACTCTTTTTTAAAATTTCTTTTTTGGGGAACTAATGGATTACTGTCGACAACAAAATACAGTAGTCTGTACATGCTTAACATTTCTCAGTTTTCCACATAACAGTTCATCTCACACTAGGCTCTCCTCTTTTTTTTTTTTCATGTTCCAGGATCTGAACCCGCCTCCCCACCATTCCAACCCCCTTTCCCCCCAGCCCCAGAGTCTTTTACTTTGGTGCAGTACACCAAATCCAGTCCAAGTTCTGCTTTGTGTTTAATTCAATCCCTTCTTTTGCTACCAACTCCGGTGTTTTGTCCTAAACTTTGTGCCTAAGTATACCAGTTACATAGTGTGTGTGTGTGTGTGTGTGTGTGTGTGTGTGTGTGTGTGTGCGCGCGCGCACATGTACGTAGGCTCACATCCTTATAGTTACTGCTGGAATGACTTGTTCCTTCTTTGGAGTCTTTGAATGCTCATTGAGAAATATGGGTATTTAATGATGTCTGAGTTGACAGAATCTCCAATTACATTTAGAAATGTGGAAGTGTAATTTGTTCATAGTCATTGGGGTAGTCCTCCTGAGTTATGTGCTGACTCTTGCTGTACATTTTAGACTCTCCTTTTTGGTAGGACATCTCACACCTCCATGTCAGAAGCCCAGTGATAGATATGAAAATGAATGCTGTAGGCAGGTGGAGCCATAGGGCAAAAGCAGTTTACTGCTGAAATAGGATCCCCTTGAAGTCCTTTCAAATTCAGTTAATTTTGCATCTTGTCTTATAATATAGTCATGATTATTTGAATATCAAACTATTTAATTATCATTTAATCAACAAGTAAAATTGGTGCTTCAGGAAGGCGTGACATGTTTTAGTTGGGGATGTCTGATGTTATGTGTACTGAAGATTAGACAAGTGACTTTTGGGAAAAATCCTTTTCCTAATCTCTTATTTACAGAGGACCTGGTAGATACTAGGTATTTACAAAGAACTTGGTGGTAGTAGTTGCTTATTTGAACTGTCTTCCTCTTTTTTTTAAGCTCACTTTATTGAGGAAATATTTACTTACAGGATTGTTGTTGTAACAGGGATATATTTCTACATCTCTGCAAGATGGGTGTCAGTATACTCCACACACTACCAAACCATCCAGTCCCCATCATTCTACCCCCATGAGTCCTTGGATCTGTAGTGATAGACTACAATCCATTAAATTTTCTTACATCAGCTGTCTACTCTTAATTTTGTTAAAAGAGGACAGATTGAGATCCAGCAACTTGAGTTCTAGACTTATTTCACTATTAACTTGTGAAGATGGACAAATCATTGAACATATTTAGGCTTGTCTTCTCATTTGATAAAAGAGTCCCCAACTGTGAAAAATAAAGGACATCTTCTAAAGTGTGGCTTATAAATTGTACTTGCTTAAGGGTAGTTGACTGCATCTGGGAGGTGGGAAATAAGAAGATTTGTGGTTTAATTTATATATAGTTTCAGTTTTGCAAGGTTAAAAATTTCTGGAGATTGATTCCACAACAATATAAACATACTTAACACTAGTGAACTGTACTATGAAAATGATTAAGATGATTAATATGTTTTAAGTGCATTCTACCACATTCAAAAAAGATAATATAACATAGCCACACTTAAATAAGTATAAATTGTGTAAAATAATTCCTATCTGGAAAGTCACAGTATAGTTATGGGAAAATTTCTGGACCATACTGCATTTGTTACTATTAGCTGCTTGTTCTGTGTAATTATACTCTATACAGAATGGTTGGTTTATTTCCACTCATAGTGTTTCTACAGTTAGAAAGAATAAAGCACAACAAAATGACTCCATCACAGACAATGAGTTAGTTTGACAGAAGTTAATACAGTTTACATATATCTGTGAATATCCAGGCCTCTTTGGTGCATGGAAAAAGAAAAGTCATTAGATTAACTGTCTTCAAATAATGAAGTAGATTAATAGGCTTTTGTTTTAATAAGACTTTGAGAGATTAAACTTTCTAAACCATTGTAATACCATCAGGTAGATTTAAAGAAACAAGCAGTGCATATAAATAATTAATGATTTCTACACTAGAACAATTTGCAAATTTGGACATTTGGCTTCACAGGTTAATTAGCTGTAATTAAATTAAATTACATGCTTGTCTTTGGTGCAGATGTAAAGTTTAGACCTTTTTTTTTTTTTTTTAATTTCCAGAGCACTGCTCAGCTCTGGTTTATGGTGGTGCAGGGGATTGAACCTGGGACTTTGGAGCCTCAGACAGGCAAGTCTCTTTGCATAACCATTATGCTATCTCTCCCACCCCAAACGTAAAATTTCAGAATATTATCAGATCAATTAGTATTGCAGCTGAACCATTTGGCTTATTGGTTGAATATGCTAATTTTGAGTACAACTATTCATTCTCTCTAGCTAAATTTCAAGGAACTGCACATTAAAAATAATTTCTTGGTAAAGATGGTACCAGGAACTAGTAGTATTATTAGTGCATTATATTAGTGTATGCAGACTAATTCTTATCCTTCCCTAAGGATTTATATGAAGAATGATGAAATAATTACTATAAAATATATTACAAATCTTTGTGTACAGGATATGTTAATGAAAAATGATACCTACCAGTGTCCATCATATTAAGTTTATAAACACCATTAGTTTATAACTTTATTTTGAATACTCATTATATGGCCATGAATTTACAGTGGAGACCATATTCAGTTTGCTCCATAGTAGAGTGGAGATGGATTGGAATGAAAGCTTGACAAAGAGGCTATGCTTTTCTTTGTCCCCAAATTAAGACATTAGGACTAAAAAGTATATCCTTTAAGTTGAGCTTATTTTCTCTGTGTCTTCTCCTTGTATATGAGAAATAAAGGAAGGAAAGGTGTGTCAGTGTGTGTTTTAACATTTTTTTTATTTATTTATTTATTTATTTATTTATTTAGGATAGACAGAGAGGAGCTGAGAGGGAAAGGGGAGGTAGAAGAGAGAGAGGTAGAGAGAACTGCTATATGACTGTGTCACTAATGAAGCTTCCTTCCTAGCAGGTGGGTCCTTACACACTGTAGTTTGTGCTCAATTAGGTGCACCACCACCAACATCCTTGTAATTTATTTTTAATGTAAGAGAAAAAGAGGCAAGAGCTCTGCTTAGCTCTGACTTATGGTGATGGTCCTGGGAATTGAACCTGGGACCTCAGAGCTTCAGGCATGAAAGTCCTTTGCAATCCCAGTATACTATATCCAAACCCCAGTATATTTATGTTTATATACACTTGTCCTGTGCCAGGCCTGTTTTGGGGTGATGAACCTGAACTAGTATAAAAGAGAGCTGAAGAAATCATTCACCCCCCTGTTTTTTATTTGTGGTTAATAATAGACTCATAATTCTCTTTTCCTTATCCTGGGATTTTCTAGAGTACTTGGTTCATAAATTACAGTGAATTCTATAATTAATTTCTTTTAATCTTTCTTAGAAATAATGAGAGAATTTTAGATGATCCTATTTTGAAGAGATTAGAATAGGCCAGTAAAATAGTGCACTTGGGTAAGTGCACTGCTTTGCTGTGTGTGTGACCCAGGTTCTAGCCCAGCTCCCACAGCACTGAAGGAGCTTTGGTAATGTGGTCTCTTTCCCCGTCTCTCTGTCATCTCTGTTTTTATCTTAATGGGGAAGGGCTATTGTACAACAATGATGCAGATAATACCTTGATAAATCTGTGGTAAAACTAAAAACAGACTTCATTTATAGATCATTCAGGATCCAGATGTGTGTGTGTCTCTGTGTGTCTGTGCGTAGAATTCATTTAGTATAGCTTACTAGGATTTCTGAGTAATTTATAAATATTGTTTCAATATTTTCGATAATAGTCTTGGGGAAAAATAGAAGTATACAATATACATCTCTGAATACCAATGTGTAACACATCCGTTTGCTTATTCTTTTTTAAAAAAATACTTTATTTATTTTCCTTTTTTGTTGCCCTTGTTTTTATTATTGTTGTGCTTATTATTATTGTTGTTATTGATGATGTTGTTGCCAGATAGGACAGAGAGAAATGAGAAAGAAGGGGAAGACAGAGACGGGGAGAGAAAGACACCTGCAGACATGTTTCACCATTTCATGAGCTTATGAAGCAACCCTCCTGCAGGTGGGGAGCTGGGGGCTCCACCCGAGATCCTTACGCTGTCCTTGAGTTTCTCGCCATGTGCGCTTAACACGCTGAGCTACAGCCTGACCCCCCAGTTTGCTTATTCTAAAGAACTGTCCTGGAATATGTTAAGCTTAGAAATCTAGTAACTACTTTTATACTGCTGCAGACATTGTATTAAATGGTATTATACAAAATGGGAAAAAATGGCCTCCAAGAGCAGTGGATTCGTAGTGCACGCATCGAGCCCCAGAAATAACCGTGGAGGTAAAACAAACAAACAAGGGAGTCGGGCTGTAGCGCAGCAGGTTAAGCGCAGGTGGCGCAAAGCACAAGGACCGGCATAAGGATCCCGGTTCGAACCCCGGCTCCCCACCTGCAGGGGAATCGCTTCACAGGCGGTGAAACAGGTCTGCAGGTGTCTATCTTTCTCTCCTCCTCTCTGTCTTCCCCTCCTCTCTCCATTTCTCTCTGTCCTATCCAACAACGACAACAACAATAATAACTACAACAATAAAACAAGGGCAACAAAAGGGAATAAATAAAATAAATATTTAAAAAACAAACAAACGGTATTATAAAGTAAGCTAGAATAGCTCCAAATTAGATTTGCATGAACCTTAACAATTTAAAAGGAGTAATCAAAACATTATTGCTATTTATATACAGCAAGTAGGTTTGTCTCATTTTAAGTCAACCTAAAAAAAATCATAACAAAGTTTAGATTTTTTCCAACTGAACTAGTAAAAAGGCGTTATTATGGGGGCCAAGTGGTAGCGCAGTAGTTTAAGCGCACACGCGCAAAGTGCACATACCAGCATAGGGATCCTGGTTTCTGGCCTCCAGCTCCCCACTTGCAGTGGGTCGCTTCACAAGTGGTGAAGCAGGTCTGCAGGTGTCTATCTTTCTCTCCCCGTCTCTGTCTTCTCCTCCTCTCTCCATTTCTCTCTGTCCTATCTAACAACAAGGACAGCGATGACAACAACAGTAAAATAATAAGAACTAAGGGCAGCAAAAAGGAAGAAGTGGCCTCCAGGAGCAGTCAATTCATAGTGCAGGCACGGAGCCCCAGAGATAACCCTGGCGACAAAAAAAAAAAAGGCGTTATTATATTGGTGTAGGCTTTTGTTCTTTTGTCAAGGAGATAATGATTTCTGGGATATCTTTGCTTGTTAGTAAGGTGAGCTCTTTGTGATGTGAATTGCAAGTTTTTGGTTTCCAGCTTAAATTTAATGAGTAATTTGCCATTTATGTTAGAGTTGAAATTGACCTTGAGCTCAAATCTCTCATTATAGACAAGAAAAGTTTGAATCAGAGATATGTAGCTTTTGACTTAAAATACATAGAAGCTGGTCCTTCCGTCTTCTGTAGGAAGGACAGTTCTAATAGTTAGAAGGAATTGAGGGACAGAGAAAACTATTACATAAAAAAAACATTACATATTTGTAGTTAGCTATGTGCTATGTTTATATAATATTGATGTAGTTTTCAAAACATGTTTTTAGTTCTTTAAAGATGAGAAGGTGCAGCTTGGCATTTCAACAATTTAACAGTAGAGCAGAAAACACTAAGGATAGCCTGAACTATAATCTTCTTCTAGCGTTTGCCCCTGAACTATAATCATTGCTTTTATAGCTGTAACTTTGGAAGAATTGCTAATTAGATGTAAGGATCAACCCATTAGTATGGTGGCACAAATTAATTTCACTTATTGGGTAACAATTAATCATTTTTAATCAAAGTTACTTTCATTTTTAATGGAGTTATAGGCTAATACCAATTTATGATTATGCAATAGCTTACATTATTTTTAAACAAATTGACTTAAAGTGCAGAGTGAGATTCAGAAACTTGTGTCCAGCTGGGCAAAAAGGAAATGTCATGTTAGCTACATATAATAAGAAGCTCTGTATGAGGGACATTGCTACTATTGTAAGGTTTGAGAAAAAGGGGAGCCATTGATTGTATGGGTGCTTTCATGGGTGATAAAGCTTGAATTAGCATATGCAGGATATCCCTGGACAATTAGTGTCCATCCTTCGAATTAATAAGTTGGATTCTCTTCTTGTGTTTCACTTGCCTTCCAATTAGCTGTAGTAAATCATTAACTCATGTTACCATACCACTGGGACACTGAAAGATAGTGCTTGGGTGGGTGGCATTGCTTAGTGCAGATGGTACATATTAAATCAATTGATGGCTTCCTAAGTGCTTTTCTTTCTTGGTTGGAGAACACTTTTAGACTTTTGAATAGATCTGTCACCCACATGCAGTACTAAATTAACAGAAACAACTCCATATGAGATTTTGTGTCTTTAGTGTTGTAAGCCTTAGAGATCACCCAAGTGTCCAAGTATCACTTTTCTAAAACTAGAGTTCAGATACATGAATGAAATCATTTTTTCCTATTT
The DNA here is from genome assembly GCF_950295315.1 of Erinaceus europaeus. Taxonomy (NCBI): domain Eukaryota; kingdom Metazoa; phylum Chordata; class Mammalia; order Eulipotyphla; family Erinaceidae; genus Erinaceus; species Erinaceus europaeus. The sequence continues at coordinate 86,377,234 of NC_080169.1, forward strand.
GGCCCTCCTTTAAACTTCTTTAAAAAAGAGTTTTATTATTACTATTGTCAATTTAGCCTTAAATGTCTCAATAAATTAAACTAAAATTGAAATATTCTTTTAAAATCTCACAATTTCAGCTTTAGTCATTTATGTACTAGCTTAGGTGGGGGGGTTCAATTTTGCCCCCTGGGTTGTAGTTGCTTAACCTTGAAGGTAGGTAGTCTTCTGTGCTAGTTAAAATAGTGACTGGGGAGTTGAGTGGTAGTGCAGCGGGTTAAGTGCACACGGTGCGAAGCGCAAGGATTGACTGAAGGATCCCGTTTCAAGCCCCCAGCTCCCCACCTGCAGGGGGTCGCTTCACAAGTGGTGAAGCAGGTCTGCAGGTGTCTATCTTTCTATCCCCCTCTCTGTCTTCCCCTCCTCTCTCCATTTCTCTCTGTCCTATCCAACAACAATGACATCAATAACAACAATAATAATAACCACAACAACGATAAAACAACAAGGGCAACAAAAAGGGAAAAAAAAATAGCCTCCATGAGCAGTGGATTCCTGGTGCAGGCTCCAAGCCACATCAATAACCCTGGAGGCAAAATAAATTAATTAAAATAAAATAAAATAAAATAGTGACTCTGGTGGACAGGAGATAGTTCATGCTATAGAGTACAAATACATACCTTTCCATGTGTGAAACTTTGGGTTCTAACCCTGGCATACCACATGGAAGTACCATTCTTCTTCTAGCGTTTGCCCTTCTTCCATAGCCAGTCAACAGCGTCAGGTTGAGCCTGATGTAAAGTTTCGAGACCTCCTTTGAATCTGGAGAGGTGGCAGTCGTTGCTATGTGGGTCATAGTCTTGTCTGTAGCCGCAGGGGCAGTTCAGGTCGTCTCTGGCTCCCCAGCGATGGAACATAGCGGCATACCGGCCATGACCTGTTCGATAGTGATTGAGGAGGGCCCAATCATAACGTGCTAGGTCAAAGCCGGGTTGACGCTTGCAGGGGTCTGTGATGAGGTGTTTGTTCTTTACCTCAGCTGACTGCCAACTCTGTTTCCAAGAGACTGGAACAGAGAAGTTCAGTGTAGGCATAGGGGACCAGATTGGGTGACGAGACGTCAAGCGTTGGACAGGGTGGGCGAAGATATCCGCGTATATTGGCAGGTCCGGTCGAGCGTAGACATGGGAAATGAACTTAGATGATGCCGCATCCCTACGAATATCTGGCGGGGCGATGTTGCTAAGAACTGGCAGCCATGGAACCGGGGTGGAACGGATGGTTCCAGAAATTATCCTCATGGAGGAATATAATTTGGAGTCGACCAAGTGGACATGGGGGCTACGGAACCATACTGGGGCACAGTATTCTGCAGTGGAATAGCATAATGCCAGAGATGATGATCGTAGTGTGGAAGCGCTCGCGCCCCATGAGGAGCTGGCCAGTCTTGCAATGATGTTATTCCTCGCGCCCACCTTTGCTGCAGTTTTTATGAGATGTTCGTGAAATGACAGAGTGCGATCGAGAGTAACGCCAAGATAGACTGGCTGGGCTTCATGCCGGAGTCTCGTATCGCCAAGCTGCACATTAAGCTCATGCGAGGCCGAGGCATGGTGTAGATGGAAAACAGATGATACCGTTTTTGCAGTGCTAGGGATTAGTCGCCATTTTTTACAGTAATCAGATATCAGAGACATATCTTTCGTGAGTGTTTCCTCGAGGATGTTGGACTTGGATGCCTGAGTTGCACAGCAAATGTCATCGGCGTAGATGAACTTCCTTGAAGAAGTTTCTGGGAGGTCATTGATGTAAATATTAAATAGCGTAGGAGCCAGAACAGAGCCCTGGGGGAGGCCACTTGAGACAGGTCTCCATATGCTAGACTTGTCACCCAGATGCACCCGGAATCTTCTGTTTTGGAGAAGAAACGATATAGTGTTGGCCACCCATGGAGGCAGGCATCTTGAGATCTTGACTAGGAGACCACGGTGCCAGACCATGTCATAGGCTGCTGTGAGATTAACAAAGACAGCACCCGTCTTTAAATTCTTCTGGAATCCATTTTCAATGTAAGTTGAGAGGGCCAGGGCTTGTTCGCAGGAAGTACCATGAATTACACTGAGTGAATGCTGAGGTATGTGTCCTCTCCCTCCTCCATTCGTCTACCCAATTCCCCCCCTTCCTCTTTCTTCTTATTTCCCCTACAGTACTGCAGAATCAGTTGTGCATGCCCATATATGTTAGGGTTTGTCACTTTTTAACTGTGTGATTTTGAACAAATGACTTGAGAGATTTGCTTTTCATTTTTCTTATATCTGCACAAACAGATAAAATAACATTTATTTTATGAAGTTGTAAAAATTAATGGTGGATATCAAACATATAACCCATTGCTTAGAATCTTTTGAAGGGCCCATAACTGTTTGATGCATTATCATCATCAATTGTCAAAGGAAATAAAATTTCAATGAAAATTTCTAGCTACTTAAAAATCATGATTATAAAAGATTTAAAAACTTCTGGTGCCAGGGTGTACTCTGTTTTTTTTAACTTGATGTGAATGAAGATAAATTTTATGTATTAACTTTGGTAAAAAGTAATAGGGACGAATTAATTTAAAAAAATTATTTATTCCCTTTTGTTTCCCTTGCTGTTTTATTGTTGTAATTATTATTGTTGTTGTTACTGATGTTGTCGTTGTTAGATAGGACAGAGAGTAATGGATAGAAGAGGGGAAGACAGAGATGGGAAGAGAAAGATAGAAAAGAAAACAAGTCGAACCTGAAATGGAATTGGAGTATTACACCAAAGTAACAGACTCTGGGGTGGGTGGGTGGGTGGGGAGAATACAGGTCCATGAAAGATGATGAATGACATAGTGGGGTTGTATTGTTAAATGGGAATCTGGGGAATGTTATGCATGTACAAACTATTTTATTTTACAAAATAAAAAAATTAAATTAAATTAAATTTAAAAAAAGGATCCCGGCTCCCCACCTGCAGGGGAGTCGCTTCACAGGTGGTAAAGCAGGTCTGCAGGTGTCTATCTTTCTCTTCCCCTCCTCTCTCCATTTCTCTCTGTCCTATTCAACAACGAACAACATCAACAAAAAAAAAAAAAAAGAAAGAAAGAAACCTGCAGATCTGCTTCACCGCCTGTGAAGTGACTCCCCTGCAGGTGGGGGGCTGTGGGCTCAAACCAGGATCCTGATGCTGATCCTTGCAGTTAGCACCACCTGTACTTAGATCACTGCACTACTGCCCGACTCCTGACAAATTAATTTTAAGTTGTAACTGTACTTCCTGTAGGCACTGTTTTATTTTTATTTTATTTATAAAAAGGAAACATTGACTAAACCATAGGATAAGAGGGGTACAACTCCACACAATTCCCACCACCAGAACTCTGTATCCCATCCCCTCCCCTGATAGTTTTCCTATTCTTTATCCCTCTGGGAGTATGGACCCAGGGTCATTGTGGGATGCAGAAGGTGGAAGGTCTGGCTTCTGTAGTTGCTTCCCCACTGAACATGGGCATTGACTGGTCGATCCATACTCCCAGCCAGCCTCTCTCTTTGTAGGCACTGTTTTTATATAATTTGGGTGTGTTCATCTTGTAATGTTTGTATCAGGCATGGTGGTTATTCCCAAAAGAGAGAAAATAAGGGACAGGTACATAGCAATTATGTATTAGGAAAAGAAGAGAGACTGTTAGTGAAGTTTGCAGCCAAGTTTGAACCTGACCCAGAGTGCATTGGAGGGGGATTGGGTTCTGGATGTCTTTCACTGTTTTTTGCCCTTCTCTCTATCTGAGTAATGAAGTCCTAGTGATAGGGGAACAAAGGAAGGAAAGAGCAGAAAAGGAGGGAAGAAACAACTGGAAATAAAAAGGAGTACATCAAATGTTGTACTCTTGTTATAGCAAGTTAGATAGTTAAGAGTGCTTTAGACATCAACACATTTCAATCAAGATTTTTTTTTTTTTAAGATTTCCTTTGAGAAGCTAGGTTTTTATTTTACTCATCTACTTTGAGAATTAATTTGGTTTTTCTATGCAGCTATTAATTAGTCTTATGTTATGTGGCCACTTAAAAAATTAACTTTTAATTTTTTTAATTATAGTTATTTGTTTATTGGATAGAGACAGCCAGAAATTGAGAGGTAAGGGGGGGGAGGTAGAGAGGGAGAGAGATACCTGCAACCCTGCTTCACCACTTGTGAAACTTTTCCCCTGTGGGTGGGGACCAGGGGCTTGAACCCGGGTCCTTTTGCATTGTAAAATGTGAGCTCGACCAGGCCCTGGCCACTTTTTCTTTTTAACAATTTATTTTATTGATTGTAATAGGGAGGGGGTAGATAAAGAATATGGCAGTAGAGAAAGAAGAGCAGTCTGGCATATGAGGGGTGCTGGGGATTGAACTAGGAACCCTAAGCCCAACACTCTACAGTTGAACCATTCCTCCAATAACCATCTGTAATTTTTTAATCTAGTTTTGTCTGTGATGAAACCTCAGAAATAAGTCATTGTAATGGTTTCTGTGTTTTGTTTCTCTTTCATTTTCGTTCTCCAGGAGACAGTTAAACCAGTCATGTTTCATGTAGTTACACACCTCTATATATTTTCCTTTATGTTAATAAACACTATGATTTGTGCCTCTGCATGCCTCTCCTCTAGCTACTAGCTGTGCAGTTGCCTAGAGCACTATGAAACTGGATGCATTTTAATTTTTCCTTTTTGTTTTGTTTTGTCTTTCTATGTCATTGAACAACACTCTGTCTATTCCACTTTCTGCATCAAAGAAAGGCAACTAAAGGATGAACTATTTTGTTACATCTTCATTTTAGAATTTTAAAATTCTTTATAGCATGTATCCCCCCTTCTATAATTTGTTCATCCCATGACCTCACTTTTTATATAAAAAATACAATCTTTAATTTGGGTAATAAAAATGGAAAAAAGTGAAGAGAACCAAGGGAAATTGCATCAGCTATGACTGATAAAGAAAAGTTAACGTGCTAAAGAAAAGGTTTTTTTAAAATAAATCAGTGATCTTTTAATAGAAAAATAAACAAACAGCATGAGCCATCTGTTCAACAAGAATGAAAACTTTCTAGCCCTGGCAGCTCCTAGGACTTCATTGGCAGTGAGGTGAAGCTCCAGTGCTGTGGTGCCTCTCCTCTATCTAAATGAAAAGGTCAACTAGGATGCCATTAAAAAAAGGATAAATTGTATATATATATATATATATATATATATATATATATATATATTTTTTTTTTTTTTTTTTTTTTTTGCCTCCAAGCTTATTGCTGGGGCTCAGTGCCTGCACTACAAATCCACTGCTCCTGGAGGCCATTTTTTCCCATTTTGTTGCCCTTGTTGTTTATTGTTATTGTTATAGCTGTTGTTATTGGATAGGACAGAGAAATGGAGAGAAGAGGGGAAGACAGAGAGGGGGAAAGAAAGATAGACACCTATAGACTTGCATCACCAACTATGAAGCCACCCCCTTGCAGGTGGGGGAGCAGGGGACTCCAACTGGGATCTTCATGTTGGTCCTTGCATTTCGTGCTGCCAGGCTAGTGTGGAGGTGCCTCTTCCTGCGCTGCTCTCTGGGTTGGAGAGAACTCGAGGGGACTCAGCCTGGGCTGCTACTCACTCAGTGACACAGAGATAGATGACTCAGGAACCAAGCTCATGGAGGTAGCAATACAAATCTTTATTCATGCGGAGCCTCAGAGTTGGGCATGAGTGCAGCGGGTTAAGCCACGTGGAGCCAGCTGCAATGGCGGGCATGTGCCTTCTGGTCTGCATTCCTGACCTGCCCTAGGTGGCAGGAGAGAAACCACAGTAAGTGGCCTTCACAATACCATAAGTGGGAGGGGCTGGAAACTGTAGGGCCTTCCCTAGCAACCACCGCCAGGGATTCAGTTGGCGGGGAATTAGCAATACCCTGCTGGGATTTAGAATTAGAGACCTTTAGTCATAAGTAAGACAAAGCAGAAGATTGATATGTAGATAATAATACTAGCATGGAAATAGGGTGGTTTGTGGGCCCTGCCAAGCTTGACCACATCTGCACAATTTTCCAACATTGTGGAAAATGTTGCCATGTGCACTTCGTTTGCTAGCTACCGCCCTGTCCCCACTAAGTTGTATTTCTATAAACTGGGAGCTAGAGCATGATTCAGTAGGTAAAGTTCATACCTTGCCATACATGAGGCACTGGGTTTGATTTCCAGCATCACATGTTAGTACCGTGAGCGGTACCAAGGGAACTCTGAATGATGGTGACTTGCCACCTTTTTTTTTTTCTGTTTCTCCTTTTCTCTCCCCAAAAATAAGAAATAAAAATTGGGCTGGGGGTTAATGTTGGAGTTAGAGGAAATGAACTTTGGGTTGGGGAGGTAGCTTACAAATATCACACATGCATGATATCCTATTTAATTTCCTTAGTGAATGAAAATATAAACTATATGACCTTATAGTAACATAGTGGTTCATCTCTCAATAATAATACCCATTTGCAAGGAGTCGGAAGGAGCACAGCGAGTTAAGTGCACATGGTGCAAAGTGCAAGGACTGGCTTAAGGATTCCCGTTCGAGCACCAGCTCCCCACCTGCAGAGGAGTCTCTTCACAGGTAGTGAAGCATGTCTGCAGGAGTCTTTCCTCCTCTCTGTTTTTCCCTCCTCTCTCCATGTCCCTCTGTCTTATCTAACAACGAAGACATCAATAACAACAATAATAACTACAACATTAAAACAAGGACAACAAAAGGGAAATAAAATAGAAAAAAATAAAAAAATAATAATGCCCATTTGTAATACCGCTGATTAGAGGTGCCTTCTGAACTTGTGGCACTAGATTTCTTGGTGTGATAGTGACTAATTCAGAGCCAGTTCTCACTTGGGTTTTAACCAGTTGATTAATTTGGAGGTAAATTGCATGTGCTCGAAGGATTTAGGCATTAGGCAATTGCTAATTAAAAATTCTATTTTTTTTCACTTTCTTACTCTTTCCATCCATTCTTCTCTTCCCTCCCTCCCTTTTTTTCCGGAATTCCTTCAAGATAGATGAGTTGGTTACTTAATAGGAAGGATAACACTGCCTGAAAAAATGAGACAATAAGAGTAGATTTAGAGTAGGGGAGATAGCATAAAATTATGCAAATGACTTTTATGCCTGAGGTTCTGAAGTCCCAGGTTCAATCTCCTGTGCCAAAACCATAAGCCAGAGCTGAGGAATGCTTTGGTTAAAAAAAAAAAAAGTTAGATTCATGGGGGTTACCTGAAATCAGGTACATTTGTTTGTAATTTACCACTTACAATTTTATGCCATTCCTGGCCCTTGTGAGATCATTTTAGTTGCCCCCCAGAATAGTAACTAGTTATTTAGTGCAAACTCAAAGCCAAATCCAGTTACTAGAATGGAAAATAATAACGACAATGGCTTATTTTGGATAACGTGGCAGTTGGAGAGCTAAATACTAAAACACTGGTCTGTCAAGTGGTTTCCTCTGTGACCTCTTATCTCTGTGTGTTCTGCAGAGGGACAGCCTTAGTACAGCTTTAGGCAAACTTACTGTTGTTGGGCAGTTTTTTCACTCAAAAGACAATTTTTTTGAGACTATAGTGAAAAAAAAGGTAATTTAAAACCACAATTGGATTATATTACCTCATGACCTGTAGTTGTTTCTCTACTATCTTTATTTGAGGCACTCTTCAGCTGTAAATTAGCAGAGGGTTTCAAAACAAAGCAAACAAGTTCATAGAAGTAAAACAGAGTCAACTGAATACAAAATTTATTTTTGTTTTGTCATTTAGTTCCAACTTATAAGTAAGGCTCTACAAATGTGTAAATATCAGGTTTATATATGTCAGTTGAAGTGCTTCACCCTTTTTATCTTTGACATGTAGAATAAAAAAAGAATATCTTCAGAAATTACACACATTTCTAATCAAATTACACACAAATCTAATCTTTATGCCTTTGATATCTTATAAGCAGTACTGTATTTCTTAGAAACATTGTTATTGCAATGGAATAAAAAATTTGAGTTATTTCTAATTGGCTTGGTGCTATTTATATTTTCTTTAAATGTTAGTCATACTTAATGATAAACTCTCTTCTCTTTCCTGCCAGACTTCCTGTAGAAATAGCCTGTGCTTATTGCCATAATCTCCTTACCATTTACTGTCTTTAATTACTTGCAGTTTAACTTTGTCCCCACTTTGCCAAGTCTCACCCTTAGTCACATAGTTAAGAGCCACATCCTGTTGAATTTACCTTTGCAACATTTGATATGCCCAACTTCCCACCTTAATGGTTTTACAGAGCTCTCTTCTGCAATAACTCTCAAAGCTGTACATTTTATACACTTCTTCATTACTACCAGGTTCATCTGTCTTCATAACTTCTGTGTTCATGAATGGTGAGTACTTTTGAGCCAGAATTCTTTCTTTTTTTTTTTTTTTTTTTTTGCCTCCAGGGATATCACTAGGGCTTGGTGCCTGCATCACAAATCTACTGCTCCTGGAAACTATTTTTCTCCCTTTTTGTTGTCTTTTTTTTTTATCATTGTTGTGGTGATTATTATTGCTATTGATGTCATTGTTGTTGGATAGGACAGAGAGAAATGGAAGTGACCTCCCTGTAGATGGGGAGCTGGGATCTCAAACCGGGACCCTTACGCCGCCGGCACAAAACCACCCAACCCCCAGAATTCTTTCTCGTTGTTTCTCCTCAGTAGTCCTGTACTCCAGCCCGGTTCCTGTGCTGTAGTATCTGCCTGGAGTCCACATACTCTCGTTACTCTTCCCAATCTTATGCAAAACTTATCCTTTCATATTCCAGAAAGAAGGATATCTGTTTCATCAGACTTTCCTGATTCTTTTAACTGAAAGCAATATTTTCTTATTCTGTATTTTATATGTGCATCTTTTCTGATGTTTTATATTTAGCTCCATGCTTGTTTGTTTTTTAATGTGGGTGTCTTATTTTTACTGTTCATAAAGAGAGCCAGTGTTTCATAAAAATTATTTTATTTTATTTTGGCTAGAGTCAAGGATCAAACCCAGGACCTCACACATGATACCGCACTGCATTGTCTAAAATTTCCAGGGATTTTCTACCAGGTTGTTTTGGATTTCATCAGTGAATAGTGACAGCTTAACTTATTTTCCTATCCTTTTAATTTCTTTCTCTTGTTTTACTGCTATGGTTAGAACTTCCAAGACTACATTAAGTAATAACAGTGATAGTGGACAGCTCTGTATTACACATGATCTAAGAGGCAAAGGCTGCACTTTCTTGCCATTGAGTATAGAGTTATCTGTAGGTTGCTGTATATCTAGATTTTGGAATTTTCCACCCCCCCTTTTTACAGCTTTGATAATGAAAGAATACTGAATTTTGTCAAACAGTTTTTCTGCATCTATTGAAACAATCATGTAGTTTTGGTTTTATTCTTGTTGATGTGATGGATTACATTTATTAACTTGGGTATATTAAAGTATCTCTGTGGGGGAAGGCAAGATAGTGTTGCACCTGGTTGAGTGCACACGTTACAATGAGCAAGGACCTAGGTTCAAGTCCTCGGTCCCCACCTGCAGGGGGAAAGCTTTGCAAGTGGTGAAGCAATGCTTCAGGTATTTCTCTTCTTTACTATATTCCCCTTTCCCTCTTGATTTTTGACTGTCTCTATCCAATAAATAAATAAAGACAATTAAAAAATAAAACAGACAAAATATCTTCCCATCCCTGGTATAAATCTCATTCCATTGTGATGTATGATCTTTTGATTTTTAAAGAAATATTTATTTTAAAATATTTTTTATATTTCATTTTATCGCTCATTTTGGATCAAAATAGAAAATGAGAGCAAAGTGGTTAACAGGAAGAGAAGAAGAGACACATGCATCACTACTTCACTACTCCTGAAGCATAGGTGGGGACCAGAGGCTTGAACCTGCATCCTTATGCAATGTAATATGTGTGCTCTGCCAGTTGCACTGCTGCCCGGCCCCCAATCTTTTTAATGTGTTGCTGTATCTAGTTTGCTAGAGTTTTGTTGAGTATCTTGTCGTCTATGTATACTAGGGATATTGGCCTATAGTTTTCTCTGCCCACTTTTGATTCAGGATGATGCTGGCTTTATAGAAAGTGCTAGGGAGTATTCCTTTGTTTTTTTGGATCAGCTTGAAAAGTATAACTCAACCAATGTTCCTCCTTGAAGTTTTTGTAAAATTCATTAATAACATCATCTAGTGCTAGGCTTTTGTTGTTGGGGAAACTCTTGATTTCTGTTTCAGTATTTTTCATTGTAAGTGGCCTACTCAGGTTTTTTTAGTTCCTCCTGTTTCAGTCTTAGAAGGTTGTGTGCTTCTAAAAACCTTTGCATCTCTTCTAGATTCTCTGGTTTGGTAGCGCATAGTTGTTCATAGGTGAATGTTCTTTCATAATAGACATTGCAACTAACCTATCAAAGGATCTATTATAGTACCTGATAGAGATATCTCAAATTCCAAGACCTCAGTAATCCAGTCATTTCAACTCCCCAAATCTCCAGATTCTTAAGAAAAATAAAAGCCTAGTGTGTATAGCACGTACAGATGAGTATCAAAGCATTGCTCATAGGGGATCACAGACCTTCTTTGACATGGTCTCAATGAACAGCATTTGGGATGCTGCTTAATAGCTTTCTCAAATAAACCGTCTGTGATGTATGTCCTCTCCCTGATGCCAGATAAAGGCTGAGTTAAGAGTGTAAACTCTGTTTTTCTAGAGCAGCTCTCGAATTATAATTGCCTGCTCATGTCACTTCATGTCTATCTAATCCGCAAAATCCACAGCTCCTAGCAGACAAAGACTCTGTATAATATATCTTTGTATCATTTTACACAGTGCCTGGCACAATTTATGCATTAATAGTGAATCACCAAAGTTGATTACTTGCCTCTGAAGTAAAAAAAAAATTTAAAGAGGCTAGGTGTTGGCACACTTGGTTGAGTGCACACATTATAGTGCTGAAGGATCTGGGTTCAAGTCCCTACTCTCCACCTACAGGGGAAGAGGAAGCTTTATGAGCAGTGAAACAGTGCTGCAGATATCCCCCCTACTGTCTCTCTCTATATACCCTCCCTCCCTCCATTTTCCTTCCTTCCCACTTCCCTTTCTCCCCTCCTCCTTCTCTCCTTTCCCTACCCTCTCATTTTCTCTGTCTATCCAAGATGAAAAATAAATAAATAAATAAATAAATAAATAAATAAATAACCTTGTGTCCTATGTGTAAAAAATTTTAAGGGATTTATTTGATTCCATATGAGACAGAAAGAGTGAGAAGCCTGAGCACCACTGTGGCAAATAAAGTGTCAGGATTGAATTGAAAGCCTGAAACATATTAGTCTAGTATTCAATCAAGCTACTATTTCTCAAGCCATGAAGTCAGATTTTTAAGTAGTATATCAAGAAGATAAAACAATCCGAAACAGGCACACAACAACACACACATGATAGTTAAAACTAATAATATGCCAAGTAATAAAAATACTATGAAAAAGAAAAAAATAGTATGGAATTACTTCGTTTTGGGGGGTAATAGTATAGAGTACTTTAACATTTTCTGAAGGCATCGATAGGTAGGTTACATGCTGATAGGTAGGTTATACAACACATGTTCAGTTTGATTAATGGTTTAAATATCCTCAAGATAGTGTTTTTAATGACTCAGTCAAGTATATAATGCATTTTTGGATGATTTACTTATAAAGCTGATTTTAAAAGGAAAAACATCTTTGATGTTTAATAGGATAGATGCTTATGATCCAATGATTATTTCTGAGGATTCCTTTCCCTCCCTTTTAACATAGTGCTAGGGAGTAAACTGAGATCTCTGAGAAGTCTTCCTCACTCAATTTTATAATTTTATATCCTTAGACAGAGGGAGAGATACCAATACTGTGCTCTACCACTGTCCAAACTCTGGTGCTACCCAGTGTGCTCCCATTTGGTGCCAGGGTTTGAACCCAAGATCTCATACTTGGCATTCTATCTGATAATTTATCTCCCAAGTATTCTGCATTCAGCCAGTTGTCAGATATGTATATTGTCAATTTCATAAATCGTACATGCTTATCAGTTTTACATTGCTGCAAAACTTATAAGTATAGCAGCTCTAAACAACACACATTTGTTATCTCATTGATTCTGTGGGTCAGAATGTAGGGAATTATCAGCTCTGGGTATCACTTTGTTGAAATGAAGGGGTTCAGGCTCTGATCTAATTTGCAAACTCTATATAGAGAGCATCTACTCTCAAGCTCACTAGTCTGTAGGCACAGATCTTATGTTTTGAAGTTCATATTACTTTTGGACTATGCCCCTACAAAATGCTTACATTTCATTGCCATGTGGAATTATCAACACAGTCACTTCACTTCAATAAACTATCAAGAAGACTCTGGCAGTCTGTTGCCAAGATAATATCTTACTATCTAAGTAAGTCATATATCCTATCCACATTCAAAGGGAATAGTTTACATAGAGATATGAAGACCAGGAGGCAGGGCAAAGTGGGGATCATCTCAGGGTTTGTCTGTCACTATACCATCCTGAGAAAAGGGAAAGTTCTTTAATGTTTAAGGCTCTGCAGTTTGGGGATGTGTTCAAGATGAGTATGTGTGCAAGCTAAGCAATTAAGGCTTCAATTTTTTTTCATTCTCTTTCTCTTTGAAGAGTATTTCATTGCAGTCTTGCTTAAATGGCTTACAAAAGTATAAAATCCATATTGTTTCATACCCATGTATGTGTGTATAAGTTACCATGCCCACAATCCAAATCACAAAAGAACAGTTTAGTCCATTATTTCATTTTTCCATATGAAATTAGAGAATATTCTCCTCTTCCATTTAATTGTTCTTTAAACTCTGCCAGTCTGTCCTTTCCTACAAACTCCCATTAAGCAACTACTCCCTTCTGTACTTATTTCTTAAGCTCCCTGTATAAAGTAGATCATCCAGTATTTGTCCATCTCTCTTTGATTTATCTCATTTAACATGATTCCTTCAAATTTTATTCAAGATGATGTAATGGAGATAACTTCATATTGTTTAACAGCTGAGTCATATTCTATTGTGCATATAGACCACAACTTTCTTAACCACTCATATTTCACTGAGCATATGAGTTGCTTCCAAATTTGACTATTATGAATTATGCTGTTATGAACACAGGTATACATAGATTTCTCTGGATATTCTTCAGAGAGAAATATCTGTGCCATAGGGTAGACTGGTTTCTGGTTTTCTGAAAAAACCTTCAGACTGTTTTCCACAGGGGTTGCACCAATTTACATTCCTACCAGAAATGTAGAAGGGTTCTTTTTCCCCTTTTAAGGCAGTCTACCTAAAATGTTCAGCCCTCTTACTTATGTATTTACTTTTTAGTTAAGGTAATGTTGATATACAAGTATATATGTTTTATGTGTACAGTTTCATCTCTTTTCAAATTATATGCTCTCACCAAGGTACCAATATCTCTCTTGAACTATGCATTTCATCCCCCTTCCTCTTTCCCCTGCTTCCCCTTTGGTGACTTCCGTTTTGAGACTGAGTCTAACGGTTTGTTTTCATTTGACTTTGTAAATTTCTTTGCCCTTCTTCTGCTTAGTAGTTAAACTTTCAAAATATTTAATATATTTATTTTACTTGAGTTTTACTGAGGAAATGTTGTTTTACAAGTCTCAAGGGTACAATATCATGTTGAATGGAGGAATCTTTAACTAGATTCTCTCTTCTTTCAGTGTGACTTCCGGTCTGTCTACCCTGGGCCTTCATATGCCAATGACAATATCACAGTACACTTATCTTTAGAGGTTAGAGGTAAAAATAAGTTACAATTTTGAAAACTTTCATCTTTTACTTAGAGTTCCTTTCCTTTTCTAATACAGGGCTACAGTTTTCCTCTTAGTATTATGTTGCTTAGTGCTATTTTGGCACTATTCCCATGTGTACCCTGTGGTTCCATGAGACTGAACTTTGGGGACAAGTGTTTACTCAGCCTCTACTTGTGAAATGAGGTAAAGAATAACATCAGCATCATAGAGTTGAAGTGAAAATTCTGTAATATGTAAAAACACTTTGTTATACACTTTAAATATATTTAAAATTGAAGTGGCAAGCATCCACAATATTTTCTTATTCCTGGAGTTGCCAAATCCTGTATCTGGATATTTTTAAGCATCATATCAAGGAGACTAAGAGGTTACTAAAATGTCTGTCTCCCACATTCAAAATGTTTTTGTTTTTGCTTCTTTCCTAATTGTTTCTTAGTTTAATTTAATGCTCATTTGTCTCTCAGAATTCTAGTATGCTGTATAACTGGATATAAGTGAAATATGTTTTTAATATTAATTATTGATGCAACATAGTATTTTTAAAACATTTACTTATTAATGAACAAATAAATGTACAAAAGCATCACTCTGGCACATGTGAAATCATGTGAAATCAGGGATCTAGGGATTTTTTAGAGTCTAAGATTTTATTTACTGTGCCACCTCCTAGGTAATGGTATATAATCTTAACAAAATAAATGGAAATTACTGGAATGTTTAGTTTTATATTTTAGCAAATTCGTTTTTTTCAGTCATCAACTCATTTTTACATCTTTTGCTCCCAGAGGACCAGTAGTGCTACTGGTAAAGTGCATAAGTTATCATGAGCAAGGACCTGGGTGCGAGCCCCCAGACCCAAGGGGCAATTTCATGAGTGGTGGACTAGGCTTCATGTCTCTTTTTCTCTCCTTATTTCTCCTCCTGTTTCTGTCTGTCTCTATCTTAATTAAAAAATAAATAAGGAAAAATATCACCATGAGAGGGGTAGAGAGCACACGTCACCATCCACTACTATCTTGGGTCAAGCCCTCTGTTCCCCACTTGCAGGGGACAGCCTTGACAAGTAGTGAAGTAGTGCTGCAAGTGCCTCTCGCTTTCTGTCCTTCCCTATTTCTCTGTCTCTATCAAAAAGAGAAAAGATATGACTGTTTAAAGCAGAGGATTTGTTGTGCAGGCACTGAGCCCAAGTGATAACACTGGTGGCAATAAATAAATCAAGCAAACAAACAAAACAGCTGTGTATATGACCTTTCTCTGCTCTTATCAAACTTTATTATAATTGCTGGCTTATTTGTTTTTCAGCTAGACTAGAGGGGGAAGCATGTCTGATTGTGCTTTCACTCTTTGCTTATGGCATCACTCAGAAACAGAAAATTATTTATTTCATGAGTGGGCATGGAGCCTTCTCTCATATGAATGACTACTTTCTAGGCAGAGCTCAGAACAAATGCTAATGACATCCTACCTCTGATTTCCTCTACTCAAAGATCAGGCTGCATGTGATATTCTTCCACATGTAAATTCAATAGAGAAATGTGAATATGTGTGCAATAAAACCCTCTAAGGCAATTGGCACTTTTGGCAAGACAGTTTTATACAATATGTAGATAGAAATGGTAATATGTGTAAGGGGCTGGGAGATAGCACACCCAGTAGAGTGCATGCCATACTGAGTGTGAGACCCTTGGCTCAATCCCAGACATCTCATGAGAGCACCATGCAACTTAGAGAATCTCCATGGATGATAGAGCACTGCTATGGAGTCTCTGTCTCTCTCTCTGTCTCTCTCTCTCTGTGTCTCTTTCTCTCTCCCTCTCTTTTTCTTTCTCTCTTTTGCTGTATGTGTGTGTTTGCTACTAGGATTATTGCTGGGCCTCCATGCTTGCATAGTTCCTTCATTCCTGGTGGAATCCCCAATTTTTGGTTTCTAAGATAGAGGATGACAGAGACAGAAAAAGAGTTAAGAGAGACACTGAAGTATCACTCCACCATTTATGAAACCTTTCCCATTCAAGTGCTCCCATGTGTGCTATGCTGGGTGAGCCATCTCTCAGTCCCTAAAATTAATGTATTTATAAGATGTATAACTGGCTGGGGCTGGGCAGTGACACACCTGGTGAAGGGAATGTGTTAGCATATACAAGGACCTGGGCTTCAGCCCCTAGTCTGTACCAGGAGGGAAAAGCTTCATGAGTGACAGAGTAGGACTGTGGATGTCTCTGTTCCTCTCCAAAATCCACTTTTCCTCTCATTTTCTCTGTCTTATCAAATAAAATAAAGTTTAAAATATTTTTTAAAATGTGTAACTGATTCTTTTTTTTTTAATTTTTTATTTAAGAAAGGATTAATGAACAAAAACATAAGGTAGGAGGGGTACAACTCCACACAATTCCCACCACCCACCACCCAATCCCCATAATCCACCCCCTCCCATGATAGCTTTCCCATTCTCTAGCCCTCTGGAAGCATGGACCCAGGGTCATTGAGGGTTGCAGAAGGTAGAAGGTCTGGCTTCTGTAATTGCTTCCCCGCTGAACATGGGCGTTGACTGGTCGGTCCATACTCCCAGTCTGCCTCTCTCTTTCCCTAGTAAGGTGTGTCTCTGGGGAAGCTGAGCTCCAGGACACATTGGTGGGGTCTTCAACCCAGGGAAGCCTGGCCAGCATCCTGGTGGCATCTGGAACCTGGTGATTGAAAAGAGAGTTAACATATGAAGCCAAACAATTTGTTGAGCAATCGTGGATCCCAAGCTTGGAATAGTGGAGAGGAAGTGTTAGGGAGGTACTCACTGCAAACTCTAGTGTACTTCTGCTTTCAGGTATATATTTTGCAGTAGTTTATGGATACATGTGCACATAAGCTCTCTCTCACAGAAACTGGTGTATATCTAGGTTATGGGACTTTGTTAGAAAGTGAACTACCTGAGATGAAATTAGAGTGTACTATAAAAGGAAAGGTCTCACCCGAGTAATGTGTAACTGATTCTTACTTAAAAGACAGCCTTATCAACTTGGCTAGAATTTGCCCTTATGGTACATATTAATATTCAGTGGCTTATTTTTCATTGAATTTACTTATTTTGATGAATGACGTAAAGATCTTAAGTAGCTGTGGACAATTAGTAAAATTGTGCTAACTTTTATCAGTTTATTTACTTTTTATTGATTTAATAATGATTGACAAGACCATAGGATGAGGGTATAATTCCATACAATTCTTACCACCAAAGTTTCATATCCCATCCCCTCCATTGGAAGTTTTCCTATTCTTCATCCTCTGGGAGTATGGACCAGGATCATTATGCGGTACAGAAAGTATAAGGTCTGGCTTCTGTAATTGCTTCTCTGCTGGACATGGTGTTTGCTGGTCCATCGATACTCCTAGCCTATTTCTCTCTTTCCATAGTGGGTCAGGGTTCTGGAGAGGTGGGGTTCCAGAACATATTGATGAAGTTGTCTGTCTAGGAAAGTCAGGTTGGCATCATGGTAGCATTTGCAACTTAGAGGCCAAGTAATGGAGCTGGAGGGTTGACATCGCATGCCTGGTGTATCTGGACACAATCTGAAGTAAGATATGTCCAAGTGTTACTGGTTGCATTCATCTGGTTGAGATCAGCAAATGCAGTATCAAATGGTATGGAGAGAAGCATGAAGACGAATGAGCCACGCCCCAGAGGCTTCAGGATTGGGAGGAATATGGGTTTTATAGAGAATGGGAAGGTTCCTGCTGTCTTAGATTTTAAGAAGGCAATGGATAGTTATTATTATAACCAAGTTATATGGGAATTTGATTTACTTTGAAAATCCCATGGTTAGGATTTGCTGCAGTTTATTCTTTTTTAAAAAATTTTATTTTTATTTATTTTATTTAAGTGTGAGAGAGATACAGAGAGGAAGACCAGAGCACTGCTCAGCTCTGGCTTATGTTAGTGCTGGGAACTGAACCTGGGGCCTCCAAGCCTCATGCATAAGAGTCCTTTGCAAAACCATTATGCTGTCTCCCTAGCCTTGTAGTTTATTCTTTATAGTGACAGCCATAGTATCAAAGTCTTTTACAGCTGTTTAGTAGTTATTTTTCATTTGTTCTATAGTTGAAATTCTTACTGATTGATCAGTATCTCTGATATCTGAGCCCTTTCTCTTTTTCATCGACAACTTAGTAACCAGCTTTGATTCAACTCAGTGATTATGAAATCTATGAAAACTGTGACAGTAGTTTGGGAGGCAGAATGTAAAAATCATTTTGTTTTCCATATGTAGTTATTTTCTTTCAGGACATGTAATTTGAACCTAATATTCTGAGTCTGTAACATTGAATCATTTAAATGGAACTTCATTATGTTTTAACAAATTCTTGTCATTAAAAACAGATTATTTCACTAGAAAGACGAGTGATTTGGTTTTACTAGCATACTCATACATTCCCTTTTTCTCTCTCTTGCTTTTCTTTTTTCCAGTGAGCATGTTTTTGAACACGTTAACACCGAAGTTCTATGTGGCCCTGACAGGCACTTCCTCATTAATATCAGGGCTTATTTTGGTAAGTGGTGAATTATTCATATTTAACAAAATGTTTATTACTAATGTACAATTAAATGCATGTAAAGTTGTATGTTACTATATGTATCAGTACAAAATCTAGAATTTAGAGACTGAGTTTATGGTGACTGCCTTACAACATATATGTTTTGTGTGTGTTAGGAGCGGGACTTACAACCCTCCCAATATTTTTTTTTCCTTATTTTTTTTTATTAGTGATTTAACGTTGATTTACAAGGTTGTAAGAGAATAGAGGTCTAATTCCATACAGTTTCTACCAACAGAGTTCTGTGTCCCATCCTCTCCAATGGAAACTTGCCTATTGATTGTCCCTCTGGGAGTGTGGATCAAAATTCTTTGGGGGTGGGACTGTGCAGTAGCGCAGCAGGTTAAGTGCACATAGCGCAAAGTGCAAGGAGCAGCGTAAGGATGCCGGTTCAAGACCCCAGCTCCCCACCTGTAAGGGGGTTGCTTCGCAAGTGGTGAAGCAGGTGTGCAGGTGTCTATCTTTCTCTCCTCCTCTCTGTGGTCCCCATCCTCTCTCGATTTCTCTCTGTCCTAACCACCAACAACAGCTGTAACAACAATAACAACCACAACAAGAGCAACAACAAGGGGAACAAAATGGGAAAAATAGCTTCCAGGAGCAGTGGATTCATAGTGCTAGCACTGAGCTACAGTGATAACCCTGGAGGCAAAAAAAAAAAAAAAATTGAGGGGGGTGCAGAAGGTGAGAGTTCTGACTTTTATAATTGCTTCTCCACTGGACAAACATGTTGGCAGGGTGATCCATACCCCCAGCCCATTTCTGTCTTCCCCTAGTGGGGCAGGGCTCTGGAGAGGTGAGATTCTGGGAAGCATTGGTGAGGTCATTTGCCCCAGGAAGCAAGACAGAATCATAGCATCTGCAAGTTGGTGGCAGAATAGAGGAGTTGGGAGGTTGACATCTCAGGCTTGGTGACTCAGTTAGAGGAAATCTGCTGTAATAGGTCAGGAGCAGCATAAAGTGGCATGCAGCACTGGCAGCTTTGATTTAGTTGAGGCCAACAGAGGCATATTATAACAGGGTAAGGGATCAGAGAGAAGGAACAGAGTCCCAGTGGTTGGTCCAGGACTAGGAAAAATAAGGATCTTAAAGAGAATTGGAGGGGTTCCTTGTGGTCTTAGACGGAGTTTAAAATACAAGTAGTTAATTATTATTATAACCAAGTTAGTTGGAAACTTGTTTTTCTTTGAAAATCCATTGGTTAGGATTTATTAGGAAAAAAATTGTGAGGAGTTGTACATTAATTGTGTTTGAGGGAAAAACAAAATGTGAATAAAATTAAAAGTAAAAGAATATGATTTTGTGTCAAATAGTGTGTCTAAGTTATATAATAACTTAGTAATGGGGCCAGGAGGTGGCATACCGACTAGACCATGTGTTACAGTGCACAAGGAGCAAGGTTCAAGTCCTCAGTTTCCAGCTGAAGGCTTGGAAACTTCACCAGCTTCCTTTCTCTTCCCTTTCTCTCCCCATTTCATCTCAATTTCTGTGTCTATCAAAAATAAATAAAATGTTTAAAAATAATAATACTCAGTAACTCAGTTTGGATAAAATGTTATCCTATTTAAAATAAATTTTAGATACAATCTAGATTAGTTGAAATCAGTTTCTTTAAGTATATTGACACGGATTTGTCATCTCTAAACATTTATTTTTCTTTCATATTTTTTCATTCATTTCATATTCTTTTTTCTTTAAATTTATTTCCATATTGCCTACTTAAAAATTTTCCACAGGAACAAAAAACAGTATCCTAATTCTCATGGTTCCATTAATTTATGCTCTAAAGTAGTTAGGGGTTAAGTTATAAAGCACATTGTTTTTATTTAATTCAAGTGACCTAAATAAGGCCTAAACTCTAAGTAAGTTTAGAGTTATTTCATATTAGAGTGTAACTAATACTATAATGAGATAACCCTCACAGACAACTACCATAGTGGTCACAAAGTCTTAGCAACATTTTACAATTAGGCTACATTTTTTTTGTGTGTGCTTCATTTCTGTGTATTCCACATATGATTGAAACCATCCTTTAGTTGTCTTTCCCCTTCTCACTTCACTAAGCATAAATACCTCAAGATCCACTCATTTTATTCTAAAGGAAACAATATTATCTTTTTTTAATTGCAGAGTAATACTCCATCTAATATATGCTTCTTTATCTAGTCATCTGCCTGTTGATGGTCATCAACAGACTACTAGACTACTTTCAGTTTTCAGTTATTGTAAATAATGCATCTGTGAACATTGTGGTATATATTTTACTTTGAATTAATGATTTTATGTTCTTTGGATGTATACCTAGGAGTGGTATTTCTGGATCATTCTTCCTTACTAAACTCACTTTATTTAAGGATTTGCTGGTTTACATGGTTGTTGTCAAAGGGGTACAGTTCCTCATCTCCCTAAGGTGGATGTCATCACACCCAGCTGTCATCCTCCTTGAACCTAAGGCACTATATGTTCAACCCCCTTGGCCTCACTCCTTTGCCCCCCTTGAGTCTTTGAATCATCTGCAAAAGACCTCAGTCCATTAAGGTTTCACCCCACATTATTCCTTGCTTGTGTGTCTTAGATCTCACCTACTAGTGAAGTTAACCTGTATTTATTTTGCAAAAGAGAAGGTTTTATTGTTTCTTACATATGAGTAGTTTTCCATTATTGTCTATATGTACAACAATATCCTTAAATACACATCTGTTGGTGGGCACTTCGGTTGCCTCTAAATTTTGACTGTTAAGAAAAATACAAATAGTGCTGCCATGAAGATGGGCATGTATAGATTTCTTTGACGTTTTTGTGTTCTGTGGGTAGATGCCTAGCAGTGGGATTGCTGGATCCTATGGTAGATTCCTTTCATCCTTCCTTCCTTCCTTCCTTCCTTCCTTCCTTCCTTCCTTCCTTCCTTCCTTCCTTTCTTTCTAAAAAGGAAACACTGACAAAACCATAGGATAAGAGGGGTACAACTCCATACAGTTCCCACCATCAGAACTCTATATCCATCTCCTCCCTTGATAGCTTTCCTATTCTTTAACCCTCTGGAATATGGACCCAAGATCACTGTGGGATGCAGAAGGTTGAAGGTCTGGCTTCTGTAATTGCTTCCCCGCTGAACATGGGCATTGACAGGTCCATCCATACTCCTAGCCTCTCACTCTCTTTTCCTAGTGGGGAGGGGCTCTGGGGAATCGGAGTTCTAGGACATATTGGTAGGGTTGTCTGTCCAGGGAAGTCTGATTGGCATCATGGTAGCATCTGGAACCTGGTGGCTGAAAAGAGAGTTAACATGTAAAGCCAAACAAGTTGTCGACTAATCATGAATTTAAAGGCTGGAGTAGTGCAGGTGAAGAGTTGGGGGGGGGGGTCTCTGTTTTGTAGATAGCTAGTAGACATATTTTAGTTATATTCCAAAGGACCTGTGACTATACTAGTTTTTTTTTTTTTTCCTGAGCCTGAAATCTGATATGCAGGTGGATCCCATTTATTGTCTGGGGAGATGATGTCATGGCTGGAAAAAGGACCAGAAAGCTGGATCAGGGAAGACATTAACTCCCAAATATGGGAAAGGGGTATAAATATTGTTGACTGTAAACCCCACTGATTTGATGTGATCTGATCTGGGGCCCATATTCAGCTTAGGAGCCTATGTGACCTCTGCATCCTTCTAGATCTGAGCTCACATTCTGTGGTCATCAGTAAGAACATTCCATGCTGTCCCAGTATCAGGAACCATCTTCCTCAGGTGTGGCATAGAGTATGTTGTCCAGCCTCCCTTTGGAGGATGGAACACTTTCCACCGTTATTGATCCAAGTTGAGGGCAAGGTCCTATGGGGGCCCACAAAGGAGTCTATTGTGTTGTTTCTGATAGAGATGACTGGTAACTATGGAGAGAGGGATTTATTTGAGGTCTAGGCCCATCATGTCTGTTTGGGAATCTTAGGACTCCTTAAATAGGTCCCCAGCTGATGGGGTGGCCTAATAGTGACTAAAAAGTCATCGTTAAAGTATGCCAGTCCCTTGCCCTTATTCAGCTTTTGCAGTCCTTGCTTTGATAAGGATAGCTTGGGAGTGAGTGAGGGAAGTATAGTAGGAAATAGGTGAGGAGGGTATCTAAAGCCTAAGTAGACACTATTTCATTATGAATTTCATACTGACTCACTGTAGACTATTGTGCTTTCAGGTATATATTTTGCCCTAACTCAAGGATACATATGAATATATGCCCTATCTCATGGGGCCTGGTCTACATCTAGGTTTTGGGACCTTGTTAGGAAGTGAACCACCTAGAATGGAATGGGATTAGAGAATCATATGAAAAGAAAGGTCTCACCTGAGTAATGAGGCTAAAGGGTTGACATTCCATGCCTGATGTCTCTGTACACAGTCTGAAATGAAGCATACTGAGGTGGTACTCATTGTGTTGATTAGGTTGGGATCAGGAGATGCAATATCATTTGGTATGAATTAAGAGAAGCATGCAGGAAAGTGAGCCCCACTCTAGAGGCTCCAGGACTGGGGAAATAGAGGCTCTATAGAGGAAGCGGGAGATTCCTACTATCTTAGGGTTTAAGAAGGCAGTAGATAGTTATTGCTGTAATCAAATTATTTGGCATTGGGTTAACTTTGAAAATTCCATTTGTTAGGATTTGCTGTATCACACACAACATCACCATAATTTATGTCTTTTGATATTATTTGTATAAAGCTCTGCCACCGGTTCAATTTTTCCCCTCTCATATTAATTAAAGGGTGATTTATATGACTACAAATTAGTAGGAGTGTACATAAACACCATTTCCACCACCAAAATACTGTGTTCATTCACCCCTTAAGCCCCCACCCCCACCCCATGAAGCTGAACATATACCCTCACCCTTAACCCAGGGTTTTTACTTTGGGGCCCTACTCCAAATTCAGTCAAATCCTGCTTTGAGTTTCCCTCTCTGTTCTTCTTTCTCAACTTCTTTTTATGGGTGGGATCATCCCATACTCATCTTTATCTTTCTAACTTAGCTCACTTAACATACAAAGAGCTCAGCAAACTTAGCAACAAAAAGCATATAACTCCCATCAAAAAATGGGCAGAGGATATGAACAGAACATTCACAACAGAGGAGATCCAAAAGGCTAACAAACACATGAAAAATTGCTTCAGGTCACTGATTGTCAAAAAAATGCAAATAAGCACAACACTGAGATACCACCTCACCCCTGTGAGAATGGCATCCATCAAAAAGGACAGCAGCAACAAATGCTGGAGAGGCTGTGGGGACAGAGGAACCCTTCTGCACTGCTGGTAGGAAAGCAAATTGGTCCAACCTCTGTGAAGAGCAGTCTGGAGAACTCTCACCTTCCATATGACAGTCTGGAGAACTCTCACTTTCCATATGACCCAGTAATTCGTCTCCTAAGGATATACTCCCAGGACTCCATAACACCCAACCAAAAAGATATGTGTATGCCTATAGCAGCACAATTCATAATAGCTAAAACCTGGAAGCAACCCAGGTGCCCAACAACAGATGAGTGGCTGAGAAAGCTGTGGTATATATACACAATGGAATACTATGCAGCTATAAGAACAATAAACAATAAATACTATGTGGCTATAAGAACAATAAACGCACACACTCTGACCCATCTTGGATGGAGCTAGAAGGAATTATGTTAAGTGAGCTAAGTCAGACAGGTAGGTTCATTTCTAATATTCTAAGGAATCTCCATACTGTTTTCCATATGGCTGACATTATTTACATCTCCACCAACAGTATAAAATGATGCTTTTAAAAAATTTCTTCTTCACATAGCTCTGATTACTAGTCACTGTAAAAATAGAAATCCTGAGTTCGATCTTTGGCATCTCATGCCCCAAGAATGATGTTCAAGTTTTCTTCTGTGAGCTTTCTCTCCCCCTCTACCTTGTATAAATAAATAAATAAATAAATAAATTTGTTAAATACAAATAAAACTTGCAATATAAAAAACATAAAGCCACATTTTATTTTAAAAGACATCTTTGGAAATATTTCTGATATAATAAGTGAGGAAAAAAGCCAACTATTTATGAATATAGTCTGAATCACAATTCTGTTCAAAAACCAATAGTTTTCTATGATTCAGAAAGGTTTTTGTTTGTGCATTCCTCTCACAGATGTTCATATAAGTACATTATCTACGTAGTACTTACTGTACCAGATACTGATCTAAGAGCTTAACATGGTAACTCATTTACTCCTTATTACCAGGTATTTGCTAGTTTTGTCTCCATTGTCTTTATATATAAGCTGCATATATAATGAATAATAAAATAAGTAACTGGGAGTCAGGCGGTAGGTAGCACAGTAGGTTACGTGCACATGGCGCAAAGCCCAAGGACTGGCGGAAAGATCCTGGTTTGAGCCCCTGGCTCCCACCTGCAGGGGAGTTGCTTCACAGGCGGTAAAGCAGGTCTGCAGGTGTCTGTCTTTCTCTCCCCCCTCTGTCTTCCCCTCCTCTCTCCATTTCTCTCTGTCTTATCCAACAACTATGACAGCAATAATAACTAAAACAATAAAACAACAAGGGCAGCAAAAGGAAGAAAATAAATATTTTTTAAAAGTTTTTTTTTAAAAAAAGAAAGTGAGTAACTAAGCTTGGATCAGAGCTGGCAAACAGTGAAGCAGGATTTCAGCCTATGTGGTCTTATCTTAGAACCTGTGCTTTTATTCTCAATTTAAAATATCTTTCTTTGTCTCTCACTCTCTATCACTCTTTCTTTTTATTTATTTTTTATTTAAATTTTTTTCTATTTATTTATTCATTCCCTTTTCTTGCCCTTGTTGTTCTATTGTTGTAGTTATTACTGTTGTTGCTATTGATGTCGTCGTTGCTGGATAGGACAGAGAAAAATGGAGAAAGGAGGGGAAGACAGAGAGGGGGGGAAAGACAGACACCTGCAGACCTGCTTTACCGCCTGTGAAGTGACTCCCCTGCAGGTGGGGAGCCGGGGGTCGAACTGGGATCCTTACGCCTGTCCCTGCACTTTACGCCAAGAGTGCTTAACCGGCTGCACTACCGCTCAACTCCCTCTCTCACTCTTTCTTGCTTTCTCATTCTTTTCCCTTTAATGTGATGGGCCAGAAAGAAATTGAAAGAGGAGAGGGAGATAGAGACATATGGCATTGCTTCAGTACCCATGACACTTCATCTCTACAGGTGAGAACTGGAAACTTGTACCCAGGTCCTTGTGCAAGGTAACGTACGCTCAACAAGGTGCACTACCATCTGGCTCCTCAATTTCCCTCTTCACATCTACTCAACTTCCAGGTCTTCTTTCCACTCTATCCTTGGATCTCATATCCCAGCAATACTGCTTTTGCATTAACATATAAAATAAATAAAAGTTTAAAAATAACTGACAATTGGCATGTTTTCTGCTAGGTACCACTGTCAGTTGAAGACCAACAATATTTTTTTAGAGTTTTTTATTATCTTTATTTATTTATTGGCTAGAGGCAGCCAGAAGTTGAGAGGAAGGGGGAGACAGAGAGGTTGAAAGACAGAGAGACACCCAAAGCCTTGCTGCACCACTTGTGAAGCTTTCTCCTTGCAGGTGGGAACTGGGAGCTTGAACCCAGGTCCTTGCACATTTTAACATATGCACTCAATCAGGTGCAACACCACCCAGCCCCCTCCAACAATGAATTTTCTGTACCACCCACCTTCCACTTTATCGTTTGGGTTCCTGTGACCACATACCTACACAGAGAGTTGTCAGCCTTGTTTACCCTCAACCTGTTCTGTCTGTCTTCTTGGCAAACATTTCCATCTCAGTTCAGTTCCAGCTCTAAGAACTGTACCTGTTAACTCACAATTACAATCCAGTCTTTCATCTGCTCTAATCCAGTCTATTTGCAATACCCTCTGTAAGCAATGTTTATTTCAATAGAGAGAATTTCTGAGTTTGCTTTGCTTTTGAATGTGGTAAGGCAGCTATGTAGAAAAAGAAACATTTAATTATCTCAAACTGTTGGTAGAATTGAGAAAATATATTTTGAGAGCTTGTTTGGAGGTTCTAGCAGGGGAATGGTTCGTCTCTATTCAGGGAAGGCTGTCCTCTTCAACCTAGCGCACAGCTTCGGGAGGGACACACAAGGAGCGGTGAGGGAGGAAGGGGACACTCGCCTATCCAGCCAGATCAGTCGAATCAACCCTGGCAATCAATGGGGTGACAGATGTCACAGCCAGATCGTCCTCAGATCCGAGAAAATGTGTTTTGTATTGATATTCATGCATAGTCTGACATGCATATGAGCATGCTCCTACACCATATACATATATGTTATTGAATATGAACAAACACATCTAGAGTGTCCTGTGATACTTTTAGAAATGAGAATAAAGAATAGAAAAAGATGGTTAATAAGTAGGAAATAGCTTATCTAGAAGAGTACACACCTTCCAGGTTATTCCCTACACATGACCATTTGAGTTGATAAGATTAATATACATAGCAGAAATGAATAAGGTGAACATATTAATGGAAGATAATACACAAAATAGCTGTTACGACTTTTTTCAGTTTACATTTCAGCTCAAATTGAGAGAATTATAAGTCGTGCTGAACTAGAACTCTCAAAAACTACCCATGTTAAATCAACAAAGACCTAAGGACAAGGCAGCATCTAGAAAATTTATGACTTGCCCTGGTAATCTTATGAGGTAAGGTAGTATAAGGACTAGAATGGTGGTGCACCTGGTTGAGCACATACATTACTGTATCAAGGATCCAGGTTGAAGAACTTGTTCTCCACCTGCAGGGAGAGTGCTTGGCAAGTGGTGAAGCAGTACTGATAGTGTGTCTCTTTCTCTCTCCCTACCTCTCAACTTCTCTTTGTTTCTACCCAATAAATTATTTGAACAACAACAACAAAACTAGAATAGAAATTTTCACTGCTTTGTTTCCCATAAGGGTGCTAAGAAGATGGATGGCAGCAATATGAATAGTTTTCATTTTAACAAACTCATAAGAATGGGCCACTTAGCTAAGAAAGGAAGACTACAACCTTCTTGGGAGGAGACTCCCCCCCCTTTTTTTTTTTCAAGTTTACTATCATCTTTAGGTCATATATGGTCAGTATAGGACATGAACCAATACTTAGCACAGTTATATTTTAGTTGTGTCATTCATTGTCTTTGCCCTCTCTACTATGTAAGTTGCTGGAATACAGGGACAGGGACATATTTGTGTTTTGGTATATATGTAATACTGGGATGATTCACTAAAGCATTTTTGTTGAATGCACTGACATTCAGTGAGTAAATGAATTAATTGTTAGAGTTGTTAGCGGTACTTATTTAAAGTATATACTCCTAGCACTAACTGAACCAGAATTTTGAAAGTAGGAACTGGCAGATAGTCTTCTATTTGTATAGGAGGAAATTGGTCCATATGGCACACTGGTCTTCATGACTTCACCCAGGGTGAGTGGCCCTCCCTTCCAAATCACAGTAATTTAATGCCATAAGGAAAAAAAAAAAAATCTCATACTGTGACTTTACAGACACTGAAATGGGGAAGGATCTTTTGATGTTACCTTGAAGAGAATCTTACTGCTCTATCTGCTGTCTGTTTTTAAAGCCTCAGCAGTAGTAGGTCACCAGGAAAGTGTGAAATAAGAATACTGGTTTTTCACACAGTCCCCTCAACTTTTTAGGGAATGAGGTAGCTGAGGAAGGATGAGAAGAGACCAAGGTAGCAGGAGGCCAAGACCCACTCTGTAGCTCTTCACTGTTCCTAAATAAACCATATAGGAACCAAGAGTTAAAAGAAAAACAAACAAACAAACACCTGCCAGGAGGAATTGAGAGGCTTTTTAAGTTTTCTTAGATCATTTTATTGTGCAAATGTTGATCAACACCTGTGACAACAGTTACATGATAGGTGTCAGCCAACTTGTCATCCAACTTGTCATCTTCCTCTAACATATGTCACGGGGTATCCAATCTCTTTCCAACCCCTTCCCACTTCCCTCCTTTAGAGTCTTTGTATTAAAGAATGCAGTGTGGGGCTGTGTGGTGGTGCACCTGGTTAAGTGCATGAATTACCGTGAACAAGGACCCAGGTTCAAGCCTAGTCCCCACCTGCAGGGGGAAAGCTTCACAAGTGGTGAAGCAGTGCTGCAGGTGTCTCTCTGTCTCTCTCTCCCTCTCAACCTCCCCCACCCCTCCCAGTTTCTCTCTATCTCTATAAAAAATAGTTTTTTTTTAAAAAAAAAGAATTCAATGTTTTGGATATAGTAAAAATGGCATTTTTGTGGGGTTCCTGGAATCAGTGATAGTGGCTTGATGGTCAGACCTTCTGGGCTGATGCATAAAACTCCATTACACCGAGAATAGGTGAAAGAGCACAAGCCCTTAATCCTGCAATCGGCTTCCCAAGCATTCCCTTCCAAGGGAGAGTAGCTTCCCAAGAGAGTGGATTCTAAAGAGAACTCTGCTTCCAATGCTCACATCTTAAGTAGTTTTCTTTTCTTTCTTTTTTTTTTTTAAAGTTTTCAATTCACTGCAGTTCATTTCTTTTTTTTTAATTTAAGAAAGGATAAATTAACAAAACCATAGGGTAGGAGGGGTACAACTCCACACAATTCCCACCACCCAATCTCCATATCCCACCCCCTCCCCTGATAGCTTTCCCACTCTCTATCCCTCTGGGAGCATGGACCCAGGGTCATTGTGGGTTGTAGAAGGTGGAAGGTCTGACTTCTGTAATTGCTTCCCCGCTGAACATGGGCGTTGACTGGTCGGTCCATACTCCCAGAGTCATCAGGTTCCAGATGTCATCAGGATGCTGGCCAGGCTTCCCTGGACTGAAGACCCCACCATTGTGGCCTGGAGCTCTGCTTCCCCAGAGACCCACCCTACTAGGGAAAGAGAGAGGCAGACTGGGAGTATGGACCGACCAGTCAACGCTTAAGTAGTTTTCTAATCTCATACTCTAATAGTCTTTTCATCTCTAGTTGTTAAGTTGTACACTAATGCAATCGAATCTGCTCTAATCTACCTTAATTTTTGTTTATTGGCTTTAGCAGGCATAATTAATCACATGTTCCTAATGTGTAGGTATTTGCTGCAATAGACCATAGCTAATTCAAAGTTTCAGTCTGCATTATCCCTTTTTTTGTTTGTTAATCGCAGCACTAAGTGAGATCATTTAGTATTTGTCCTTCTTCTTTTTGCTTATCTCATTCAAGTTAAGTCCTTCAAGTTCTATCCACACTGTAACAAAAAGAGTTCATCATTTATTACGGATGAATGATATTCCATTATGTTTATGTGCCACAAATGTCTGGTTTCATCTGTTTTGGGCATTAGGGTTGTTTCTGAATTTAGGCTGTTATAATTACGAACAGTGCTGTTGTGAATATAGGTTTACTAAATATCTCCAGATATGTGTTTTTGTGTTCTCTGCATTTTCCCTAGGAGAGGAATTGCCACATCATACAGTAAGTCCATTTTTAGTGTATTTTTAAATTTTTAAAAAGTTATAAAATTTAAATATTGACAGGATCCTAGGATAGGAGGGGTACAATTCCCACTACCAGAGTTCCATATCCCATCCCTTCCCTTGAAAGCTTTCCTATTCTTTATCCCTCTGGGAGCATGGACCCAGGGTCATTATGGGGTGCAGAGGGCTGAAAGTCTGGCTTCTCTAATTGCTTCTCCACTGAACATGGGCATTGGCAGGTCAATCCATACTCTCAGCCTGTTTCTATCTTTCCTTTGTGGGGCAGGGCTCTGGAAGAGATGGGGTTCCAAGGTACATTGGTGAGGTTGTCTGCCCAGAGAAGTCAGGTTGGCATCATAGTAGCATATGCAACTTGGTGGCTGAACAAACATTAAGATATAAAGCAGAACAAATTGCTTAACAATAAGGAATCTAAAGGCAAGAATATAGCAAATGAAATTTGGGGTCTCCATTTTGGGAAAAGCTGGTAGGTCTATTTTAGGTATATCCTGAGGGGTCCATGACTTTACTAGTTGTTTTCCTGAGCCTGACAGCTAACGTGGAGGTGGACCAAAGGTATTATCTGGGGAAATGGTATCAGAGCTGGAAATAGGACTAGAAAGTTGGATCAGGGCAGAGAGTAGCTCCCACATATGGGAAAAGTATATAGATATTGCTAACTATAAAACCCATCGATCTGATCTGGGGCCCATATTCAGTGCAGGAGCCTGTGTAACCTCAGTATCCCTGTAGGTCTGAGCTCGCATTCTCTGGTCATACTAGGAACATTCTAGGCTGCACTCATTGCTGGACCTATCTTCCTCAAGTGGCAGAGTATTTGGTCCAATGTCCCTTCAGAAAATAGGGCATCCCTACCATTGTTGATCCACATTGACAGCAAGGTTCTGTAGGGGCCCACAAAGGGGTCCATTATGTACCGTAAAGCTAAAGTATACGGTAGTTTGCAGTGAACCAATAAGTGCAGCAATCAAGTAAAAAGACCTAAAACAAACACCATAAATTACTTACTCAAATGGTTTCTACTTAGACCCAGATACTCTCCTCACCTACTTTCTATTTCATTTCCCTCATTCACTCCAAGGCTACCCTTGTCAGACAAGGTAAGGACTACAAAAGCTGGATCCTTAAGGGCAAGAGACTGGCATATTTTAATGATGGCTATTTTGGTTACTACCAGGCCACCACATCACTTGGGGCACTAGTCAGGGAATCCTGGGATTCCCACACAGTCATGATGGGCCTAGACCTCTAACAGATCCCTCTTTCCAATGTTATTGGTTATCTCCATCAGGAACAACATTTTTGGTGTTTTGAGGAATCTCTAAACCACTTTTCACAGGGGCTGGACAAATTTATATTCCCATCAACAGTGTAGAAATGTTCCTCTTCCCCCAGCCCCCCCCCCCCGAGTTCTTACTCACACTTTTTTTTCTCTATATTTTAAAGCAGAGTACTTCTCAGCGCTGGTTTATGATAATGTATTGAGTCTCAAGGATGAAAACTTTTTTGCATAATAACTATGCTATCTTCTCAGCTGTCGTTTTTAATGTATGAGATTCTCATGGATATGAGGTAGCATCTCACTGTTGTCTTGATTTGTATTTATCTGATAATTGATGGATTTGAGATAATTTAATAATAGTAATAATGTCAAAATATCACCTGCTTTTATCCCTTTGTTGCCTTCTTCCCCGTGAAACAGTTTATATCACTCTTTACATTCCAAAATAGAAAGTATCTCTCCATTCATTCATATTCCTTTTCTCCCTATCTCAGAGCACCAAATGATAGACTGTCTTTTTTTTTGCCTCCAGGGGCTCAGTGCCTGCATTACCAATCCATTGCTCCCGGAGGCCATTTTTTTCCATTTTTGGTGCCCTTATTGTTACCTGTGTTGTTGTTGTTGTTATTGTTGGATAGGACAGAGAGAAATTGAGAGAGAAGGAGAGGCAGAGAGGGGGAGAGAAAGATAGACACCTGCAGACCTGCTTCACCACCTGTGAAGCGACAACCCTGCAGGTGGAGAGCCGGGGGCTTGAATCAGGATCCTTAGGCCGGTCCTTGCGCTTCGCACCATGTGCGTTTAACCCACTGTGCTAATGCCCAACTCCCAATAGACTGTCTTTTTAAAAAAACATAGTTGAGGGGCTGGGTGGTGGCTTACCTGGTTAAGCTCACGTTACAATGAGCAAGGACGCAGGTTTGAGCCCCCTGCCACCACCTGCAGGGGGAAAGCTTTGCAAGTGGTGAAGCAGTGCTGTGGGTGTCTCTCTGTTTCTCTCCCTCTCTATCACCCCCTTCCCTCTCAGTTTCTAGCTGTCTCTATCCCATAAATAAATAAAGATAAAAAAAAACATAGTTGATATCCTTCCTGGGCTCTTAGCATTTTACCATATCATTTGTATTTTGATCTTCAGCTCCTTTTCCCACTAGATCTCTATATTCCATCTCTCTCTCTCTCTCTCTCTCTCTCTCCCTATATATATATATATATATATATATATATATATATATATATATATATATATATATATATATATATATATATATATATATATATATATCTTCCACAAATGTATATAGGTATCTTCTCATAACAAGCAAAGTGAGCACATTTTTCACAGACCTGCTATTAAGCCATATCTCAAGAAGTTTCAGGGCCACCATTCAAGCTTCCAACCACTCCTTTTTCAGTCTATCCATTCATGCACCAGTACATCCACTGAGCCATATAGTTTTCCAGTATTGTGTGTTTAACACAATTTTATTTTATTTTATCCATTAGATAATTGAGCCCAAGAGAATGCGGAGAGTTAAACAAGGTCACACAACTCAACTACTATGATGTATATTGAGGTTTTTACTTCTCAGCTAGATGGTAAGGGTCACTGTTGTCTTCCTCGATACCAAGCAAATTGATACTTTGGATTCCTATCTACATAATCTGATCTATATAATCCTTGAGGTGAACCATGATTAGGAAAAGAGGTTACTTGAGAATAGGAATCGACAATTATCTTTTTAAGATTTTTTTTAAGAGTTTATAGATTTCTCTGAAGGTTTTAAAGTGTTTTGTTGTATGGTGGCAAGTCTGTTAGACTGCTAGCATGTCAAGGACTGATGCTAAAGTCTAGATTTGTTTACGTGAGCTTTGCTGTTTACATTGTAGGTTATGCACCAAGGAGGAGAATTCAAAGTGACATCAAATATGTGTGTGTTAAATAACACCATCTGGCCATTTGGATCTGTGAAGCTTTTCTAAAAAACTGTAGGGTGCTGGCCCAAAGCCTGTCATGCTCCAGGAAGAGGGACAGATTGTTTTGCTAAGACCCTGCATTACAGACCATATTTCAAATTTAAGAATGCTTCAGGTCCTTGCCTTTTATTCCTTTCCTTAGTGATTTACTCAATACATATTGGAAAGGGCAGGACAATAGTGCACCCAGTTGAGTGCACATGTTATAGTAGGCAAGGACCCAAGTTCAAGCCCCCTGTCCCCACCTACAGAAGCTTCACAAGTGGTGAAGCAGTGCTGTGTCTCTCTTTCTCTCTTTTTTATCTCCCCTCTTGATTTCTTTGTCTTTATCCAGTAAATCAAATAAATAAAAATAAAAAAAAACATGCTGAAGCCTGGGCTCCAAAGTATTGGGGACATTATTATAAAGAGTGGACAAAGGGTAAGAAACTGCCATCTATTACTTTGATAGAACAGGCCTGAAAAAACCCTCTTTTCCCCTCCTCACAATTGCACAAATAACAGTCTTCATATAGTCTTTTTAAAATTATCTTTTTATTTATTTATTTATTGGATAGAGACATAAATTGCGAGGAAGGGAGAGATTGAGAGGGCGAGAGAAAGAGACATCTGCAGCACTGCTTCACCACTTGTTAAGCTTTCCCCCTGCAGGTGGGGAGCAGGGGCTTGAACCTGGGTCCTTGTGCACTGTACAGTGTATGCTCAACCAGGTGTACCACCACCTGGCCCTACTTCATATAGTCATTACTGAGGCCTATTATTCCTACATTAGAAATACTGAGTGGAGGGGTTCTGGTGGTAGCACAGCAGGTTAAGCACACGTGGCACGAAGCACAAGGACCGGCGTAAGTATCCTGGTTCGAGCCCCTGGCTCCCCACCTACAGGGGAGTCGCTTCACAGGCAGTGAAGCAGGTCTGCAGGTGTCTCTCTTTCTCTCCTCCTCTGTCTTTCCCTCCTCTCTCCATTTCTCTCTGTCCTTTCTAACAACGACATCAATAACGACCATAATAACTACAACAACAATAAAAAACAAGAGCAACAAAAGGGAAAATAAATAAATAAATAGTTAAAAAATTTTTTTAAATAATTTAAAAAAGAAATACTGAGTAGAAAGCCTCTAACGTATTTCAAGGGAAATATTTCATTAATATGAGTCATTTACATTATAGGGTGAATTTTCTGGCCATATTTGATAGATTACTTCTGGATAGTTTTTGATAGCTAAGAAAGGAAACAGGAGAATGGAGTTAGTGGGTGCTTAAAGTAAAACTTTAAAAAGAAGAATGTAGGTTATATCTGTCCTGTTTAAATGAGCAAGGGAGTTAGAAAAAGATATCTTGTTACAAACTCTGGCAAGATTAGTGGCATGTAGCTGGGCCTTCAAGCTAAGCAGCTATTTAGTAGCTGTGTGAGATATCAGATCAAAACAACTTAATATATGAAACCTCCTCTCTAAATGAAGACTATACATTTATTCAGGGTCCTTTTAGTGCAGCTGTTCTGTGATTAACAGCTTAAATAGCTCTTGGCTCAGGAAATAGCAGGGAGAATAAATAGGTGATTGAGTGTATATGGTACCTTGAAGAAGACTCAGGTTTAAGCCTCTAGTCTCTAACTGTGGAGAAGGGGAAAGCTTCAGAAATGGTGAATCAAGTGTTGTAGGTGTCTCTCTTTCTCCCTCTCTTTTCCCCTCCCCACTCAGTTTCTCTCTATTCTATCAAATAAAGGGTGGGAAAAAGAAAAGGAAAAACAATGGTCACTGAGAGAGAATGGTTTCTTATACAAGTACCCAGCCCCAGTAATTACCTTAGTGGGAAAAGTATACATATAATATATACAATATAACATATAATTTATATAAAACACATTATATGTAATATAGTATATTATATAATAATAATTGTTCTAAGGTGTTTTTTTGTGATGCATATAGGCCTTTCCAGGACTAACATGTGAGAGATATTATTGGTCTGTGGCATCTACTTCTACTAACCAACCACTTTTGTGTTCTGTAATCCTAGAGCATAATTTATGCCTGGTGTGGAACATTTTCTCCTGTGTGACTGACTAATGAGTTAAGGCCTAGCAGTTGCCCAAGTAGCATCAGAACATGGGTGAGGCAAGGCAAACTCCACAATTGATTGATAGTCATTGCAGTTCTATGACCAGTGTTCTGGGTTCTTTGGGGTTTATTTTCTCTTCTGATAAAAACAGAGCCATGAAGGCTTTCTTTAAGTGGTCAGAACTATATAGTGAAGAGGGCCCTTTCCACAGTAACTTCCAGGGCTTTTAGTTAATAACCAGTAACAAACAATACATTATACTGGCCTGAGCTGTAGACTGGCCAGAATAGGAGAGCATCCTTGCATTATGTGAGGTGTAAACATTATCAGCATAATAAAGGTGATTTTGTTGTAACTTCTGAGAGCCAGCTCTGTAGCAGGTATTGAACTAGGCTTTCTACATGGTATTGGGAACTTGTCTACAAGAGGTATGAAAATGAAAGAAACTTGAAGATCAATAATAAATTTGATTCCTACTTACAGTTGTACAAATTGATGCTCAAATGAATTAACTCCCTTATCTAGAGTTACAGGCTTCCTTCTGGATAGTTTATAAACTTGCCATTCTTATACTTTCTTCCTTCTTTGAACAGGATTTCTTATTGCCAACTTTCTAAATGCTATGAATTAGTCTTGTCTACTCCTGACTTCATTTTATATTCTCTGATGTCTGCTCAACAAAATAAATAAACAAAAAATGTTTTAATATGTGATTATTTATAGTCAGTGGTAACTCCTTGGAATTAAATCAAGATGTTTTCCAATATGAAGTAGAAGTGGAAACATTTAATTTGGCATAGTTTCATTTTTGTTGTTTAAAGATGTCCTTTCTGTCTTTTAAATAAAATTTTGGTAGCACATAATAGAGAAAACATTAACTTTAACAATAGCTCAAAGATTATTCTAAAGCTGATAATATAATTATATCTTTACAAAATTAGTATTAATTTGGAGCCGGGTGGTGGCATACCTGATTGAGCGCAGTTACAATGCGCAAGGACCCAGATTCAAGCCCCCAGTCCCCACCTGCAAGGGGAAAGCTTCACAAAGTGGTGAAATAGTGCTGCAAGTGTCTGTCTCTCATCCTATCTATCCCTCCTTTCCCTCTCGATTTCTGACTGTCTCTATCCAATAAATAAATAAAGATAATACTTTTTAAAAAAATTAGTATTAATTCTATTAGTTTGTATTCTCCATACTATTGATAGTATAAGAATATAGTATAGGGAATCGGGCAGTAGTGCAGCGGGTTAAGTGCAGGTGATGCAAAGTGCAAAGACCAGTGTAAGGACCCTGGTTCAAGCCCCCAGCTCCCCACCCTGCAGGGGAGTCGCTTCACAAGCAGTGAAGCAGGCCTGCAGGTGTCTTTCTCTCCCCCTCTCTGTCTTCCCCTCCTCTCTCCATTTCTCTCTGTCCTACCCAACAACGATGACATCAATAACAACAACAATTATAACTACAACAATAAAACAACAAGGACAACAAAAGGAAATAAATATTTTTTTAAAAAAAGAGAAGATAGTATAATGATTCTATAAAACTCTGGGAAATAGCTGATTCTGAAATTTCTTCTGCATAAAAATTTTATTCTGTCCTAAAGTTTTGTTTTTTAGAACAAAATTATATGCACATATTTGTTTCCATCTCATATGCTTTATAAGTTGCCTATCTCTGTGAGATAAGTTACCACATCCATCACCAAAGTACCAATATCTATCTACCAAAGTCTATAGGGTCTCCTTCACCCTTCAACTCATGTCCCAATCTCCTTTGGTGTTGTAAATTAACTTTTTAAAAAGAGGTATTGAGGTTGGGGCTGCTTGTGGCGCATATAGGAGAATTCACAGCGGGAGCTAGGAAATGGTTTAATCAATACAAGGTTTATTAGGGTGAAACAGGTAAAAGGCAAAATAAGCAATTATCATCAAGGGTTAAGCGTACACTAGGTCTATAAAGTCTGAATATGGTTATCAAAGTTTAGTCCCATCAGATAAACAATTATAAGCTCTGGTAAAGGTTGCTCATGGCTGTAGAGGGGTCTAAAAGTTTACAGGCTAGCAGAGTCACACGTGCTCAGTTCCCAGGAGAAGTAGACATGGCGGATGGATGCCTGGGGCACCTCCGCAGAGAGGCATCTGACCAGGAGAAGAAGCGGCAGCCAAAGAGCGCCAGATTTCCGGCTGCTGTTCTTTTAAGTCTTGCACACCAGCAGTCTGGATTCACCTACAGTGCACCATGCGCCTGCGCAGATCACTGCACACTCTGTCAGCCTTCTGTCGCCAAAGCTGATGTCACCACTGTGTCAGGGCATATAGCATCACCACACTTTGGTAATCTCAGTTCTGTAGTCCAAATCTACAGATTTGTTTACATTTTCATTACTTGTTCCTTTGCTTTGTTTCTTTATATATTTCATATGAGTGAATTTATTCAGTAATTTTCTTTTATGTTAGTTTAGCATTTTTTATAGATCAGATTTAATGGTAATAAATTTTCTTGACTATTGTTTTTCTGAAAAGTTCTTTTAAAATTTTTATTTATTATTAGATGGAGACAGAGAAATTGAGAAGAGAGGGGAGATAGAGAGGGAAAGAGACAGAAGGCTACCTGTAGACCTACTTCACCACATATGAAACTTTCCCTCTGCAGGTGGGGACCAAGGGGATTGAACTCAGGTCCTTGCATACTGTAATGTGTGCACTTAACTAAGTGTGCCATTGAAAAGTGCTTTGTCACTCCTTTAAATCTGAGTGATAACCTAGCTGGATAAACTATTCTCGAATGGAAGTCTTTTCTATTCAGCACTTTGGATATATCACACCAGTTCCTTCTGGCCTTCAGAATAAAGCAGATAATAGCTTAATGGGAGTTCTTGTATATAAAACTATGCTTTCTCTTACTGCTTTTAGGATTTTCAATTTTTGATCTTTGCCATTTTACTTATAATGCATCTTACTGTGCATTTGTTTGGAATTCTGAGCTTCCTCAGTCTGTGTTGTTTCTTTCCTCAGTTTAGGAATGTATTTGGCTATTATTTCTTCAGATAAGAAAATTTGTTTCTTTCTTGTCCTCCTGACATACCTAAGATGTTGATGCTACTCCTTTTAATGTTGCCCCATAATTTTATTTTATAGTCATTTTTTTAGTTCTTTTTTTTCCTCCTTATTTTGATGATTTCCTCTACCCTATCCTTAAGTACACCCTATCCCTATCACTGCTTCGAGCCTTTGATTTCTGTCTTTCTGCTGGTGGTTCCCTTTACTGTATTTTTCAGTTCAGCTACTGCATTTCTTACCTCTACCTCTATGTTTTCTGTTAAGTCTTCTCTCATACTTTCTGATTCTGTTGAACTTTTCTTCCATTGAACTTATAATTTCAATGAGTATCATTAATACTGCTACTTTGAAGTCTTTATGAGCTTGTTGAATTTGATATTTCTTTTTTTTAATTTATTTTTTATTTAAGAAAGGATAAATTAACAAATCCATAGGGTAGGAGGGGTACAACTCCACACAATTCCCACCACCCAATATCCATATCCCACCCCCTCCCCTGATAGCTTTCCCATTCTCTATCCCTCTGGGAGCATGGACCCAAGGTCGTTGTGGGTTGCAGAAGGTGGAAGGTCTGGCTTCTGTAATTGCTTCCCCACTGAAAATGGACATTGACTGGTCGGTCCATACTCCCAGTCTGCTTCTCTCTTTCCCTAGTAGGGTGGGTCTATGGGGAAGCGGAGCTCCAGGGCACATTGGTGGGGTCTTCAGTCCAGGGAAGCCTGGCCGGCATCCTGATGGCATCTGGAACCTGGTTACTGAAAAGAGAGTTAACATACAAAGCCAAACAAATTGTTGAGCACTCATGGACCCAAAGGTTGGAATAGTGGAGAGGAAGTGTTAGGGGGGTACTCACTGCAAACTCTAGTGCACTTCTGCTTTCAGGTATATATTTTGCACTAGTTTATGGATACATATGAACATATGCTCTCTCTCACAGAAACTGGTGTATATCTAGGTTTGGGGTCTTTGTTAGAAAGTGAGCCACCTGGGATGTAATTAGAGAATACTATGTAAGGAAAGGTCTCACCCCAGTAATGAAGCTGAAGAGTTGTCA
Source organism: Erinaceus europaeus (assembly GCF_950295315.1). NCBI lineage: Eukaryota > Metazoa > Chordata > Mammalia > Eulipotyphla > Erinaceidae > Erinaceus > Erinaceus europaeus. The sequence continues at coordinate 86,416,628 of NC_080169.1, forward strand.
TTCCACACGTGAAGTCTCTGGACATAGTCTGAGCTGAAGCATGTTGAGGTGGCAATCGTTGTGTTGATTAGGTTGCGATCAGCAGATGCAATATTATTTGATATGGATTGGGAGAGGCATATGGGAAAGTGGGGCCTATCCAAAGGTTCAAGGACTGGGGGAGGTAGAGGCTCTATAGTGGAGATGTGAGATTCCTGCTGTCTTAGGGTTCAAAAGACAATGGATAGTTAATGTTATCATCACATTATTTGGTAATTGGGTTAACTTTGAAAAGTCCTTTTGTTAGGTTTTGCTGTACAGTACCCAGTATCTTGTATATAGCTGTGCTACTGGTTGCTTCTGATCTACTTGGTCTAGGCTTTTGAGAGAGTCTGCACAGTAAATACACATCCTATATATTAAAAAGACTCAGTCTGTGTTTTAAAAACTTCGAGACATACAATTAATTTTTCCCCTCTCATATTAATTAACTAGTGATTTATATGACTACACTTTACTTGAAGTGTACATAAACACCATTCCCACCACCAAAAGAAAGTGACCCATCCCTTCCACCCACTCCCACTCCCCACCGGCCCAGGAAGCTGCATGTCTACCCTCACCACAGGGTTTTTACTTTGGTGCCCTACTTACAATTTAGTCAGGTCCTGCTTTTAGTTTCCCTTTCAGATCTTCTTACTCAACTTCTGTTGATGAGTGGTATCATCCCATACTCATCTTTATCTTTCTGACTTAGCTCACTTAACATAATTCCTTCTAGCTCTGTCCAAGATGGGTCAGAGAAGGTGGGTTCATTGTTCTTGATAGCTGCATAGTATTCCATTGTGTATATATACCACAGCTTTCTCAGCCACTCATCTGTTGTTGGGCACCTGGGTTGCTTCCAGGTTTTAGCTATTATGAATTGTGCTGCTATGAACATAGGAGTATACACCTCTTTTTTGGTTGGGTGTTATGGAGTCCTTGGGGTATAAGCCCAGGAGAGGAATTACTGGATCATATGGAAGGTCCATGTCTCGCCTTGTGAGAGTTTTCCAGACTGCTCTCCACAGAGGCTGTACCAATTTACATTCCCACCAGCAATGTAAAAGGGTTCCTCTGTCCCCACAGCCTCTCCAGCATTTGTTGCTGCTGTCCTTTTTGATGTATGCCATTCTTACAGGAGTAAGGTGGTATCTCAGTGTTGACTTTATTTGCATTTCTCTGACAATCAGTGACCTAGAGCAGTTTTTCATATGTTTGTTAGCCTTTTGGATCTCCTGTGTTGTGAATGTTTTGTTCATATCCTCTGCCCATTTTTGGATGGGGTCATTTGCTTTTTTGGTGCTAAGTTTGCTGAGCTCTTTATATATTTTGGTGATTAGTTTCTTGTCTGATGTATGGCATCTGAAGATCTTCTCCCATTGTGTGAGGGGTGTCTTTGTTTGTTTAATAGTTTCATTGGATGTGCAGAAGCTTTTCAATTTGATATAGTCCCATTGGTTTGTTTCTGCTTTAGTCTTCCTTGCAATTGGGTTTGATTCATCAAAGATATCCTTGAGGTGTAGGTGGGAAAGTGTTTTACCAATGTTTTCCTCTAAGTATTTGATTGTTTCTGGTCTGACATCCAGGTCTTTGATCCATTTGGAGTTGATTTTTGTTTCTGGTGAGATAAAGTGGTTCATTTTCATTCTTCTGCATGTTACAACCCAGTTTTCCCAGCACCATTTATTGAAGAGAGCCTTCTTCTTCCATTTAATGCTTTGGGCCCCTTATCAAAGATTAGATGCCAAATGGTGTGGGGAATTATATCTGGGCTTTCGATTCTGTTCCACTGGTCTGTGTGCCTATTTTTGTTCCAGTACCATGCTGTTTTGATGATGATGGCTTTATAATATAGTTTAAGGTCTGGGAGTGTGATGCCTCCATTTCTGTTTCTTTTCCTCAAGATGGTTTTGGCAATTCTAGGTGTTTTCTGGTTCCAGATAAATGATTGTAGTGTTTGTTCTATTCTCTTAAAGAAGCTTGGTGGAACTTTGATGGGTATTGCATTGAATTTGTATATGGCTCTGGGGAGAATATTCATTTTGATGATATTTATTCTTCCAATCCATGAGCATGGGATATCTTTCCATTTCTTGTTATCAGTTTCTATATCCTTGAGTAGCGACTCATAGTTTTCAGTATATAAGTCTTTCACTTCTTTGGTCAACTTTATTCCTAGGTATTTGATTGATTTTGCTGAAACAGTAAATGGGAGTGATTTCTGGATGTCTTCTTCTTCAGATTTAGTGTTTGCATGAAGAAATGCCACTGATTTTTGTACATTGATTTTGTAGCCTGATACCTTGCTATATTGCCTAATAACTTCTAGTAGTTTTCTGCTGGATTCTTTAGGTTTTTCTTTGTGTACTATCATATCATCTGCAAATAGTGAGAACTTGACTTCTTCCCTTCCAGTCTGTATTCCTTTGATTTCTTTCTCTTGCCTGATTGCTATGGCAAGAACTTCCAATACTATGTTGAAGAGTAATGGTGATAGTGGACAGCCCTGTCTAGTCCCTGATCTGAGGGGGAATGCTTTCAGCTTCTGTCCATTGAATATGATGTTGGCTGTAGGTTTGCTATATATAGACTCCACTATCTTGAGGAATTTCCCATCTATTCCATTTTTTGTAGAGTTTTGAGCATGAATGGGTGTTGGATTTTGTCAAAGGCTTTCTCTGCATCTATTGAGATAATCATGTGGTTTTTGGCTTTGCTTTTATTGATGTGGTGAATGACATTGATTGACTTACGGATGTTGAACCAGCCTTGCATTCCTGGGATGAATTCCACTTGCTTGTGATGAATTAGATATTTCTTCCAGTTATTGTCTTGATGCATAGCTGCATTTAATTTCCTGTATTTTCAATATGTTTGGTGCAGCTATTGATCATGGTCATGATTGAGTGGTAGAAGCTACCATATCAAGGTCAAGTCAAGCCTGCAAGTGCTTTGTAAACATTAAGTGTGGAGAATTCTGGCAAGCTGTGTCCTGCCAAGGGAGTAAGGGGGTCCTCCCACCCTCTCCCCTTACTTGTTGACTGTGCTTTGGGAGGTCTGCTGGGTTCTTGTTGGCTTGAAGGGTACAGTTAGTTTGCTAACATTTAGAGTTTAGCTAGTGAAGGTTCGTTCTGTTAGTCTGCCAGGAGATAGCAGTCTTTATCAAGTATTTCTCATTCCTTAGCTAAATCTGCTGCTTTCTGGAGGTAAATGAAGCTTTACAAGAGGAATCTTCCTCCTGGGTCTGTTACTATTTCCATAGTAACAAAGTTGAATCCCAGCAAGGTATCTGTAAGCACTGCTCTCAATAAGGAAATGCTGCTCTTGGAACTCCCAGTTTATAGAATATAACTTTTATTTTGCCTCCCAATTCCAGTCTTGTAATTATTAGATAGTAATCATAATGTGGTATGAGGAGTTCAGTACAACTTCCCCTTACTCCTCAAATTAAAATTCCTCACCATAAATATCTCTTCCTAGTTGCAATGTGTTCAAATAGGGGCTTTTTTCTTTTGTGAGAAGGATGTTTTTTTGTGTCCCCACCTGGATGCTTATCTTTAAAAAATTTTTTTAAATTTCTTTATTTATTGGATAGACGTAGCCAAAAATTGAGAGGGAAGGGGGTGATAGGGAGAGAGACAGAGAGACACCTGCAGCATTACTTCATCACTCATGAAGCTTTCCCCCGAAGGTAGGGACCAGGGGCTTGAACCTAGGTCCTAACACACTGTAACATGCGTGCTCAACCAGTTGTGCCACCATCTGGCCCTGAATGCTTATCTTTTGTCCCTTGCTACTCAGTCTCATTTGTTTTAGTTTCAGGCCTGTTTCTGTGCTGATTGTTTCATGTTTTGGTATAGCTTTGCTGTTATTGTGGGAGGAGGTAAACAGAGGCCTTCTGTATTTGACCATCTGATCTGTCTGATTTTAATTATTTTTTAACAAGACCATTGCTAAACTCCATCTTATGATGGGGCTGGGGTTTGTACCTGGGATCATTGGTGCCTCAGAAATCCAAGTCTTTTAGGATAACCATATTCTATTTCCCCAGTCTTATTCTATTTTTCTAATGTGGTGTTGGGAATGAAACCAGGATCTTGTACATACATAATACTACCGAGCAGCATTACTCATTTCTTTTTATTGGTCAAAGTTTTTTCTTTTCTCCTTTGCAATTAGCAATACATAATAATCAGCAAACTTGTGAACTAAGAAATATGAGTAATGTACAACAGATGCTTGACTATCTTAGCAGTTGATAAAATGGAATATCGTTTACTTCCATAAAACCAGTATTTCTCTGAAGAGATGCTTGTTTGTTTTTTAATATGACACCAGGAAATAAACCCAAGATCTTGCTGGTTTGTCACACCACTGAACATCCTCCCCAGCCCATTTTTTCCCTTTCCTCTCCTCTCCTCTCCTCTCCTCTCCTCTCCTCTCCTCTCCTCTCCTCTCCTCTCCTTTCCTTTCTTCCCTCCCTCCTCCTCATTATCATCCTCCTCCTACTCCTTTTCTATTCTTTTCTTTCCTCCCTCCCCCTCCTCCTCGTTCTCCTCCTTGTTCTCTGTTCTTCTCCTCCTTCTCCATCTTCTCTCTCTCTCTTTGGAGAAAGAGGACATAGAGGAGACACCATAATGGTGAATTACCATCCATGAATTTTCCCCACTGTTAACCACAGTATTCCCATTTGGTCCCAAAACTCAAATTCAGTGCTTTAGATATCATAAGGTTTGTACTCTACTGCTACTGGGTGAACTACCTCCTTGCTCTCTTTTCCCTTCAAGTAGTAATAGTTCTCCTTCAGATGAACTTCACTGGCCACCGCTGCAGAAAGCTTGTTCCTTTCTTCCTTCCTTCCTTCCTTCCTTTCTTTCTTTCTTTCTTTCTTTCTTTCTTTCTTTCTTTCTTTCTTTCTTTCTTTCTTTCTTTCTCCTCCAGAGTTATTGCTGGGGCTCGGTGCCTGCACCACGAATCCACTGCTTCTGGAAGCTGTTTTTCCCCTTTTTGTTGCCATTGTTGTTTTATGGTTGTGGTTATTATTATTGTTATTGCTACTGTTTTTGGATGGGACAGGAGAAATGGAGAGAGAACGGGAAGACAGAAAGGGGGAGAGAAAGACACCTGCATACTTGTTTCACTGCTTGTGAAGCGACCCCCTTCCCTGCAGGTTGGGAGCCGGGGGCTGGAACCCAGATCCTTATGCCAGTCCTTGTGCTTCAAGTCATGTGAGCTTAACCCGCTGCACTACCGCCTGACCCCCACTTGTTTCTTTTGTTTTAATGGAATTTTAATGACTTAAAATTTGTATGCAGCTATGCCTTAATTATAATGTAAAATGCTAAGAATTGGATACCAGAAGTCATATTTCTAAACTTTTCATATATTGTATTCACTTCTGAATTTGTCTTTCAGCTAAGGTGATTTTATTATTTGAATATCATATAAAAATTTGAATATATCAAACAACTCTTGATAGGATTATTTTTGAGATTTAATTGGTACATATTGTGTTAGTTTCAGATGTGTAACATAATGACTTGATACTTGTAGCAGTTGCACAAGGATCGCCACAGTAAGTCTCACTAGCCTCCATGTATAGCTACACAATTAAATTTTCTTTAACCATGTTTATAGTTATAGAATTTTCAAAACTGGTATTAAGTGGAGAAAACAACACTGAGAATTTAAAATGTAATTTATGTCATTCTAATTATACTGTTTCCTTTTTAGAATACATTAAACACATTTTTGGAATAAAGTTGTTTCATTTAGAACTTAAGGTGACTATAATTAGTAAATGCAGTATTGTTCAAAAATTATAAGTAGTAATAAATAACAATCACATTTACTATTTTTCTGTTTTAGATATTTGAATGGTGGTATTTTCGCAAGTATGGAACATCATTCATTGAACAAGTCTCAGTAAGCCACTTGCGCCCCCTTCTGGGAGGGGTTGACAACAACTCCTCCAATAATTCTAACTCCAGTAATGGGGACTCAGATTCCAACAGGCAAAGTGTTTCAGGTATGAAAAGCCTTCAAATATAACATTATATTCTTACTGTTACTAAACTTCATGAATGTGATGCAGTAAAAATTAACTATCAGAGAAAGATGAAGTTTGTTTTTCCAAGGAGTTGACATCCTCTACCAGAGAAGTAGAATAATAAGCACCACAGAGAAAGTCAATTATCTTGATTGATTTCACCTTTTTTTTCTCTTGTATTTACTAATGACCATTTAGGACTGTGCTCTCCCAAGCTGGTTCTCTAGTGTTTCTCTGTCTCTATAGTTTCTCAATCCTCATTGAGTTTATCTGTTTTTTTTTTTTCATGCTAATTGCAGAAACGTGTATCCAAATAGATTTGATCACACCACTCCTCAGCTTAAAAGGCTTCATTAGTTACTTATACCACAGAGTATAAAGCCTGGGTCCTACACTCCCTAGCACGGCATAAGATGCTTTGTTATGGCCTTGTTACAGGTCAGTCTTTCTTCTTTCCATATTTTGAACATGACTTGCTTCTTACCACATTCCGCCTAAAATTCTGTCATACTCTCCTGGTTTTGATGATTTTTAACAATGAAACTCAAATGTTACCTTCTGGGTAGATAGAATTTTGGGTTTAGGAGCATGCAGCATTGAGTTTAGTTCCTGGTGTCACAATGCCAAAGTGATGCTCTGGTGTTCTCTATCTCTCTTCTTATTTTTATTTTTGGTATTATCTTTATTTATTTGATAGAGGCAACCAAAAATCAAGAGGAAAGGGTGGTAGAAGAGAGAGACCTGTAACACTGCTTCACCACTTGTGAAGCTTTCCCCCTCCAGGTGAGGACTGGGGGGTTCGAACTAGGGTCCTTGCACATTATAGTATGTATGCTCAACCAGGTGCACCACCACTTGGTTTGCATCTCTCTCTCTTTTTCCCTTTTCTGTCTCTCTCACTAATAAGTAAATACAATTTTTTTTTTTTTTTTTTTTTTGCCTCCAGAGTTATAGCTGGGTCTCCGTGCCTGCACTATGACTCCACTGCTGGTGGCCATTTTTTTTTCCTTTTTTTTTTTTTCCACCTGATAGGGCAGAGAAATTGAGAGTGGAGGGGGAGTGGAAGCAGGGGCTAGGACCTGGGTCCTTGCTCTTCATATTATGTATGCTTAACTGCATGTGCCACTACCTGGCCCTAGTAAATACATCTTTAATAAAAGATGTAAGTTTTAAACAGGTTTTTTTTTTTTTTACCTTTGTTGGATCTTAATATTTGTTCACAGGAGACAAGAAAGAGAATGCCAGAGTACCAAAGTATCACTCTGGTACATGTGGTGCTGGGGATCGAACTTGGGACCTCATGCTTTTTTTTTTTTTAATATTTATTTAATTTATTCCCTTTTGTTGCCCTTGTTGTTTTATTGTTGTAGTTATTATTGTTGTTGGATAGGACAGAGAGAAATGGAGAGAGGAGGGGAAGACAGAGAGGAGGAGAGAAAGATAGACACCTGCAGACCTGCTTCACCGCCTGTGAAGCGACTCCCCTGCAGGTGGGGAGCCGGGGTTCGAACCAGGATCCTTATGCCGGTCCTTGTGCTTTGCGCCACCTGCGCTTAACCCGCTGCGCTACAGCCTGACTCCCAGGGACCTCATGCTTTTAAGTCCAATGCTCTAGCCTACCACCATCTAGGCTGCAAAGATTTCCTTTTTGCTTATTGCACATGAGAAAGAGAGTTTCACATGAGTGAGAGAAGGACACACATGCATACATCAGAGAACCACTCCTGTTCCTGTGACATCTGCATTGAACTGGGAATCTCTGGCATGAGAGTTCAGTGATTTACCAGCTGAGCTGTTTTCCCAGCCTGCTATTATTTTACTGAATTTACACTGTCATATTTAACTATGCTGATTTATTTCAGTATCTCTAGCAATTTATGTAATGTCTAATGTAATATTGAGGCTCGGTGGATGGATGAATAAATACATGCAAAACCTGTACTTTCTCCTTTTTTACTAGAAATGAAGCAGCCCAGAAGGTGACACAGTAGCTAGAATTTTAGAGTTGGGAGCATGAACTCCTGAATTCAGCCGCCAGTATCACATATGCCAGAGTGATGCTTGGTGTACTCTTTCTCTCCAGCTAATAAGTAAATACATCTTTAACAACAACAACAACAAACTGAAATGATAATAATTTTTTACCGGTCTCTCCTCATTAGCCCAGTAAGCATTCCCTCTGTTATTAAGGTGAGCTTGAGCTTGTACAGGGTTCTTAGGAATATCATGATTTAAAAAACAGTTCCACCTCTCCATGAAACTATCATACCTACTGAAAAAGATAATGTGTAAGTGCTATTATTATGTGAGAGAAATGTACAGTGGAGTGGGGAATAAAACGGGAGATATTGTCCTGAATTGGGGGAAGAAATTTGCTTCTGATAGGTGAGAGCACCAGTTCTGAGACTTGATAAAAAGGAAAAAAAGACATTAAAGAGATAAGTTAGCTGTTTTCTTCTTCCTCGATAGAATAACTCAGTCCACTTTTCACAGTTGTCTAGCACGTGGTAAACTTCAAAATGCATTGTATATTCCTGATGTTGATTCAGTCAGCCAGCCATCAGTGGCAGTGGGCACCTGTAGGGGCACACATTTATCTCAACCTAAAATGTGTATGCATGAGAGATGGTGTCGTCCAGGTACCAGAATTGCCTGGGACTTTGTAATCCATTCACTTTATGAAAGAAAGAGACCTGAGCAAACAGAGTCATTAATTTAACCAGTTACACTAATGAGTTAGTTTATTATTCTAATGAGGAATCTTGATCATTCAGCCATCATTACAGAGCTTGTGGATAATTGCCATCACTTTGCATCAGCCATGAAGACCTAACAGATTAAATCTGCTCTTGTCTGATTCAAGTTACTGTAATCTTTGAATGACACAGAGCACAACAGAAGATGAACAGATTGAAAGAAGCAGCCTCATTTGAGGCCATTCTTTAGTGTGAATACATTATAATTTTTCATTCTAATTCTCTCTCTGCCTAATTTAAGTCTCCTGACATCATTCCTTAATGCAATGAAAAGCTCTTACTCTTCTTACAGCCACTATTATTTTGCTGTCTCTTCGTGGTTGCTTTGATTGCTTCTTATGCTTTATATGAATCTTGACACTATTCTTAGTGCTTCTACAGCAGATTTTAAAGGGATTAGCTAAGCCTTTTATAAAAATGTAGTAATAATAATCATGAAAACTCTGTTTCACTTCTACTAAATTTTTATCAGGCCATGGGTTGTTTTCTTTTTTTCTTGTTGGTATAGCATGGTGTGGTGTGGTGTTTGTCTGTTTGCTTGTTTTACCAAAGCACTGCTCAGTTTTGGCTTATGGCAGTACTGGGGAATGAACCAGAGTTTTCAGAGCCTCAGACATGAAAGTCTTTTTGCATAACAACTATCTCTCCAGCTCTAAGGTTGCATTATGAATGTTGTTATTAATTTAACTCCTCTGGTTTTTAAGATTTATTACTATGTATGTAGTGTTTTTATTTACTTCTTATACAATAGATGCCTGTATTTATGATCTGATCTTATAACAATGTTTAAAATAATTACACTTAAGAAAATGGAAATTATATCACTTGACTATACTTAGGATTTAATTACCATTTCTTCTTAACATTTACCTTTATCATATTTGACTGATTCAACTTAATAACCATGAATACCAATATGGAGAACCAGAACTCCATAGGATTAAGTCATTTTCCAGTTCTCTTTTCCTATGTGGTATTTATTTTTATTATAATTACCTTGTACTTATCTCTACATTCAATCACTTTCTATTTCATTGCCTAGTGTAAGCTTTACCTTTTTTGTTTCATTTAATCTCACAATAACCCCTTGAGGCAGATACTGTTATCCCCATTTTATAGTTGAAGAGGCTAATTGCAGGAAGATTAAATCATTTGCCCAAGACTATATGACTGATAGATTGGACAGTCTCACTTAAAAATATTTCTATATTTTATTTATTTACTATTTATTGGATAGAGACAGAAAAATTGAGAGGGAAGGGGTGATGGAGGAGAGCGAGACATAAAGAGAGAGGATGTGCAGCATTGCTTCACCACTTGTGAAACTTTCCCCCTGTAGGTGGGGACCAGGGGCTTGAACCTGGATTCTTGTGCATTGCAGTATGTTCACTCGACCAGGTGTGCAGCCATCTAGTCCTTGGTCAGTCTCACTTTAGTATCCAGAGTCTTAAGTGCTAACAAAAAAAAAAAATTAGTCCAAGCCTTCTGTGAAGTTTAGAAATTAAAAAATAATGTGATTACCAAGCAACTAAATGAGTAATTCTATTAAACTCTTTTACAGTAATTGACATTGTCCTAGTATTATTTCTGAAACATGATTAGCTAAAATTACTCCATAAACAGTTCAGTGGCAGAATTGCTAGTCATTGGGAATTCAGGCTCTGGTGATAAACATAACTCTAATCTTGACTCCATCAGGTAAATGCAGACAAAATCAGATATAAATGCAGATAAAATTATTCTACTTTCCTTAGCATCTTAATTTGGGAATTGAATAATAATGGAAATAATAAAAACAGTGTATTTCATAAGAGTAGTTTGAGAAAAATGCAATCAGGCAGAAATATCAAGTCAGAGGACAGCCATTTGGCAGTGGATATATCACTCAGATGTGGATATAATTGTGAGGTTGCCACAACCACAGAGAAATATTGCTGAGGATACAACTAGGCTTAACCACAAACTTAGGGACTAATTTTTGTACCCATGCTTTTCACTGCTTGCATTTCAAATACATCCCTCTGCAAAATTGCAAATTGCTACATGTCAAGGACCTTCCACAGTTAGGGAAAACTCAATTTGTACTTGCCAAATTATGTGTGTGTTGAAAATCGATCATTTTAACCAAACTTATTAGATTTATAAAAATCTTTTGCTACTAAATTTTGTATTCTGATATAGATTAGATCTCCAGTTGAATGATGAAATTGCCTACAACAGTTTTAGTCCCTAGTGAACATTTATTTAATAAATTATTTCACATTATTTGGTAGAGTCATTTGATTAGATCAGAAATGAATGATGATGAAATCATCAGAGGTACAATTAGTGGTTTAACTTTCTTGGCACTTTTCTTGAAGAAAGCAGGATACTATTTTGAATAAATAAAACCAGTAAAAAAATAGTCTTCTTAAATTTCACATTCACTCATACCTTTTCTTAATCCATAAAAGAACTTGGGTGAATAACATTTATTGAGGTGAAAGCTAGCTACGTGTTACTTTATGCATTTCCTTCTAGTCATTATTTAAAAATCATTATTTTGAAGTTAGAAAACAAAGATATTTAAGGAAATGAGCATTTTATCACTCCTGATGGCTGCCTAAAATTGGCTTGAATGATGTAAAGAATTGGGTATTTATTTATTTGGATTAGCAGTGGCCTCATGCATTCTCACTGTTCCAGGCTACATTTTTATTCCACTAAGAAAGAGATACTATAGAACCTGAGCTGCTTTGTGCCAAAGCAACTCCCATGCGGTATTAGGACTTGACCCCATTATATCCTCATTGCAAGGCATGTGCCCTGCTGCTGTGCTAACCCACCAGCTCCCTAGATATTTTACTTAATTAAAATATGCAGAACCACACATCAGAAATGGAATGTTTTAAGGCTGGTCTTGATTTTCGTGGTAAAGCTGATGAAATTCTAGCTAGGAACATAGGCCATTACCGTTTAGAAATAAAGTATTTAAAAGTATTAGTAAAAGTACCTAACATTTCTCTAAAGGAGTTCTACTTCTCATCAAAATTTGATGAAGTTACAGGAATTTTAAAATACTATGTCAGGAGTCCTATGATGATGTTCCTGGTAGAGCGAGTGCAGACATTATCATGGACAAAGTCTTGAATTTCAAGTTCCCAGTTTGCTTCACGAGCAGTAGAATAGTACTGTAGGTGTCTCTCCCTTCTCTCTACCCCCACTTCTCCCATTATATCACTCTGTCTGTATCTCACCCTATAACAAAGAAAAAGGAGGAAACGTCTACTAGAAGTAGTGGAGTTGTTTTTGTAGACTCTGAGCCCCAGTAATAACCCTGATGAATTACATTCTTGCATGCATGCTGAGGTCTGAACTTTTCTCTGAGTGGTGTGAATAGAGAACTTACTGTGAACTGCTGCAGATGGAATCAGAGAACATGCTTAGTTTTTCAGAATGTATTTTTAATTGTACTATTAACAGTTAAAGGCTTCATTGGAGTCATTTTTTAGTACTTCTTAAAAGCACTACAATTTTTTAGATTAATATAAACTGGAAATCCCTTCTGGAGGCAAACTTTTAATTCTGATTCAAATATATTTATTCCTCAAAGGTACACTGGGCTTCATGTGGGGAAGTGTTTAGCCTTTGGAGACTTAGTTTATTTCCTTGATTTAAATCATCATATTCTGATATGCTTGGTTTGTAACCCTAGTTATATCACAAAACTATGAGGTTGTCTGATATTTAAGGAATATGGTCCTTAGAGTGATTCCAGGCTAAGAAAAAAAAATTCCAGTAAAGATTATCAAACAGAGTAGCAAAGAACAATATATAGTCATGATCTATTTTGAAATGAAACTTTGACATGAATTTATCATTGATATCCACACTGCTAAATTCCTTACATGAAAACTGCATATACACCCCCAGTTTAAGGTTGTAACTAATGACGGCACTTTTTAGTATTTCTTCATCACATTAATTTTTCTCATTCAGAACATTGCATAAGTTACAACTACTTATTATATATATATCCTCATTTCTAAGTTTCAGGGACTGTTGGAAAAATTGTATACTTGTGATGTATGTAACAACTAACAATGGTTATTTTAAGGCTCAGTTCTCTAGTGGAAGCATAAAAACAGTATTTCAAAATGTTTGCAACACCCCCTGCTGGCTGTATTGTAGCATTTAAAGATGCACTAGATAAAGTGCATCTTTAGACATTCCTCAATCATCCTTAAGACAGACACGCTATTTTTCTTTAGAGTTATCTTTGGTGAGAAATAATGCATAAAAATATAATAGAATTAAAACTAGTTGAAGGCAATTGTGTTTGTAATTTTTCAGTTGACATTTAATTGTACTTACAATTTCAGTAGTATAATAATGTATTTGTTATATACAGATTATTTGCTATAACCTTTTTAATAACATTTTACATGAACTTCAGTGTGGGGGCAATCTAAAGATGTTCCTATTTTATTGTAAGTAATGCCAACATGAAAATCCTTTGTAAACTAATCTGTGCATATTTATACTAATTAAAAATTAAATGCTCCTGTGGCACTTTTGTTGGGGGGTTAGTGAACAGAAGGTTTATTATATCATGAGTTATTTAGGTACATAAAAACCATGGCAATAACATAGGCAAAGGAAAAATAATGGCTGCTTATGTGGCATGGAGCATAGCATGATTCCTAAACTAGTGACCAGCTTTTCACTATATGTGTTCAGGTCCTGGGGGAAACAGCATAGTGGGTCAGGGAGAGGGAGAGCAGGTTGAAGGGCAGCAGGAACAGAGAGGGATTTACACCAGACACTCATTTAAACACCCACAGTCTCTTGTGGGTTTGCATAAGTCCATCATATACCCCTAAGGCTGATGTCAGCATATGCTAATTACGTTCATGTCCCAACACATATTTATTAAACGCTAAATAAAAATCTTGCAATATTCATGAATTAGTTTAAACAAGTACTTTGTAGAAATCATGTTAAATGAAATAATCCAGAAAGAGAAGAACAAATAACAGATGGTTTCCCTCACAGGTAGATTTAAGAAACAAACAAATGGAAAATTCAGAGTAAAACTTAATTAATTTTGGTCTATTATAGCAGATCAAAGGACCTAAAAGGATGGAGAAGGGAGGAGCTGAAGGGAGATGGGGTCCAAGTGTTTTATGAAGTAGGAAGAGAAGTAGTTGGTTGAGGTTGTGGTGTGCTGACACCTACCATGAAGAGATGTGAAACTGTACATCCTCAACAACAATCTCTCAACAACAATCTTTTAAATCAACATTTCTTCAGTAAAGTGATCTATTAAATTAAAAAAACCACTTTGATTCTTGAAAGATATCTTCTGAGAAGGGTTTGTAAGTGGTGAGGACTTAAGAGTTATACTGGCTTAAGGGCAGAAACATAGTTGTTTGGTTTACTAGTGTGATTCAAGCTATACTCTAGAGTGCATTTGTGACCTCTCTTAGGTACTATATGTTTTTTGGGGGGAGTATCTTATTTATTTATTTACACATTTATTTTATCTATTTCTTTTCTTTTTTTTTTACCAGAACACTGCTCAGTTCTGGTTTATGATGTTGTGGAGGATTGAACCTGGAACTTCAGAGTCTCAGGCATGAGAGTCTCTTTGCATAACCATTATGCTATCTACCCCCACCCTAAGCCAGAAGTTCTAGCAAGAGCTCTCACCAGAACCTAATCATGCTTGTACTCTGGTCTCAGAATTCTTTTTTTTTTTATTTTGTTTTATTAATTTTATTGAGAGAGATGCAGAGAGAGACACACACACAGAGAAACACCAGAGCACTGCTCAGCTCTGGTTTATGGTAGTGCAGGGGATAGAACCTGGGATTTAGGAGCCTCAGGCATGAGAGTCTGTTTGCATAACCATTATGCTCTCTCCCCCACCAGATCTCAGGATTCTAACCCTTAGCACTATGAGAACATGAATTTTTCTTGTCAGTCCTTTGTGGCAATTTTGAAAAGTAATTTATCATAGAATCAATATTATTGTATACCCTAGTTAGGAGTTCATTATTGAGTTTCAAATCATAGTCCAAAATTTAAGCTTAGCTTACCATCTGTGAAATTATTGTAAGATGTATTTTAGAGTAGCAGGAAGTTTTACTTTATCCTGTATCTCCTACCAATAATTTTAGTACTGCATTCATAAAATCTACTTAGACCTATTGAAATGTCTACAAAAGTTGCAAACCAACTGATTTTGGCACATACCTTGATTTAGCAAATGAGGAAACTTGAGTTTAGAGAGATTAAACGAAATTTTCCTAAGTCCTGGTGCCTGAGCTGTTTCCTGCTTAACCACCCAGAGCTTTTCCATGTTGCTTCCCATGTAAAGCAGAGAGAATACAATTATCTTATCAAATGGACAGGAAGGGTACTTTGCTGAATTAATTAGCTCTTAATGTCTCTGAACTTATATGTAACATTTTCCTATTTCTTCTTGTTGCAGAATGCAAAGTATGGCGAAATCCACTAAATTTATTTAGAGGGGCTGAATATAATCGGTGAGTATTTTGACAGTTTGGGAAACAAATGGATCTAGTTCAGAGAGCAAAAGCAGCGGCAAATGTTTTTGCTAGTTCATCGAAGGGTCATTGTAACAGTCTGTTCAATGCTTCCATTGCTCTGAAACGTCTGAAAATGTTTTGCTTTTTCTTTTTTATAAATACTTCAACATTGGAATGGGTATAATGTTACAAAAATGTGTTGTTGTTTTTTGATTTTAGAAATTTTGTTAGTCATTATTTTCATTATATATGTACAATCAAGATATTTTGAAGTTTACGTGGAAAAAAAGATTACAAAGATGCCATCAAATTTATGTTGGAGTTTAATTTAATTTTGTGGAGTAACCATATCAGAATTTTCATAACTTTTTTGAGAAAGGTCTATTCATAATACTAATTATGGAGGTTTTTATTAGTGTTACTAACATTTTTTTTTTTTAATATTTATTTCTTTTGTTGCCCTTGTTTTTGTTGTTGTAGTTATTGTTGTTGTCTGTCTTCGGTGTTGGATAGGACAGAGAGAAATGGAGAGAGGAGGGGAAGACAGAGAGGGGGAGAGAAAGATAGACACCTGCAGACCTGCTTCACCGCTTGTGAAGCGACTCCCTGCAGGTGGGGAGCCGGGGGCTCGAACCTGGATCCTCACGCTGGTCCTTGCGCTTTGCGCCACGTGCGCTTAACCCGCTGCGCTACCGCCCAACTCCCGTTACTAACATTTTAAGACAAAAAATATGCAGGAAAATTTTGACTTGTTTCCTACTGTGATACTTCCTGAAGAAAGAATAGGAGGACTTTAAAAACAGATTTTTTTTTTTTGTATAAAGGCTGTTTTCTGTCCCTTTCAGTTTTTAAAAACATATTTATTTATATATTTATTTATTTTGGGTTAAGACAGAAATTAAGAGGGAAAGGGGAAACAGGGAGAGAGAGAGAGAGAGAGGGAGACTTGCAGCATTTATTTCATTGCTCTTGAGTCTTCCCCCCTGTAGGAGGGGACCATGGGCTTGAACCTGTCTCCTTGCGCACTGTAATGTGTGCACTCAAGCAGATGCATTACCACCCAGCCTCCTAAAACTGATATTTAAACAATTTATTAGAAAATCTGTTTGTTTGCAGTTTTGTGTAAAAATATAATCTAATCATATGTAAATATATGTAAATTGGCTAATGGTTATATTTCAACTTCTATCAGTCTAATATTTTGTAGATATTTTCTCTCTTGAAAGTTCCTGATTGTTGCCTTACTTCCTCTTTATAGGTACACTTGGGTGACAGGACGGGAGCCCCTAACTTACTATGACATGAATCTCTCTGCCCAGGACCACCAAACATTCTTTACTTGTGACTCAGATCATCTGCGTCCAGCAGATGCAAGTATGGAAAATATTTTAGATGGTTGCTTAGTGGGAGGACTTTTTAGCTTAAATAACAAGGTTACAGTTTCAGAATATCTGTTCTACAAAATCCCCAGTAGATAAAATGTTAAATTGGAGATCGACTATTTCAGCCCAGAATTCTGCTACTTGAATAAAGTCTCTGTCATTGTGAGCTATCAATGTAGATATGAACCTCATTAAAATTAAAAATATTTAAAAATATATACCAAAGTAGTACTCACATATTAAGAAAAAAATTTTTTAATCTTATGTAAATCCAATTAAATCATTGATTGGGATAGAATGAGGGCTTGTGGTGTTTTAATTTAAATTGGGATCATATTAATCTAAATAGTTAATGTATCATAGTGATTTTTATGTCTGTTTATCTGTTCACTACTGTTGAATGCAGGCATGGCATACATAGGCTATTGGATATTTGTTTTCCATTTATGAGACTTTGTTTTGTATACATTTCACATCTCTCTTGAGTTTCAAATAATCCTACTGGTGTATTTTAAAATTTTATTTATTCACTTATTATTAGATAGAGACAGAAGTTTAGAGAGAAGGAGAAGATAGGGAGAGACCTGCATTATTGCTTCACTGCTTGCAAAGCTTTCTCCCTGCAGGTGGGGACTGGAGGACTTGAACCTGGGTCCTTACTCATTGTAACATGTATGTAAGAGCAGGTGTGCATGTCTCATAAAAAACCTAAAACACTTTTTGCTGGTCTAACCAGGAAGTTTTGAAATGGTTTCAGAGACTGTTGCAAGGATTTGGGAAATTGATCACAGAAATTATTTTGTGTTCCAGTAGAAGAAAATTAGTAGGGGTGTCATGTCATAATGTGTAAAATAATTTATATTCTCTAAAAATGACATCAATAAGTGAAAGAAAATGAAAATCTGTTAAGAGTATGTGTTTTGATTAGGAGCTCTTATCTAAGACACCTAAGATTATAGATTAGTCTGTAAGATTTAGTTCTATAAATTTATGAACACAAAAATCATCAGTTGAAGAATATAAGAATACCAAATTAGTATGTACTAGTATGAATTTTAGAGATGTGGGTTGATACTCTTGGTAAGTACTCTTCTATAATCTAAGCTGAAAGGTGTTTAATTAGTTATTGTCCTGCATGAGTCTTTTTAATTATGTGTATTGACTGACTTTTTCTTTCTCAAATAGTAATGCAGAAAGCCTGGAGAGAGAGAAATCCCCAAGCTAGAATTTCAGCAGCTCATGAAGCCTTAGAGATAAATGAGTAAGTGGGCTGAAAATCTTATTCTTAAAAAAAAAACGTTAGCCTTTGTGAATATATTCATTCACCGTTGATTACAGAAACTGTGGATTTGATCTTGAGGGCTATTGTATAAAAAATTTTAAAGAGTATTTATGTAGAAGAGACACTTACAGTCATATTAGAGAACAATTAAGTGGCAGGCTTTTCTGTGACCCTAAGTCAAAGAATGAATATCCCTGGGATATTCTGAATGAAGGAAATACAGTTTTTCACGTAGCTAAAACCCTTTGACAGGGAAAGTTTTTCAGATGTAGAATGCTCATCTTTACTATCATATTTTATAGGTATAACTTCTGCTAGTGGGGTGGGGCCATAAGACATAAGTGAAAATTTTACACTTTTAAAATATCTTAAAATGAAGACATAGACAGGCAAAAATCCTGCCCTTAATGTTTCTAAACATTCTATGGTTTACCAAGGAAGTCTGGGAAATCTCATCTGAAAGTTTCAGAGAATGAAAACGTTTTTAGAGTTGGAATCATATAAGTCCATGGTTGGCAGAGACCTTAAAGGTCATTTAGCTCAAGTACCATCTGGTACTTGAATCACCTTAATACTTTTGCTGCCAAATGGTCATTATTAAACTATTTTATGATTGTTCTGAAGAACATTACAGAATCTTCTTCAGAGGCTTTAGGGAAAAGGTTCACTTGAGAGTTGGAAATACTGCCATTTTAACATCTTAAATTGTTTGGTTTCTGATTCTGTCATGCACCATGTTTATTTTCCAGTTTCTTGTCACCTAAAAATCTGACATGCCCTACATTCTGTGTGTCATCTATGTTTCTGATTGAAAAATAACATATAGTCAGGGATAGAACTCTGTGATGTGACATATAGAAATCACCTTCCAGGCTCATGTCTTCATGAATCATCATTCTTTGGTATCATTCAATCAGTCACTAAGCCACCCAGTTACACTGTGTTTCTGCTCATGTTTCTTCATTTTAATCTTAGGAATGCTAGTGGTAGCTGTGGCTCAGCAATGATAGTAAACTTATTAGAGTAAGTTAAACTAGCCTCTGATGTTCACTTCTTTCTTTTTAAAATGCTTTGGAGATCTTCTCTTTAATAATCCATTAGAATGTCTTTCTAAATCACTATTCTGTAGTTTAGAAGTTATGCCTTCTTCCCCTGTTTGAGCATTTGTACTACATTTATCATTTCATCTTCTAGAACCTCTCCATTCTTTGTGATTCCTTAACTTTCCAGGGAACAATTCCATGGACTCCCTAACAGGTCTGTTGACTTCCTGGGATCTTCCCATTCCAGTTTAGTAGTAACTTATTTTTAATAGATCAGCTGTGTACTATCTTAAATCTTATTATCCATTTTAGAGTTTAATTTATTCTCCATTTTTACTAAGACTCATTCTCCTTGAGGTAGAATCCAGAAGAAAGTAGCAGTTATAGAGCTTTGCATTCTTTTTATTATCTGCTGCTACTAATTATAAACTTTCCTTGTTTTGATGGTGGTATTATATATTGTATGTTGTTTTGCTTATTTATTTCTATGATGGTTTTGGGGAAATGGGCATGTTAGTTGGGTCTTACCATAATTTAAAAACAGGGAATAGACAGTTGTCTTTATAATTTATTTAGTTTTTATTTTGCCTTACAAGTTTCCACTAATTTGGCCTTTTAGCTTTCCTGACATTATTCTGTTCAGTTCATTTCACTACTGTCTTATAATCCTCCCCTTCATGACTTCTTCCCATCATTTTTTTTACATATTCTTTAAAAATCTGGTTTTATGAGAGACCTCTGTGCAATCATATTGGTTACTTAAGTGTCACTCCTCTTTTCTTTCTGAGAGGATCATTTGTGAATGACTTTATAATTGTATGTTAGGAAACAGGCCCACCTTCTTAGCCTATTTTACCTCTCTCAGTCTCATGTCATTGAATCATGCTTCTTTTCTTTGAATTTTTTCAAATCTACCTTCTTAGATTGTCCTGACTTCCAGAATGACAAAGTAACTCTCTAAATGTTCCTATCAGTTTTCATTTCACCAACTATGTTTTTCTTCTTGGTCAGAATTAGGTCCAGAGTTGAAGTTCCCCTAATTGCTTCCTCTACCATCTGGGAGATAAAATTGTTACCAAAGTAAGTCAAGAGCCTGTTGAGTGCCTAACTTCTAACCAAATGAGACTTGTAGCAGACATCTGGATGGTTGACACCCCCATCACCACACTTTCTTGCTTCTGTATGTGTATTGTGTTGTGACAAGGTGCATCATCTATTATCTTCCATTGAGCTGAGTAGTCTGTTCTGTACGCCCCAACCATTAGCACTTCTGTTGCTCTTTCCTTTCTCCTTCACTCACAAGCTCTTAGCATGTTTCTACCCTAGACTCATGAGTTTCCACATAGATACATGTTTTCTTGGCCAGTAGTGCTACTCTGCCTCTCCTCCTAAGAATACTGTTTTAAATGTGGTTAAACAAAGCAAGTAAGTTAACCTTAAGTTGAGTTTCCAACCCACCACTGTAATCTTTTAATTTCTTTGATATTGTACTTAACATTCAGTATAATAATCTGAATTTTCACCTGTTACCCTTGACCTGTATCTATATATTGGCATCTTAAGCCTTAAGTATTTCTTCCTGATGCCTTTATCAGTTAGTTCTGTGGTGAATCACTGAGGATTTTCAGCATCGTTATTATTCTTTCCAAGTCATATGTGCTACCTTAATTATAATTATCTGTATAGGATTTTTCTCTGGCTATTTTTTTTTCCTAATCACCACTTTTAGTGTTAATTCATGTTGACTAGTTCTGCCTGAAATTAAAGGGATTGACTTAAAGAATTTATAAAACCATTCTACAGGCTAAAGTTATCTAGTATCCGGGACCTCACATTAGCTGTTAAATTAGCCTCGGTATTCTTTCTGTTACACTTTATGAATAGTAAATGTAACATTAAGTTTCACTTTCTGTTTATTTTTTTCTTGTGGTCTGATGGAATTTCTGATAAATAGGGCAGTGACCACAGGAGAGGCAATGGACAAGAAGCAAAGTACAGGGGTCTATACAGATCAAGACCTTCATGATCTGCTCTGATTTTCCTGTTACATTCCCTTTCTTTGTAGTGGGCTATTTCTTATATAATTTGGAAACTAAGTTTCCAAGAGCTCCCCTAATTTTTTATTTAGCTGCTTTTCCTTTCGGACATCCTACCTTAGGTTGTTGTTAGAAGGACTGAATTGAGATGCTATATGTTAAGTGCCTGGTACAGTACTTAATATGTACTAATAAGAAGATAGTACTTTCTCTACCATCTGGGAAATAAATTCATTACCAAAATCAGTCAAGAATCTGTTGGGTGCTCTACTTCTAACCAAATGACATGGCTTATAGCAGGTATCTGGATGGTTGACACCTCTCCCTATTTATTGTTTTTAAAGACATGAGATTTTAACTCTTGTTAGCTATTAAGGCGGGATCAAATTTTGAGCTCTTCAGAAATAATACTGCCTATAGAGTCTTACAGTGTCCCTCTCTAACACAGAAACTCAGTGCTAACTCTAATGAGATGTTCAAGTGATGCTTTTTTTTTGTCCCAATATATAACTTACTTAAGGACTTTCTAATTCTGAAGAAATTCTTAAAGAGAATCTGTATTTAGTGAACAGAAGTAAATGTACATATAGTACCTTTAATTTTGTGTATTGGTAGGAGACTTTTAATAAGAACTTTTATCATCACCATCATTATTTGACATTTACTGAGCATGTACCACATGCTGGCTACTGTACTGAGCACTTTACATGCATCACCTTACTAAACCTTCACAACAACACCATCAACAAATAGATTCCATGTTGTTCTCCATCAGGGAGGCAGAGTAATAACTAGCCTAGAGTGACACACTAATAAGGGGCAGTGTTCATATTGTGAGCCCCATATTCTAACATTTTACATCTTTCTTCTGAAGCTAAAATACAGACATTTCTTTTCATACCATCATTTTGTGTCAACACACAGAGGTGCATGAACCAGCTGGCCATTCTGCATGTTTTGGCATAACTCCTTGCCCTTCTGCATGCACTCCAATAGTTATTATAGTGTCCTTGGATTTGTCATTGATGGTGGCTATTATCTGAATGGACAGGTGTGCAACTGCTTATATTCTTTTGGCTGAAGAGGAAGCAACAACCATTGCTGAAGCAGAAAAACTATTTAAGCAGGCCTTGAAGGCTGGAGATGGCTGTTACCGGCGTTCCCAGCAGCTGCAGCATCATGGATCCCAGTATGAAGCTCAACATAGTAAGATTTCACCTAGGTTGATGTGTTGGGGGATAGAAATTGCAACAGAAGGGCTAGCAGACATTATATAGCAGAATAGCTCATTTGGATAGCTCACTGCTATGCCATGTGCGTGACTTAGGTTCAAACACTGCCTCTACTTCTTAGAAGGAAGCTTCAGTGCTAAGGTCTGTTTGTATTCTGTACCTCTACCTCTGCCTCTTTGTCACTACCAAAAAAATTGCAGTGTAATCTAAAGCAAAATTTCATGCCAGTTTAAAATAAGATTTTTTTTCCCAGGGACTGGGTGGTAGCATACTGTGTTAAATGCACATAGTGAAGCACAGGGAGAGGTGCGAGGATCCCAGATCGAGCCCCCAGCTCCCCACCTACAGGTGTGGAGGTCACTTCACATGTGATGAAGCAGGTCTGCAGGTGTCTTATCTTTCTCTCCCTTTCTTGTCTTCCCCTCCTTTCTCAATGTCTCTCTGTCCTATCCAACAATGACAACAATAACAATCATAGCAACAACAATGGGGAAAAGATGGCCACCAGGAGCAGTGGATTTGTAGTGCAGGCACAGAGCCCCAGCAATAACCCTGGAAGCAAAAGGAAAAAAAAAAACTTTAGCTAATAATACTGACTTTTGGAGGTTTTTTTTGTTTGTTTTAACTCACTTTTTCTTCCCATAGAATTATAGTACACAATAAATATATAAAGTTTCCTTGCTGTTCACATTTTTCCGTCAGATATCCTTTTTTTATCCATGGATTATTAACTAGAATAAAAGGGTAATAATTTTCAATAGTAACCTTTTTCTTTTTCCTCCCTAGCACTCTTAGGTATTTCCGTTTATCAGTTGCTATCCTGCCTCATAACTTTAAGTTCTAATTGGGTTTAACTAGTGTTTAAGATTATCAAAGGTTTACCTTACAAGTTTTCTACAGTCTAGGTTGATAAAGAATTATTACAAGTATGACAGTTATTAACTACTGTCTGAGTATTTAGCTTTTATTAGGAAATACTGGGGGGAGCAGGGAGGATACCTGGCTGAGTGCACATATTGCAATGTGTAAGGACCCAGGACTCGGGTTCAAGCCCCTGGTCTCCACCTGCATGGGGAAAGCTTTGCAGGGCTGCAGGGCTCTCTCTCTCCTTCTTTATCACATCCTTCCCTCTCGATCTCTGGATGTTTCTGTCCAATAAATAAAGATAGTAAAACAAAAAAATTTTAAAAGGTTTATTTATTTATTCCCTTTTTGTTGCCCTGGTTATATTGTTGTAATTATTATTGTTATTGATGTCATCATTGTTGGATAGGACAGAGAGAAATGGAGAGAGGAAGGGAAGACAGAGAGGGGGAGAGAAAGATAGACACCTGCAGACCTGCTTCACTGCTTGTGAAGCAATTCCCCTGCAGGTGGGGAGCCCAGGGATGGAACCGGGATCCTTACACTGGTCCTTGTGCTTTGCACCACCTGCACTTAACCTGTTGTGCTACCGCCTGACTCCCTGTTTTTTTTGTTTTTTTTTTTAAAGAAACATTCAGAGGGTGGGGTGGTAGTGCATCCAGTTAAGTGTACAAAGTACTATGCCAAGGACCATGCAAGGATCAGGGTTCAAGCTTCCACTTCCTCTCTCAATTTCTCTCTGTCCTATCAAAATGAAAGGTAGGGGAATGGCCCGTGGGAGTGGTGGATTCATGGTGCTGGTACGACTCCAATAATAACCCTGGAGACAGATTCGACTTCCGGAGGCGGAGCTACGAGCAGCAGATCGCTTTCTCTCCTCTCCTCTCCCGGATCAACTAGGAATACCAAAGGAGACCACCCAGACCGAAACAAGACAGGACTAGAATGACCACAGAAACCCAGTAAATCACCCGTGAGTACAAACACGCGTGGCTGGTGACAGAGAGGAGAGAGGGGCCTAAGGAGAGATTAAGTGACTGCTAACAGTTCGACAGTTTGTCAGTGGAGACACCACCTTCAGTCTGCTCCACCAACAAGGGGACAGCTGAAGGGAGGAAAGGACTCCCCAGAGACTCACCAAGTGCAACTCTGAGTCTCCATTGCTACTACCCTCAGAATCTGGAGCAGCAACAGGGAGGGACAACAGGGTACAGAGATCTAACCGGGAAACTGAGAAGACCTATACCTCCGTGGCATAGCTGAGGGGCTGTGAAAGTCTCTTTGCATAACCACTGGATTATCTCTGCCACACCCTGCTTTATCTCTTGGTCAGGAGTCAGTGATTAAGCTAAGAAGCCTATTGATAGTTTAAAAGCCCTCAGGCTCCCATAGCCTACAGGGGAAAAAAAAAAGGCTTTTACACCACTGAACTCCAACTCAGGGATTGAAAAAACTGTTAACTTATTTAAAATGGTTAAAACAACAAGAAAAAATAATGGAGACTCGAACCAGGACAAGAGTCCAGCTAAAAGTCCTCCAGAGGGTGAAGCACAAAACAACGAGTTCAACATCCAAACATTAGCTAAGGAAATAATAACAGGAGTGAGTAAAGAATTTGAAAAAATTGTAATCAGAAATGCAGGAACAACAAATGAGAATATGGAAGAAAATTCTAATAATCTCATGGTTATTAGAGAGCTGAAAGCTGAAATCGCTGAGCTAAGAAGGCAACTAGCTGAACAAGCTAAAACAGTATCAGAGCAGGGCAACAAAATAGATGAACTCCAGAAAGCAGTAGAGGGCAGAGAGAATAGAATCAATGAGGCTGAAGACAGAATTAGCAAGATTGAGGATGAATTAGAGACAACTAAAAAAGAAGTAAGAGATCTCAAAAAGAGATTAAGAGATGCTGAAAACAACAACACAGTCCTATGGGATGACTTCAAAAGAAACAATATACGCATTATTGGCTTACCAGAGGAAGAAAGAGAAGGGGAGGAAGAAAGCGTTCTCCAGGCCATAATAGCTGAAAATTTCTCTAGTCTAGACAACACCAAAGACATAAAGATTCAAGAAGCCCAGAGGGTCCCAAACAGAATTAACCCAGACCTAAAGACACCAAGACATGTCATACTTAGATTGGAAAGGAATAAGGATAAAGAAAGGATCCTGAAGGCTGCAAGAGAAAAACAAAGAGTCACCTACAAAGGAAAACCCATAAGATTAGCAGCAGACTTCTCCATACAAACACTACAGGCCAGAAGAAAATGGCAAGATATCTATCGAGTGCTCAATGAGAAAGGCTTTCAGCCAAGAATACTATATCCTGCTAGATTGTCATTCAGACTAGATGGAAGCATCAAAACCTTCTCAGACAAGCAACAGTTGAAGGAAGCAACCATCACCAAGCCTGCCCTGAAAGAAGTTCTGAAAGGTCTCCTATAAACAGTCAGACCACCACAAATAGGACATATATCAAAACACTCTAAAACTCTACAAGAATGGCGTTAAAATATCTTCAATCTTTGATATCAATAAATGTCAATGGCCTGAATTCACCTATTAAAAGACACAGAGTAGGAAGATGGATCAGAAAACACAACCCAACAATATGTTGTCTACAGGAAACTCACCTAACTCAACAAGACAAACACAGACTTAAAGTGAAAGGATGGAAAACTATCATTCAAGCCAATGGCCCACAAAAAAGGGCAGGAACAGCTATTCTCATATCTGACATGATAGACTTTAAAATAGATAAGATTAAAAAAGATAGGAATGGACACTACTTAATGCTCAGAGGATCAGTCAAGAGGACTTAACAATTATTAATATCTATGCACCCAATGAGAAGCCATCTAAATACATCAAACTTCTACTGAAAGAGCTACAACAATATATTAACAGTAACACAATCATAGTAGGAGACTTCAACACCCCACTATCTCAGCTTGACAGATCATCCAGGCAGAAAATCAGTAAAGACATAAGGGAGCTAAATGAAGAGATAGATAAACTAGAACTATTGGACATTTTCAGAGTCATTCATCCCAAGAAACTGGAATACACATTTTACTCAAATCCACATGGATCATTCTCAAGGATAGACCATACGTTAGGCCACAAAAACAGCATCAGCCTATTCAAGAGCACTGAAATCATCCCAAGCATCTTCTCAGACCACAGTGGAATTAAACTAACACTTAACAATCAACAAAAGATTAGTAACAGTGCCAAAATGTGGAAGCTCAACAGTACACTTCTTAACAACTTCTGGGTCAAAGAGGAAATCAAGGAAGAAATCAAAATGTTTCGAGAGTTCAATGAAAATGAAGACACAAGCTATCAAAATATTTGGGACACAGCTAAAGCAGTCCTAAGAGGGAAGTTCATAGCTATACAAGCACACATTAGGAAACAAGAAAAGGCACAAATAAACAGCCTGATTGCACATCTCAAAGACCTAGAAGAAGAAGAACAAAGGAATCCTAAAGCAACCAGAAGGACAGAAATTACTAAAGTTAGAGCAGAAATAAATAACATTGAGAATAGGAAAACCATACAAAAGATCAATGAAAGTAAATGTTGGTTCTTCGAAAGAGTAAACAAAATTGACAAACCTTTAGCCAGACTCACAAAACAAAAAAGGGAGAAGACCCAAATAAATCGGATAGTAAATGAAAGACGAGAAATCACAACAGACACTGCAGAAATTCAACATATCATGCGAGGCTTCTATGAACAACTATATGCCACCAAGCTAGAGAACCTGGAAGAAATGAATGATTTCCTAGATACCTACCAACTTCCAAAACTAAGTAAAGAGGAAGTGGATAACATGAACAGGCCCATCACAGCTAATGAAATTGAAACAGTTATCAAAAATCTTCCCAAAAATAAAAGTCCTGGACCAGATGGTTTTACAAATGAATTCTACAAAACTTTCAAAGAAGAACTAATACCTCTACTTTTAAAAGTCTTCCAGAAGATTGAAGACACTGGAATACTCCCTGCCAGCTTCTATGAAGCCAACATCACCCTGATACCAAAAGCAGACAGGGACACAACCAAAAAAGAAAACTACAGACCAATATCTCTGATGAACATAGATGCGAAAATATTGAACAAAATTCTAGCCAACCGGATACAGCAGTATATCAAAAAAATTGTTCATCATGACCAAGTGGGGTTTATCCCAGGCATGCAAGGTTGGTTTAATATACGTAAGTCAATCAATGTGATCCACCACATCAACAAAAGCAAGACCAAAAACCACATGGTCATATCAATAGATGCAGAGAAAGCCTTTGACAAAATACAACATCCCTTTATGATCAAAACACTACAAAAAATAGGAATAGATGGAAAATTCCTGAAGATAGTGGAGTCTATATATAGCAAACCTACAGCCAACATCATACTCAATGGTGAAAAACTGGAAGCATTTCCCCTCAGATCAGGTACTAGACAGGGCTGCCCACTATCACCATTACTATTCAACATAGTGTTGGAAGTTCTTGCCATAGCAATCAGGCAGGAGCAAGGAATTAAAGGCATACAGATTGGAAGAGAAGAAGTCAAACTCTCCTTATTTGCAGATGACATGATAGTATACATGGAAAAACCTAAGGAATCCAGCAAGAAGCTTTTGGAAATCATCAGGCAATATAGTAATGTGTCAGGTTATAAAATTAACATTCAAAAGTCAGTGGCATTCCTCTATGCAAACACTAAGTTAGAAGAAATTGAAATCCAGAAATCAGTTCCTTTTTCTATAGCAACAAAAACTATAAAATATCTAGGAATAAACCTAACCAAAGAAGTGAAAGACTTGTATACTGAAAATTATGAGTCACTACTCAAAGAAATTGAAAAAGACACAAAGAAGTGGAAAGATATTCCATGTTCATGGGTTGGAAGAATTAACATCATCAAAATGAATATATTACCCAGAGCCATCTACAAATTTAATGCTATCCCCATCAAGATCCCAAGCACATTTTTTAGGAGAATAGAAAAAATGCTACAAATGTTTATCTGGAACCAGAAAAGACCTAGAATTGCCAAAACGATCTTGAGAAAAAAGAACAGAACCGGAGGCATCACACTGCCAGATCTCAAACTGTATTATAGGGCCATTGTCATCAAAACTGCTTGGTACTGGAACATGAACAGACACACTGACCAGTGGAATAGAATTGAGAACCCAGAAATGAGGCCCTACACGTATGGACATCTAATCTTTGACAAAGGGGCCCAGACTATTATATGGGGGAAGCAGAGTCTCTTCAACAAATGGTGTTGGAAACAATGGGTTGAAACATGCAGAAGAATGAAACTGAGTCACTGTATTTCACCAAATACAAAAGTAAATTCCAAGTGGATCAAGGACTTGGATGTTAGAACAGAAACTATCAGATACTTAGAGGAAAATATTGGCAGAACTTTTTTCCGCATAAATTTTAAAGACATTTTCAATGAAACGAATCCAATTACAAGGAAGACTAAGGCAAGTATAAACCTATGGGACTACATCAAATTAAAAAGCTTCTTCACAGCAAAAGAAACCACTACCCAAATCAAGAGACCCCTCACAGAATGGGAGAAGATCTTTACATGCCATACATCAGATAAGAGTTTAATAACCAACATATATAAAGAGCTTGCCAGACTCAACAACAAGACAACAAATAACCCCATCCAAAAATGGGGGGAGGACTTGGACAGAATATTCACCACAGAAGAGATCCAAAAGGCCGAGAAACACATGAAAATATGCTCCAAGTCTCTGATTGTCAGAGAAATGCAAATCAAGACAACAATGAGATATCACTTCACTCCTGTGAGAATGTCACACATCAGAAAAGGTAACAGCAGCAAATGCTGGAGAGGGTGTGGGGTCAAAGGAACCCTCCTGCACTGCTGGTGGGAATGTCAATTGGTCCAACCTCTGTGGAGAACAGTCTGGAGAACTCTCAGAAGGCTAGAAATGGACCTACCCTAAGACCCTGCAATTCCCCTCCTGGGGATATATCCTAAGGAACCCAAAACAGCCATCCAAAAAGATCTGTGTACACATATGTTCTTGGCAGCACAATTTGTAATAGCCAAAACCTGGAAGCAACCCAGGTGTCCAACAACAGATGAGTGGCTGAGCAAGTTGTGGTATATATACACAATGGAATACTACTCAGCTGTAAAAAATGGTGACTTCACCGTTTTCAGCCGATCTTGGATGGACCTTGAAAAAATCATGTTGAGTGAAATAAGTCAGAAACAGAAGGATGAATACGGGATGATCTCACACTCAGGCCGAAGTTGAAAAACAAGATTAGAAAAGAAAACACAAGTCGAACCTGAAATGGAATTGGAGTATTACACCAAAGTAAAAGACTCTGTGGTGGTTGGGTGGGTGGGGAGAATACAGGTCCATGAAAAATGATGAATGAAATAGTGGGGGTTGTATTGTTAAATGGGAATCTGGGGAATGTTATGCATGTAAAAAAAAAAAAAAGAAGTAGAAACGCAAAGCAGAAAATGACTGAGTTTGGAGTATGGCACCAAAGTAAGAAAGCAGAAGTACACTAGAGTTTGCAGTGAGTACCTCCCTAATACTTCCTCTCCACTCTTCCAAGCTTTGGGTCCATGATTGCTCAACAATTTGTTTGGCTTTGTATGTTAACTCTCTTTTCAGTCACCAGGTTCCAGGTGTCATCAGGATGCCGGCCAGACTTCCCTGGATTGAAGACCCCACCAATGTGTCCTGCAGCTCAGCTTCCCCAGAGACCCACCCTACTAGGGAAAGAGAGAGGCAGACTGGGAGTATGGACCGACCAGTCAACGCCCATGTTCAGCGGGGAAGCAATTACAGAAGCCAGACCTTCTACCTTCTGCAACCCACAATGATGCTGGGTCCATGCTCCCAGAGGGATAGAGAATGGGAAAGCTATCAGGGGAGGGGGTGGGATATGGAGATTGGGCGGTGGGAATTGTGTGGGGTTGTACCCCTCCTACCCTATGGTTTTGTTAATTAATCCTTTCTTAAATAAAAAAGAAAAAAAAATAAAAAAAAAATAATAACCCTGGAGACAAAAAAGAAAGGAATAAAAGAAACATTGGTGTTGACCACCAGAGAGAGCTGTTCAAGATTATTTATCTTTATTATATTTAAAATAATTAATTATCTTATTTAAGGTAACCCTCTAAAATGAGAACTTTTGCTTCACTACACTAAACTAAGATCAACAGTATCTTGTAGGAATGGTATAAGAACAAGATGACAAAAATAATTTTTGGAATTCGCTAAGCCTCTTGGCTTGTCTATTTGTTGGTTGTATAAACATAAATTTATTTCCCTCTTCTGGGAGGGAAAGTTTTCATAGTTCAACCAAATTTTTGGTTATTTCTTTATGATGGAATTACTCTCACCTCATTTCTTTTTTTCTTCTACATGAAGAGGAGGGAGTGAATATATTTCATATTTGATATTATTTGAAGACTTTGGTGTTAGACTTGGATTTGGTGCAGAAACTTAGTGCATTAGTCTTTGTGACTAAAGTACAGTGCGCTCTTTGCATTAGGGCCTACATATACATGAACATGTCCACACAACTCATCTAGCCTATCTACACACAGGTTTTAATTTCCATTCTTCAGTGAATATATATTTTAATCAAGTCTCTAACCATCATCTATTGCTTGTCTATCTTTGGGAAAAAATTGCACACATAATGAATTGTGAAGACGTAGGTCTCTTTTGTGAGCTTAATGAGGATTAAGAAAATTACATAAACTATAATACAGCTTTAAAATGTTCTATATTGCAGAAGCCGGACCTCCAACTTCTGCATCCCTTGGGTCCATATTCCCAGAGGGTTAAAGAATAGGAAAGCTATCAAGGGAGGGGATAAGATACAGAGTTCTGGTGGTGAGAACTATGTGGAGTTGTACCCCTCTTATCCTATGGTTTTGTCAGTGTTTCCTTTTTATAAATAAATAATTAAAAAGTTCTATATTTCTTCTTTTCATTAAATTAAATCTTTCAACTTATTGCCTAAGTCAATCCAAAAATATAATCATATCTTTAAAATAATTTGTAGGCACTTGGCAAGTTTCCAGCACACATCTTGTTCTCATTGTTTAAAATTTGAAATGTTAGGACTTTGGTTCTAGCATCTTTTAATAGTTGCATATTATACATATACTTAATCTATAACAGGTGTGTCATATTTTTTTAAACATGATGATTTTATTGAGGATTAAGCACATGCATGTTCTCACTGGTTTGGAAACATCCAGAAAGAGATATAATTAAATAAAGGATTAAAATGAGAAGTTGTTAATGTACTTTTTAAGAGCCATTTTAGTGACTGTTGTTACAACTATTTAGTTTGTCAGTGCTTTCTCTAACACTAGTGTAGTTTTTCATTTTGTTGCATACTCTTATTGTCATATCTGGAATGTGTTATATTGCCATCTAAAATCAACTGCTTTGGGGACCTGGAGATGATTATGATGTCACTAGTGTTAGGGAAAGAATAATATAAAACAGAAGTTCAAAATGAGGCTTCTCCAGACTTAATGTCAAGAAGGAAAAAAAAGTAGTTCATCAGGATGCAACCTGAGATTCACCTCTTTGCGTCTTTTGTAAAAGCATGCACACTTGAAGAATGTGGAATTCTTGCCTGTAAACTGCATGCAATATAGCTATATTCATCTTCTCAGCACTTTGTGGCAGATGATTGTATTTATCAAATATTCAAAATTTGATCTCAAAAACATGGGTGAGGTAGTCAGTCACATGATTATACCTTTGGCAGTTTAGGTATTTTGACTTAATTCTGTACGCATTCTTCTATTAGCCACGTTGTCAGTGCTCCTGGTAGGAAAAACCAAAGGAGCAGTCTGGTTTGAGATTTTCATTTAAAGGCATGGTAAATGAGCCTCTATTTTTTCTTGTTGCTAATCTAAAAGTTCTTTGTTTTTTAAATATTGGTGTTTTATATTTCCTTCCTCAGGACGAGACACCAATGTCTTGGTCTACATCAAAAGAAGACTAGCAATGTGTGCCAGAAGACTCGGGAGGACAAGGGAAGCAGTGAAAATGATGAGAGATGTGAGTTTGAATTTGTATTTGGCAACAGTGGCAATGTACCTGATTAGAGAAAGAGTTATACACTGAACAACTGTGTAGCAGACAGGACTATTGATGGTGTTATGGTCCATAGAGGGATGGAGCTATATCTTATGGTGTTCAACCCTAGTACCCAATTTACTGGACGAGCGATTTTTAGATAAATTGCCCAGTTTCTCTGTGCCCTTATCTCTTCATTTTTAAAATGGAGATAGCGATAAATTGAATACTATTAATTATTACTTATTATTGTTAATAAAATTAAAGGTGGTAATGCATGCAGAACATTTAATAGAAAGACAGGGATAGTAAAGAAATCTCAGTAGATGTCATTATTACAACTTTTGGATTTGTAGCTTGAAGCCAAGAATGAGATCAACAATTTCAGCCATCTTTTTTTTTTTCTGTGTGCGGTTATTAAGAAAATTTTAATAAATTTTCAAATGTCAAACTTGAAGGCCAAATTGCTACCCTCACATTTAATAACATTATAATTTAATTTTCTAATGTTAAGTGTTTTCCTAGATTCTTGAATCAGAATATTTAAGGAGTACTGGTCAACATAAGAGAGGAAATAGGTGAAAATTTTAAAATAAAAGAGCCAAGGGATGCTATTATAAGTAACTTTAAATGAAAACATTGGTTTTAAGAGAAACTCATTGAGAAACTTTTATTTTCACATTTTTAAAAATAATTAATGGTTTTCATTTGAGGCCAAGGAGGTGTTGCCATGGTAGAATATGGAACTTGCATGTGTGAGGTCCTGAGTTTGATCTCTGTACCATGTATGCCACAGTGATGCTATGATAACCTCCTCTCTTTCTGTCACATTAATAAATGAATACTCTTCATTTATTCAATTACGTAGGTATACTTTCATTTATTGATCATTTCCTTAATGTATATTTATGGGTATATCTGATTTCTTTTTCTTGACTGTATCAGTAACACGTCTTTTTCTCTATATATGCATATATTATACATACTTGTATAAGTGTGTGTATATATATATATATATATATATATATGTATTTCTTTGGTTGCTTAGAAGACTGTCTTATCTTTAGAATATTTTGCTTTTTATGGAGCATCCAGTCCATGTGGACTCTACTGTCCTTTTTTTTATTGGTGTTAATGATTTAAATACATATTAAATAGTAAATACAGTTGTTGATACAGGTGTAAAATTTCTTAGTTTTCTGCAGAATATTCTCACCCCCAGTTTAGGCCCTTCTCCACCATCATGCACGAGGACCTGAAGTCCTCTTCCTCCTTTTCCCCTGCCCCACCCCAGAGTCCTTTACTTTGGTGCAGTACACCAAATCCAGTTCAAGTTCTACTTTATATTTCCCCTTTCTATTCTTATTTCTCAACTTACAGGTCAGACATAGTGGAAATGTGTTTTGAAGAGAGACATACCTTCTTTTCATTCCTTATTTCCTTCTGTCACTCCTAATTGAGAAGTTCCTTTTATCACTCCAAATTGAGGAAGGGGAGTTGAGGACATCTTTCATTATTAGAGCTACAGCTCATCCCACCTTTGCAGGAGATAGTGGTTGATCTGGTCTGGCTTGTTTAAGGTCACAGGTCTTGCTGCTTAAACTGAGATTTCATTGTGGGGTTTATTCCTCTAACAGCAAACACAAAAACCACCATACTGGAAAGCTTCCTTGAATAAAACCACACTGAAGTCCAGGCAACCTGATAATAAAGCACTTAGGTGAGAGGATCTAATTTTTCATTAGGGCTCTGCCATTCTCTCCCAACATGCTCTGTTTGAAATTTTCCTAAAGCAGTTTTTAAAGTAAAAATTAAAATACTAGATTTACAAAGACTTCCATGTCAGAAATAGACTTTAACACATCTCTCTGGATGCTGCTGCTTATAGAACAGAAAGCTGTCAGCCTGTATGATATCATGAAAGGGAATTCCTGGGACACCAGCTGTAGATGATTAAGGGTCTAATAAATTATCAGTACTGTAAATGAAATATTGACAAGGTAAGAGGACATAGGTCCCTTTATATCACGATTCACAGCTTTCCATTTTAAATAGTAAATTAATTATTTTGAATTCCCAGAATGTACCCCCACTCACCCCCCAAAAAATAGCTTCCTTTAACTGACTTCCTTTTACAAGTAGCTATCTTACAATTAAGAAAGTAAAATCACTTTACTACTGAAGGAATGGTGTGCAGTATGATGGTTTCTGAATATCACTGTAAAGTATTATTATTCCAAGTGTAAAGGGCTGCATTTTCTACAACTTTCATTTTCATAATCCTTAAAAGTAAGTATAGCACATTTATTAAAATGTGTGGGAGGTAGAGCAGTGGCTAGAGCTTTGGATCTGAATGCTTGAAGTCCTGAGTTAGATTATATGTGCCAGAGTTATGCTGTGGTTCTCTCTACCTCTCATGTCAGTAAGTAAATATAAATATCATTACTTATTTATTTTGGATAGAAACAGAAATTAAGGTGGAAGGGGGAGAAAATGAGATATCTGTAGTATTCTTTCACCACCTGTGAATCTTTTTGGTTGAGATCAGCAGATGCATTATCAAACAGTTTGGATCAAGAGAAGCATGAAGGAAAATGAGCCAAGCCCCAGAGGTTCCAGAACTAGGAGAAATTTGAGTTTTATAAAGAATAGGAAACGTTTCTACTGTCTTAGAGTTTAATAAGGCAATGGGTAGTTATTGTTATAACCAAATTATTTGGGCATTTGGTTTACTTTGAAAATCCCATGGTTACGATTTACCATACCATACAAGACCTTACCATGATTTATATCATCTAGTGCTATTTACAAATTACTGTATCTTTTTTTTTTTTGCCTCCAGGGTTATTGCTGGGGCTGGGTGCCTGCACTACGAATCCACTGCTCCTGGAGGCAGGCTATTTTTCCCATTTTGTTGCCCTTGTTTTTGTGGTTGTTGTGGTTGTTATTGTTGTCATAGTTGTTGTTATTGTTGGATAGGACAGAGAGAAATGGAGAGAGGAGTGGAAGACAGAGGGGGAGAGAAAGATGGACACCTGTAGGCCTGCTTCACCGCCTGTGAAGTGACTCCCCTGCAGGTGGAGGCTCAAACTGGGATCCTTACACTGGCCTTTATGCTTTGCATCATGTGCACTTAACTAGCTGTGCTATGGCCCGACTCCCTACAAATTACTGTATCTTATATACTGATAAGAACAGTTGCTTCTAGTCTCCCTGGTCTAAGATTATGGGTGATTTAATATTTCAAAGAGAAAGTCATTATTAGAAATGCATTAACAATTTAACCTCACTATTAAAATTCATTCAGTTTACCAATTTGAAACTTTAAGTGCTTAGATTGAAGGAATGTATACTCAAAAACTGGGGTCTATGCATCAAAAAGTTTGAGGCATTAAATCTATTTTATTATATTTATTAAATAGTGATTTATAAGACTATAAGTTAATAAGAGTGTATATTAATACCACTCCCGCCACCAAAGTCTGTTTCCCTACCCTACCCCCTATACTGAAGCTGAAAAATCTGCCCTCCTCTTCTCCCAGATTTTTTACTTTGGTGCAATATTCCAAACTCAGTCAGATTCTGCTTTGTGTTTCCCTTTCCATTCTTCTTTCTCAACTTCTGTTTATGAGTGGGATCATCCCATACTAGTCTTTCTCTTTCTGACTTATCTCACTTAACATAATTCCTACTAACTCCATCCAGGATGGATCAGAGAAGGTGGATTCATTGTTACTAATAGCTGCATAGTATTCCATTGTGTATATATACCACAGCATTCTCAAGCCATTCATCTGTTGCTGCGCACCTGGGTTGTTTCTGGGTTTTGGCTATTATGAAATACGATGCTATGAACATAGGTGTACACACATCTTTTTGGATGGGTGTGCTTGACTCCATAGGCTATATCCCTAGGACAGGAATTCCTAGGTCAGATGGAAGGTCCATTTCTAGCCTTGTGGGTTCACCAGACTGCTCTCCAGAGGGTTTGGACCAATTTACATTCCCACCAGCAGTGCAGGAGGGTTCCTTTGTCCCCACAACCTCTCCAGCATTTGTTGTTGCTGTCATTTTACTGATGTATGACCTTCTCACAGGGGTGAGGTGGTATCTCATTGTCTTTCCTTACATTTATTAATGGCTTTAATAATGGTTTATGAGATTTATAAAAGGGATATATGTCCACACTGCACCCACTACCAATGCTCTGTGTTCTCACCTTCCCCCAGCAATAACCATCATGGTTCTTACTGTCCTAGAAACCTATTGGCTATGGTAATAGTATGTTGATGGTGGCAGTAGTAGCAGCTGTTTCTCCTACAAGTTCATGTATTTTAATTCTTTCTATTCTACATATAACTGAAACCAAACCATAATTTTCTTTCACTTCCTTCCTCACTACACTAAACAGAATAACCTCAAGTTCCATCCATTCTATCCCACTCGATAGTGTATCACCTTTTTTAGTATTCCATTGAGCATATTGGGCTGTTGGAAAAGTCATGAGGCATTTTTTGTATAGAAGTACATGGAAAAATATGTCATGACTTTTCTACCAATCCAGTATACCCCATAACTTCTGTATCCAGTCATCTGTCAATGGATATTTAGGTTGCTTCAACTCCTTGGCTCCTTTGAATAAAGCAGCTATGAACACAGGGTTGCATCTGTCCCTTGAAATCAGTGTTTTCATATCCTCTGTATATTTGTATAGGTGCAGTATTGCTGGACTTTAAGGCATTTCTATTTTTATTTTTTTAAGGATTCTCCAAGTATTAAAAATCAATATCAGCATAAGGAAGGGGGAGAAAGGAAAGAATTAGGGTAGAGAGATGAGGTTACTGAGAGAGAGAATGACAGCATCACTCTGACAGGCATTGAATTTGGGACCTTTTCCTCTCAAGTCTAATGCTCTCTCCACTATAACAACTCCTAGGCAGCATACTCTCTCCATAACAAGAGCATTGCTCAGTTCTGACTTACGGTAGAGTCAGGCATGATGTATTTTGCTTACCCACTATAATATCTCCATGGTTTCGTTATATCTTAACATTAATGTACTCTACCACAGTTAGGAAGGTCTGAAGTTTGAAGTCACAGAGTGGGTAGTTTCATACTCTATTTAAAGACTTTAAAGTAATAATCTTTTTTTTTTTTTTCCTTCAGGCAGTCTTCAGCATTCTTGCCTTAAAGCACATGGCTCTAGTTTCTACCTCTATGCTCACATGGTATTCCCCCTTCTTATCTGTATCTACATCTTCATCTTTTCACAAAGACACAGTTATGTTATATTTGGAATAGTATATATGACTCCATCTTAATTTGGTTACATCTAAAAATACTCTACTTCCAAATATGGTCACTTTCTCATGTACTGAGAGTTAGAATTTCAAAATATCTTTTATTTATTTTTTTATTGCTGTACTTATTCTTGTTGTTGTTATCATTGGATAGGACAGAGAGAAATGGAGAGAGGAGGGGAAGACAGAGAGGGGGAGAGAAAGACACCTGCAGACCTGCTTCACCACCTGTGAAGCGATTCCCCTGCAAGTGGGGGAGCCAGGGGCTTGAATAGGGATCCTTCCATGAGTCCTTGCACTTTGTTCCACATGCACTTAACCCACTGTGCTACTGCCCAACTCCCTCAAAATATTGTGGTGGAGAGACTTCAAAGCACAACACTTGGTCATATATAAATATAAAATATAAGACTTGTAGAAGTGACTGAGTGATAACACATTAATCATTTAAGTGTAAAGTGCATTGATCCCTGGCACCAGGGAGTATACCAAGGTTCTCTCATTTTTTTTGATACTAAGTGGCCTGCCTAGTCAGATTTTCATATTTTTTGAGAGAGAAAAGAGTGATACCCCCATTGTTTTCACTGTCTGTGGAGTCCTCCTGGAGCTGCCCACAGGGTTCACAGATGTGTGCAGGGTCTCGTGCCCAACCTATGTGCTTTCATTCTTTCTAAAACTCAGCTACATTTATCATACTGTGTTGTTTTAAACTGGGCTGGCTTCACAGGCAGGTAACAGAGACAACCAGAGACACATGGCTGAGCTGAGAACGCAGTTTAATCTTTATTCACGAGCAGGCAAACATGTGCTCTCTGTCTTTCTCCTCTGGTGGCAGAGAGGGACTCTCAAACTAATCACCACACAGATCTGTCCTGCATCCTTCTCCTCCGGTGGCTGTGGTAGGAACCCTGGAAGTACATAGGGTAGGGGGCTGGGAGAAGGAGAAGCACGAAACTAGCAGGGGCTAAACCACAATCTCCCAGAGGCGTGGGGGATGAGACCAAACCAATGTGAAGCATAGCAACAATTCCCCCTTTTCTTTTTAACTAATTGAGCGTAGTATCAGGAGTGTGGGGTAAACAGAAACCTATATCGTACAGGCATTTTTAAAAAAGAAACTGGCACAAACATGGAGGAACATGTAAGCGAGTAACAAGAACCAGTGTGCTGCCAAGGGAAGGCCTGAGGGGGGCATTTTTTGCCTCTGTGGGCAAAGCTTTATCAGCTAAAGAACCTTTGCTGCCTCTGTGGGCTTTTGCCTCGACGGGCATTTTTTTTTTCTCTGTGGGCATTACCTAGCATGGGGGGGTATGGCCTAGAGTCCCAACGCAGCTTGCTGCAGTCAGTCTTTGTGTACCAGTAAGTTCAATAGAAGTCTCAGTCCAAACATATGGCCACTGAAGAATGCCAGGGGGTGAATTGTTGCACATCTGTCTCAATGGGGAATGTCAGCCATCACAATTCCGCTTTTCTGTAGAGAACTTGACAGCTGCAATTCACTTACTTATGAAACAAAACTTGTAGCAGGTTAGAAGTTTACCACAATTGATAACTCTATTACAATTGGAAGTCTTTTTTTTTTTTTTATTAGTATGATTTTAAAGTTGTTTAAAGTTTAAACAATAAAATGTGGAAAGGTAAACAGAAGAACCATGGGGAAAAAAAAAACCTAAGGCATGAGAATTATTAGCATAACCATTGTGCAATCTATCATTTCTAATTGAGAAGGATTCGAGAGTTTTACATATCAACAAATCTATTTAACCTTTTGTTACACCCATTGAAGATGGAGACACACCCTAGGTGTGTGCAGGTTTTTTTTTTTAGACTAACTTAGTTAAAATATATTGATTTTTAACTAATTTTTAACTCAGAACTTTAAATGTAAGTTAATTTTACCTTTATGAGAACTATGTTGAAAACCTTTTTCATTTAACTCTGTCTGGTAAGAATATAGTCTTAAAGTTACATTTTTAACCTTAAAGTTAATGTTTACCAAACTTTAAACACACACATAAAAATGGTCTTCAATACACAAGGAGGAAAACTTTTGTTACGAAGACATGTCATTTTAAACACGAGTTTAGATCTATACTGTCTTAACCGTTTGGGGAGTGCGTTGTCCAGTGGTGGCTTCTTGCGCAACTTCAGTTCCAGGAATTGTAGGTTGTGATCTCTGCAGGGATCTCTGCGTATTCTAGCTTTTCTGACTTCAGGGCCGAGTTGGGGATCTTGGCCAGGGGGCCCAGTTTCAGCAGGGAGCCCGTGGTCTCCGGGTGGTCCGGGATCTGCCCAGACTTCATAGCAGGAGGGCAGGCAGGCCGGCCATGCATAAGGCGCAGGCCAAGGTGCCTCAGGGGTGGCAGCCAGGATGGGCTGCAGCTTCAGCTCCAGGAATTGTAGGTAGCGATCTCTGCAGGAATCTCTGTGTATTCTAGCTTTTCTGACTTCAGAGCCGAGTTGGGGATCTCGGCCAGGGGGCCCAGTTTCAGCAGGGAGCCCTCGGTCTCCAGCTGGTCCAGGATCTGTCTAGACTTCATAGCATGAAGGTGGGCGGGCCAGCCATGCAGAAGGCGTGGGCTGAGGTGCCTCGGGGTGGCGGCCAGGATGGGCTGCAGCCATGCCTGCCATGCCTGCTGCCCTGCTCTCGGAGGCTGAGCAGCGTGGGGGGAGCCCACGCACAATGCCCCGAGCCATGCGGCGGAAAGCCGGCTCCTGCGGCCTGGCATTGGTTGGGCTCCTGTGGGTTGGTGTTGGGCGGAAACCACAGAGTGGTCCAGAGATAAATGTTCCAGAAACAGCGGAACAGTCTCGTGAAGAAAGGGCAGAGCCCTTTGGAGATCTCTTCACAAGCAGAAGAGAAGGCCACAGTGCATAGGTAGCCAAATTGTCACTTATCTGGGGGATGGGCAGGCCATGTCCCACGTTGTAGGCGCCATATGTTGATCCCTGGCACCAGGGAGTATACCAAGGTTCTCTCATTTTTTTGATATTAAGTGGCCTGCCTAGTCAGATTTTCATATTTTTTTGAGAGAGAAAAGAGTGATACCCCCGTTGTTTTCACTGTCTGTGGAGTCCTCCTAGAGCTGCCCACAGGGTTCACAGGTGTGTGCAGGGTCTCGTGCCCAACCTATGTGCTTTCATTCTTTCTAAAACTCAGCTACATTTATCATACTGAAAGTCTATTTTGTATGTCGTTGACCATGCTAACTCCCTTCACAGTAGTCTGTCAATATATATTTAAATATTT
This sequence comes from Erinaceus europaeus, assembly GCF_950295315.1. Lineage (NCBI taxonomy): Eukaryota > Metazoa > Chordata > Mammalia > Eulipotyphla > Erinaceidae > Erinaceus > Erinaceus europaeus. The sequence goes on from NC_080169.1 coordinate 86,457,512, forward strand.
TATTTGTTATTTTTGAATAGAGACAGAAATTGAGCAGGGTAGGGGAGAGAGACAGAGACACCTGCAGCACTGCTTCACCACTCATGAAGCATTCCCCCTGCAGGTGAGGACCAGGGCCTTGGACCTGTGTCCTGGCTCACTGTAATGTGTGTGCTTAACCAGCTGTGCCACTGCCTGGCCCCTAGTCTGTCAGTATTTTAAATGCTAGCCATCCTTATTATGTTCCTAGCCATTACATTTTAAAAAATAATTAGAACAGGTCAAAGGAATAGCTCACTGAATAGATACTGTGCAAGCAAATTGGAATCCCAGCATAACCTTCGAATGCCAGAAACACCCAGGTAGCAGCTCTGGTTCTATGAGATCTGTCCTCTCCCTCTACCTGCCCCCACCCCACTTTGTCTTTCTGAATGAAATATGTGACCTGGGTATGGTTGAAATCTCATATGGCATGTACTGGACTCTAACTGTCAGAAAGGTAGAAAGATACTGTGGGGGAGACAAATAGAGGAAGGGAAGGGAAAAAAAGTGAAATTATATAGAAAAATGGCATTTTCAGTATCTTCTCCATGATTTCCATTTGTTTTAAGTTTATTTTCTTTTAAGTTACATAGTAATATTATGTGCCAGGTATTTTGCTAAGAAAGATTACATGTATCAACTTATTTAATTCACATATGATGTATTAAATTACAATATTGATTTAATGTGGATTCATTATAGATGGTCAAAAATAACTAAACTATGAGACTTCTTTCACTTATATAGTACTGTATCAAGAAAATAATTGACAGTTCAAAGCTGGATCTGTACTTCTCTGTCTTCTTTAGTTTGCTTCAATAAAAGTATAACTCATCACTGTGAGATTCTGAACAGAATTGAGTTGTGTCTTAACCAAGTTCCATATGAGAATCTTTCATTGAGACTCTTAATTCTGCTGCATCATTGTTGGCAGGGCTCAGTAAAGTATGCATATAAATTTTGAGAGACTATATTGTCATTTAACAAGGCACCCACATTAACTTATTTTTGTGTTCCTTCATTAAGAGGAGACTAAGGATGAATGCACAGAGTGACAAATTTTGTTTTCTTTTTTCCTGAAATTTGTTCAGTTACTTTGTTGTTGGGGGTTTCACCTACCATACCAGGATGACATCTTTTTTTTTTCCAAGATAAAAAGGGAAAGACAGGGAGTCGGGCGGTACTGCAGCACGTTCAGCGCAGGTGGCGCAAAGCACAAGAACTGGTGCAAGGATCCTGGTTCAAGCCCCCGGCTCCCCTCCTGCAGGGGAGTCGCTTCACAGGTGGTGAAGCAGGTCTGCAGGTGTCTATCTTTCTCTCCCATCTCTGTCTTCCCCTCCTCTCTCCATTTCTCTCTGTCCTATCCAACAACAATGACATCAATAACAACAGCGATAATAACTACAACAATAAAACAACAAGGGCAACAAAAGGGAATAAATAAATAAATAAATATTTTTTAAAAAAGGGAAAGACAGAGACAGAACACTAAAGCCAAGAGCCATAGGGACAGGGGAGGGGGTTTGAACTTAGGTCATGTGCATGACAAAGCAGGCACCTTGCCAGGTGAGCTATCTCACTGACAGTTGAGCTGAATTTTGAAGCCATTCAAAGGATAACTGAAACACTCGATTTTGAGCTTCTTGAGTGCTGGTATGTTATCTGTTCTTCTTGTTTCTTCCAGGATGCTGCACAGTATCTTGTAGCTAGACACAGAAAACAAAATATTTAAATTGGTGAATTTGTGTTGTAGAGTACAAACCCCAGTTTGTGTTTTGCATCTGTGACCTTTGATTCTTAGCTTTCTTCTTGATTGAGACACTCCTCAGTTACTGACTTAATGCTCCCACTTTCCTGCCTTCCTTAGAAGGTGTAACATTCATTTTTAATTAATGCAAATGAGCTCTATTAAGAAAAAGTGTGGTGTTCATTGCACATCCCTTTTTGATAATTTGAGGTGTCCTAAGGTGTGAACATTTGACCTTTGCAAAGTAGTTTAACAGTGTTAATTAGAAGAGGGTATCCTTTAAGTAATTTGTGAAGAGCCCTCTATTGAAAGCTTCTTTGTAAATATGCTACCTTCAGAAACACTAGAGACTATTAATTTACATTTTTCACTTATTTATGTTTATGGGAAAAAGCTTCATGAAATTAGCTGTCTGTAAAAGAGAAGTACTATGCCCTTTTCAATTTATCTTTTTTAAAATATGGTTGAGGAAATATTTCTGCTACAGAAATTCACTTTTTGACAGATAAAAATGATCATTTTAGAAGGGAATTCAAAATTAAATATTCGGTGCCAATTTATTCCTATTCCATTTTTTTTTACTGTTTACTACTCTGAGTTTTTTTTTTTTAAGACAGAGACAGAGGTAGTGGAATAGGGAATAAAATAGTACAGCATTAAAGCTTCCTAAGTACACTCTGGGCCTGACTCAAATCTAGCTTGTGTGTATGACAAATTAGGTACACTACCTAGGTGGACCATCTTGACAGCCAGTTTCTATTCCCTTTTATCTCCTTTTCCTATTTTTTAGATTTTCTCTGTGCTTTACTTCTCTCTGCCTTTTAATTTCATAGTCATATAATCTTCCTTTTGTACAGTGACTTTCTTTCTAACAATTGTAGATTAATATGGGCATCTTTATTGATGAGTTGTTTCAAAGATGCTAAGCTTGATTTCTGAAGGAAGTAAAAATACCATTTTGTGTCACAGGATGAGAAAAGTAATGTAATACCTTTAAGCAACCAAGTATCTCTTAAATGCAGCTACTTTCCAGTTTCTTTTTTTTTTTTTCAGAGAATAGCCTAAGGGCTCATAGCTTTTAATTCATAAGCTCAAGGACATACAAGACCCATCTGTCATGAATAGTTAATTGCATGAGGATCTCACCCAGGCCCTAGTTAACTCCAGACAGTAGGAAAAGAGAAGTGAAATCTGTTCCTCCTCTCCACTTACAAATATTCCAGTACTTCTTCGTGCCTATGAGAATGGTTTGTGGGAGCACACTCACTCACTCCATCACTACTGGTTCTGAAAGCATCTCTGACTTAGTTCACAGAAATAATATTACACTTTGTAAAATTTTCTCTCATCAACTCCAAATTATATGTACTAATTTGGTAGGTTTGTCCTTTAGAAGTATTGCTTGTTATTTTTAGAAGTATTGCTTGTTATTTTAGATTTCCTACCCAAAACATCTTAGAATGAAACAATAACAGCTGAGAGCTGGATTTATCCAAGATTTATCTTGTTCAAAAGTGCATTCCCTTTCTCCTCTATTTCATTATATCCCTTGATCAGGAACACAAGACACTTCACAGAGGAAATTAAGCATAGATATTAAAGGAAGCTTAAAAATAAATGCTAGGAGCTCTACAGATTATCATATATGCAAGGGAAGCTAAATCTGAAGTAACTGCAGCTAGCCTGTATTCACCTGAACATGTTTTTTTTTTAATTTAATCATTTTTTTTGCTTTCCTTATTTTCTTTTATTTTTCTTTTCTTTTTTTTTTATTTAAGAAAGGATTAATTAACAAAACCATAGGGTAGGAGGGGTACAATTCCATACAATTCCCACCACCCAATCTCCATTTCCCACCCCCTCCCCTGATAGCTTTCCCATTCTCTATCCCTCTGGGAGCATGGACCCAGGGTCATTGTGGGTTGCAGAAGGTAGAAGGTCTGGCTTCTGTAATTGCTTCCCCACTGAAGTTTCTAAGATGATGAGATGTATCACTAAATAAAGGCAATGGAATGTATTAATTCCTAGTAAGTGTACTTGAAGTCATTTGTTGGTATAGTCCTAGACTGCATCCTTGCTAAATCAATAAAAAGCTAACTTCAAAAGCAAGTAAAATCTCCCTGTTCTTCAAAGCTAGTTTATTTGTATGAGCCCCTCCCCCCTGCTTTTTTTTTTTTCTTTTGCTGCCAGTGTTTTCACTGAGACTTTGTACCAGCATGATTGCAACATACCTAGGCGGGCAGACTATTTTTTATTTTATTACTTTTTGGTTGTCACTAGAACTTCACTGCTCCAGGCTGACTTTAGAAAAAAAATTTTTTATTTATAAAAAGGAAACATTGACAAAACCATAGGATAAGAGGGGTACAACTCCACACTCCGCTGAATATGGGCATATCATCTGTTTTCCATCTACACCATGCCTCGGCCTCGCGTGAGCTTAATGTGCAGCTTGGCGATACGAGAATCCGGCATGAAGCCCAGCCAGTCTATCTTGGCGTTACTCTCGATCGCACTCTGTCATTTCAAGAACATCTCATAAAAACTGCAGCAAAGGTGGGCGCAAGGAATAACATCATTGCAAGACTGGCCAGCTCCTCATGGGGCGCGAGCGCTTCCACACTACGATCATCTTCTCTAGCATTATGCTATTCCACTGCAGAATACTGTGCCCCAGTATGGTTCCGTAGCCCCCATGTCCACTTGGTCGATTCCAAATTATATTCCTCCATGAGGATAATTTCTGGAACCACCCCGTTCCACCCCGGTTCCATGGCTGCCAGTTCTTAGCAACATCGCCCCACCAGATATTCGTCGGGATGCGGCATCATCTAAGTTCATTTCCCATGTCTACGCTCGACCGGACCTGCCAATATACGCAGATATCTTCGCCCACCCTGTCCAACGCTTGACGTCTCGTCACCCAATCTGGTCCCCTATGCCTACACTGAACTTCTCTGTTCCAGTCTCTTGGAAACAGAGTTGGCAGTCAGCTGAGGTAAAGAACAAACACCTCATCACAGACCCCTGCAAGCGTCAACCCGGCTTTGACCTAGCACGTTATGATTGGGCCCTCCTCAATCGCTATCGAACAGGCCATGGCCGGTGCGCCGCTATGTTCCATCGCTGGGGAGCCAGAGACGACCCGAACTGCCCCTGCGGCTACAGACAGACTATGACCCACATAGTCAACGACTGCCACCTCTCCAGATTCAAAGGAGGTCTCGAAACTTTACATCAGGCTCAACCTGACGCTGTTGACTGGCTATGGAAGAAGGGCAAACGCTAGAAGAAGAAGAAGAATTGACAGGTCGATCCATACTCCCAGACCAGGCTGACTTTTCAAGTAGAGAGAGGCAGAGAGAAAGATAGGGGTTATGGGGGTGAGGGGGGAGGATAAGCCATAGTGCTGAAACTTCTCTAATGCAGTGGGGCCAGGCTTAAACCTGATCTTTTGTTTTGGTTTTAAGATATAAGATGTGAGAAAGGGAGGGAGGAAGATACAAAGACATGAAAGATACCACATAGCACTGTTTTTTGTTAATTTTTATTTATAATATGGAAATACTGACGAAACTATAGGATAATAGGGGTACATTTCACACAATTCCCACTCCCAGAACTCCATATTCCATCCTTCCTTGATAGCTTCCCTATTCTTTATCCCTTTGGGAGTATGGAACCAGGGTCATTGTGGGGTGCAGGAGGTCTGGCTTCTGTAATTGCTTCCCTGCTGAACATGGGTGTTGGCAGGTTGATCCATATTCCCAACCTGTCTCTCTTCCTAGTGGGGCAGGGATATTGGGAGGTGGGGCTCCAGGACACATGGTGGTGGTGTCTGCCCAGGGAAGTCAGGTTGGCATCATGGTATCATCTGGAACCTGGTAGCTGAAAAAGAGTTAAGATATAAAGAAGAGCATTGTTCTGTCAGTCACAAAACTACCTCTGTGCAGATACTCCCATATGTTGGTCAGGGACTCAAACACAGGTTCTTGTGAATAGTAAAGTGATGAACTATCTTTTGGCTTTCTCTTCTTTTGTGTGCCCCCAATCATAATTTACTTTTCTGGATTTTTCAACTATGCTATTCAATTGACTTATTTAATAAATTGTTGTCAATTAATGACATATAAGAAGGAAAGGTTTTAAAAGGACAAATAATAGATGCATTAGTCATTGGTCTACATTGTTGCATCAGCAATAATGAAGTATGGCTTCACTGACATTGTATTTTATTCACTATATACAATGAAGAGCAGGTCATAAATAATCACTGTTGCTAATTGGATTTTTAGCTAAAACCTGTCATTAATATATTATTGCCATTTATATGAAAAGTCTTGCTTATAGTATAATAAATTCATAGTGGTAAGCTAGTTGCCATTTCCTGTATTTTTTTTTCTTTTGTAAAGATGGTATGGTCAGTTATATTTTTTCTAATGCTGATGAAAAAAATAATAACCCTCCCAGCCATATTACACTCAGCAGTGTTATTTGAGGATTTTCTGTATAGTGCTTAAAGCAACCTAGTTCTGAGATTACATGGTAATAGTCACATGTCATTAATGAAAATTTAAACAATCATGGACAATTATTCTTGAGAGTGTACTGGCAGGACATACCAAACCCATACAATTATATGTTCTAATATCCAACAATCACACTTTTGGACACCTTGTGAAAGCTTCTCATTTTATAATGGATAATATGACGTTGGAAACAACTGAAGGGTCCTTCACTAGAGGAAAGGATAAATAAAATAGAGTAAAAGCATAGTGTCTCCAACACTGACACTGGGAAGAGAGAAAACATCTAGTGGCTTCTATGAAGAAGGTCCTGGGAAGAAGGGAGAAAAACCAATAGGAGTGTTATCATGGAACTAAAAGAAAAAAATAGGAAGGATGATAAAAGTAAGGACAAAATAAGTAGAACAAGACACTGGTAGATTTTTTTTAAATTAAAATAGAATGAATAATAATATAAGACAACTAGAGATGAGCACGTTCTGGTCAGAAACTTGAATATTTTATATGGAACATGTATAGTGTTAAGATCTGGAGTTTGTGACTTTGGGTTTGATGTTTAACTGTAGCTCAGGAACAGTCTTGCTTTAAGATCATATAACAACTGAGAGTCTTCAATATTATATGAAATGTTTATGTAGACTGTGATTATATGTACTAAGGACAGTGTTAGGGCTTGAGAGTTAGCAACTGAACCGGCACAGGGGTTCAGTTTGTATGATGGCACTAGAACTTCGGTAGTAGGTACATAATGAACTAGGTGAGGTGTAGCATTTATACATATCAAGGTGCGAAACTATACTCCCCAAATTATATAATAAGCCAGTGGTAAATTAATGAAATTTTGTTTCAAAAAAAGTAAATGTGAAATCAGGTATCAAAATCTTCAGTATATGGGGGCCTGTCACCTGCTAGAACAAACACATTGTCAAAGGGTGGTAGCAAAAATGGCATACATTTCAGAGGATCAGGTGTTGCTGCCCAAGAGCTGAGCAGCAATGCCCTCGATATTTGTTGGTACCCCAGGAGAAGCCAGCCCTGTGATATGCCTCATAGATAAAAGATTTGTGGAGGTATAGTTGCAACAAAAACAATGAATTCAGGCTTGTGTTCTATAAATAGCTTATGAAGAAGTTGGAAAATTTGCATATTATTGACTCAGGTTCAAAAAGGTTGAGTGGAAAAATGTGGAAGAGAACAATGCCAATGCTATGATTATAGAGCAGTGCAAAGTTGAAGGGCAAAGGTTGAAGTAGTAACTTTCTGCCTGCTGCTATAAATGAATCTCTCTTCAGTTAACTTTCAGCATTGTGAGATGCCTGAAAAGTGGAGTATTTGTGAACTCTATCCTAGATAAGCGAATGAGTTCAATCTTCTAATAGAGACCATTACCCATGTGAATGTAAAAGGATGTCTTCCAAGCACGGTTACTGTGGTTTTGGCATAACAAATCCTTTCTGACAGTAATTGTTGGCTGGGTATGTTTTAGCTGCTTGCTGGAACAGCAGAGCAATGCCATGTCATCACAGAGAGAAGGATGCTTATCGTCCTGTTTTCCAGGGGCCTGTTTCCAAATATTTGAAATCTTCCTCAAATTGTCTAGATTTATTCATGATCTTAGGCCTAAAGTATAGACCTGCTTCAAGCTGTTTAAGATAATAAAGAAGAAAAAAGGGGGGGGGGAGTGGGAAAAAGGTAATAAGGAAAATGTTTTATAGTCTTACCTGTCAGTTTTGAGGAAGGTATAAATCATAACCTTTACCTAAAGACAATGCGAGACTGACTGCCCTCTTCAGTTGCTTCACCCATGAGGACATTGATGTTCACTGTTAATTCTAGTATGGGGAAATGCCATATATGTGTGAATGTAACTTTTAGTGTGGGAAAATTTCATATATGTGTGAATGTATTGCTATCATACTCTTGCATTTGGAAAAGAGAACCCTTTGATATATTTTTAAAATATTTTCATTTATTTATTTACTATTGGATAGAAATAGAAATTGAGAAGGGAAGGGGACATAGGGAAAGAGATAGAGAGATATAGAGAAAGAGATAGAGACACCTGCTTTACCACTCGTGGAGCTTTTCCCCCCTGCAGGTGGAGACCAGGGGTTTGAAGCTGGGTCCTTGTTAACTATAATGTGTGCACTTAACCAAGTGCACCACCACCTGGCCCCACTCCTTAGATATCTTAATGAAGTTAAAAAAAAAAAAGTCACAAAGGAGGGTAGAGGCTGAAAAAGAGAATGCTTGGAAATCTTTAAGATCTAACCAGAGTTTGTTTTATTTTTAACTGGTTAAGAAACACAAGGAATATAAGTTTCAACTGAAAGTATCTTTGTTAAATATGTGTAAACACAAAGATTGTCACTACATCAGAAAATTTTAGGAAAAAACTTTCTTTGGAATGCACTGAGCTTAATTTTGATAAGAAAAGTAGATTATAATTTAGATAACCTCCCAGGTCTTTGCATTTTGAGGCAATACAAAATTGTCATGGTGGGGGCAGGTGATGGCACACCTGGTTGAGCACATGTTATAATGTGCAAGGACCTGGGTTCAAGCCCCTGGTCCCCACCTGTAGGGTGAAAGCTTTGTGAGTGGTGAAGCAGGGCTGCAGGTGTCTCCCTGTCTTTCCCTTTTCTAGTTCCCTCTCCCCTTTCAATTCTAGCTATCTCTATTCAATAAATAGCTAAAGATAATAAAAATTATAAAAAAATAAAACCTGTCATTGGGTAATACCAACAACTGTTAACTTCTCTCTTCGTATCTCAGTGATGGATGTGTTATATATCCTCCAATGTTCAGTTCAGTGAAGAACTGTGAACTGATCATTTAATTCTTTGTGCAGATTATCTACTGATTATGTTGTTTTCAGTTCATACATCTAACATTTTTCTTAAGATTAGCTCTGAAAACAATATTTTCTTAATATATGTTTAAGCCTCTCAGGACTGCAATTTATAGTCAAAGGAGTCTGATAAGCATTTTTTCTTTTTCTTTTTTTCTAGCTTTTTAAAAGTTTACTAGTGGCAATACTAATTTACAAAATTATGAGATAACAGGGGTATAATTTCACACTGTTCCTACAACCAGAGCTCTGTATCCCATTCCTCCATTGGAAACTACAGTAGTTCTCCCAAGATTGTAGATATGGGTTGACTATTATTTCTATAACTATATGTCTGTATTTTTATATATTTTTTTCCCCTTTTTTTCCTATGGTCCTGCCTTCTTTTCCTTTTTTAAATTTTTTAAATTATTTATTTTCCTCTTTGTTGCCCTTGTTATATTTTATTGTTGTTGTAGTTATTATTGTTGTTGTTATTGATGTCATCATTGTTAGATAGGACAGAGAGAAATGGAGAGAGGAAGGGAAGACAGAGAGGGGGAGAGAAAGATAGACACCTGCAGACCTGCTTCATTGCTTGTGAAGCGACTCCCCTGCATGTGGGGAGTCGGGGGCTGGAACCAGGATCCTTAAGCTGGCCCTTGCACTACCACCCAAATCCCCTTCTCTTCCTTTCTAAGTCATACCTATTACTTCTTCCAAATGTCCTTCCTTTTTTCCTCATCTCTCTTCGGATCCTGATGGAATTGAAGTTCAGAGCCCTCTGGCCACCTTCCCCTATCATGTTCCCCCCCTCTGGGAACATGGACCAAGAACGTGGGAATTTTGGCTTCTGTAATTGCTTCTCTGATGGACATAGATGTTGGTAGGCCATTTCATACCTGAAGCCAGTCTCTAACTTTTTCTTAGTGAGATAGGGCTCTGGAGAGCTCAGGTTCCATGATGTATTGGTGAGGTCATCTCCCCAGGGAAGTCAGGATGGAATCATGATAGCATCTGCAACTTGGTGGCTGGAAAGCAGTATGATATAAAGCAGGGCAAAATGATTAATGAGCAGGAACCAAAAAGTAAAAATAGAGCAGATGAGAATAGGAATCTTAGGGTGGGAAGAAGCTAGGAAGTCTATTTTAGGTGTGTTCATATGGGCCCATAACTTTCATAGTTTTTGTGAGTTTGATAGCTAACATGGAAGTGGACAAAAATATTGTCTGGGAAGATAGTGTCAAGAGTTAAGAATAGGTCTAGAAGGTTGAATTAAGGCAGAGAGTAGCTCCCAAACTTTAAGAAAACCTATGAATAAAAATAACTATTTATCCCATTCACCTGACCCAGGTCCCATATATATTCATATTTAACATAGGAGCCTGTGTAACCTCTGAATTTCTGTTGGTCTGAGCTCACAGACCATGGTTATAGCTGGAAACAATCTAGTTGCACTCATTCAGGATCAGTCTTCCTTGAGTGGCAAAGGGATGACCCAGCCTCACTTTGGAGAGTGGAATATTCCCTATCTTTGCTACTTTATATGGATGACAAGTTCCTGGAGTGGCCCCCAAGAGGGCTTATGATGACATACCTGGTTGAAGTGAACAGTGATGATAGAGAGGGGTCTACCAGAGGTCTAGGCCCATCATATCTATATGTGAATCCAAGGATTCCCTGATAAAGGGCCCCAGATGATGGGGTGGTTTGATATTGACCAAAAAGGCCATTTTTAAGTGAGCATGTCTCTTGCCCTTATCCAGGTAAGCATTTTTTTCCCTTTCTTGACTCAGTATCAATAGGAATCATTAACAAAATAATAACCATGCCATGAAATGTGCCTTTTCTGTTCTCTGTTTATGCTTTTCTTTGAAATTGTAATGAAATAATGTCAAGCTTACAACTATAACAGAATAGTATCTGCTGTTCAAATATGATGCAGGCCAAATTCTACAAAGTTTAATTAGGCCAACTTGCATTGACCTCAGTAGGAATCTATCCAAGAATGTCTTTTAATTACCTCTGCCTTAAAATATGTAAGAATTTCTACATCACTTTTCTCACTTAAGGAAGAATGTATGGATAGTGAAACTAATAAAATGCTTAAATAGATACAGATCAAATTTGAAAGGTTTAAACTGTTTTTTTCTTCCTGTAAGTCAGCTGACAAAAAGCATAGACTGAAATTCTAAATGATGTCCATAGAGTATTCCAAATCCAGTGAATTAAATCTCCCTCCCCCCTAAACTTACTTCAGCTCATAAATGTTAACCTCAGAAGTGCCTCAGATTCTTCCATTGAAATAAACTTGAACTGACAATAGCTAGATGATGTAAAATTGAAACTGAAATTCTATCCTTGGCCCATCCCATGTCCTTCCCCATAGGTATTAAAAGAATCATATGAGAGTTAGTGTTTTCATTGTACATAAGCTGTACTATTTGGGCAAAATAGGGCACAAAAACTTCTTACTGGCAGGAGAAAGCAATTACCATTGTGTAAATGATAGCTAGCAAAAAATAAACAGAACTGTGCTAGAGAGTGACTTAGCATATAGAAAACAGACCTTTATATTTATCACCTGCCTTCATTCAAGTTTCTTAGTAGAAAGGGTAAATACATCACCAGGCCATTTTTTCTACAGTATTTTGAAATAAACAAATAAATTAAGACGTGCCATATTATTTAGACAGAATCAAAACGGAGACTAGTTGCACATAGCAAAACAGACAAATACCACTTTGGAAATGCAGTGTACCTGTCTGACCCAATGTGAAAATAATGGATATCACTTATCAAGCCCCTAGATTGTCTGGATACACTGTGAGCTGGGTGTTATCCTTGTCTTGCAGATGAGAAAAATCAGCTTACCTGGTGCTCCATTGCCCTTGGATGTGAACCCGTATTTATTATTCCAGAGGTGGTAGTGCTCTTGACTTCTCTGTGTTCTATGTCTCCTATGCTTACCTTTCTAGCAGATTCACTGTTGTGTTCAGTGCCATCTATTTTATTTTGTAAACTGTGTCTCATAGTGTATTGGGGGAAATGTGGGCCAAGTTTGTTCCCCACATGTTTAAAGGTTTATCACAAATTCAAAAAAAAAAAATGAAGAGAAAGCATGATTTTCAGAAATTTTAAACCTTATTTAGGAAAATTGAGAACATCACCACATGTTGGAGTACACATGAGCCAAGAGAGAGAGAGAGAGAGAGAGAGAGAGAGAGAGAGAGAAAGCCATGCCCATAGGTCTAGCTTATAAACATCTAAGCCTTGCCTTCACCTCCTTTGTAAGCCATACACATACCTGTTACCACTTCCATTTTCTCTGCAACAATTTCCATCTGGAAAGCATGTGTTCTGGTGTGGTGCAACAGTATTTGGGTTTCCCCAGGTACTTCCTGTTATTTCTGACCTTAACATTGGGAATCTCTGATGTGGTTTATGGAGAGGAAGCCAAAAGAATATATATGACAGAATAGGGGTTGTTTGTTTGTTTTGGTTTGTTTCTCCAATTAGTGGAAGTTTTTTTTTCTTTATACATTTTTAAAACTTATTTTTCTTAGTGATTTAATAATGGCTTACAAGATCATAAGATTACAGAGGTATATTTCATATCAAACCCACCACAGTTCTTTGTGCCACTCTCTACCCCCCAAGAAAAACCAATAGCCACCATAATTTTCACAGTCTCAAAAGACAGTTTAGGTTTTGTTTTTTTTTTTACAAGTTTATGTATTTCAATTCTTTATATTGTAGATATGAGCAAAAACATCCAATAGTTGTTGTCTTCTGTAGAAATGCAGGTCATTTGGTAACAAACAGGTTGTGTCAATGAGTCCTTGACCACAAAAGATAAAAAACCTTAATTGCTGCCTCAGGCACATTAAAAAAAAAAAAAAAGCACAGCCAGGGGGTGGGAGATAGCATAATCATTATGCAAAAAACTTTCATGCCTGAAGGTCTCAGGTCTCACATTCAGTCCCAGGCACCATCATAAAATAGCTAAAAAGTATTCTGTTGAAAAGAAAGAAAAGGGGGGGGGGCTGCTTAAACTTGCTTGCACAAGAGGTCTAGTGGTGGTGCCCCTGGTTGAGGGCTCAATTTATCTTTCACTAGGACCTGACTTCAAGTCTCTCCCCCCTCCCTATCTCAACATGCAGGAGGGAAGTTTAGTGGTGAAACTGTGCTGCAGGTCACTGTCCCTTCTGTCTCCCCCTCCCTTTTCAGTTTTTCTCTGTTCTACCAAAGTAAATAAATACTTTTATAAAAGAGAGAAAATAAGAAAGAAAAAAAAAAAGATCCAAGGGATGCATTCTAGGGCTCTTGCAAACAGGGACAGTAGAGATACCACAGCACCATTCACTATCCATAGACATCACTTGCTGCTTTCCATGGTTTTCTCTTGTAGTGGCAGAGCTCAAACTCATGCTTTCACACACAGTGAAACAAATTCTCTACTGCTGAGTTACTTCTCACCCACCCACTCAGATCATTCTTATAATAGTTTGTCCCAGACAGACCATCTCATTCAAATGTAAGTTATACAGAGGTTGAATACATAATACTCTAGCAAGACACCATATATTATAAGAAAAATAGCAGTAGTCTCCAATATGTGAAGTGAATAAGCTCTGAAAAAGTTGCTGCAAAGTAGATGAAATATAGTTCATAGTTTTTCAAAATGAATTTTAACTCAGATAAGAAGAAACATGTCAAAAAAAATATGCCCCTAAGGGAATCAGGTGGTAGTGCAGTGGGTTAAGCGCACATGGTATGAAGTGCAAGGACTGGCGTAAGGATCCTGGTTTAAGTCCCCATCTCCCCACCTGCTGAGGAGTTACTTTACAGGCGGTGAAGTAGGTCTGCAGGTGTCTTTCTCTTCCCCATCTCTCTCCATTTCTCTCTGTCCTATCTAACAACAACAATAATAATAACTACAACAACAATAAAATAACAAGGGCAACAAAAGGGAAAAAATATATATATATATAATCTAAAAGGAGGGATGGATGTCTGAAGGTGGTTATTAATCAAAAGGAAAAGGTAAATAATTGGTACCAGAGGAGGGTTTGTGTGTGTGTGTGTGTCCATAAGTACAGTTTTAATACAGTCATACTTAATTTACATGTTATCTGTGATTGCCTTTGTGTTACTATCATAGAGAAAAGTAATTATATTGGAGGTACCACAGCCGACAAAAACTGATCTTATAAATCATTGAACTCTGAAGTATCATTTTTATTTTATTATTTTATTTTTTATATTTATTTACTTATATTCCCTTTTGTTGCCCTTGTTGTTTAACATTGTTGTAGTTATTGATGTCATTGTTGTTGGATAGGACAGAGAGAAATGGAGAGAGGAGGGGAAGATAGAGAGGGGGAGAGAAAGATAGACACCTGCAGACCTGCTTCACCGATTGTGAAGCAACTCCCCTGCAGGTGGGGAGGCGGGGGCTCAAACCGGGATCCTTACTCTGGTCCTTGTACTTTTCACCATGTGTGCTTAACCCACTGTGCCACCGCCTGACTCCCCCTTTTTATCTTTTTATAGATTTTTTTTTTTTTGGCACTGGAGGCCATTTTTTCCCCATTTTTGTTGCCCTTGTTGCCTTTTGTTATTGTTATTGCTGCTGTCATTGTTGGATAGGAGAGAAAGAAATCGAGAGAGGAGGGGAAGACAGAGGGGTGAGAAAGATAGACACCTGCAGACCTGCTTCACCACTTGTGAAGCGACCCCCCCCCCCACAGTTGGAAAGCCGGGGCTCGAACTGGCATCCTTACATCATTCCTTGTACTTGGTACCATGCTCACTTAACCTGTTGCACTACCACCCAGCCCCCTGAAGTATCCTTTAAGGTGAAGTAATAATCCCTTGTAATTCCTTAAAGTACATTTGACAGAAGAAGGATTCTTCAATTTAAGTGTAATTGACCAGAGATTAGCAGTTATCTTCTTGGTATCATTACAGAATTCAGTTGTGTTGCGTTAAAATATATTGGATCAATGTTTTTTGAAGAAATTCTGAGTATTGTATAGTCTGACACTAATCTTTTAAAAATTTGATTTATGGTTATTTATTGTATGTGGCACCTGAGAATAAGCCCAGGACCTCATTCATACACTGGATACCACTGTTAAGTAGTGCTTTGGCCCATTTTTTCCCATCCTTTTATTTCTTACAGAAGGAGGATGGGAAAGAGAAGAAAGTAAGGCAGCTATCTGGGGAGGAGAGACACCATAACACTGTTCCATAGTCCATGAAACTCCACCTGTGTTGTTCATGGTGGGAAGCCCAAGATTTCGGTCCCAGCACCACATGGGAGGCCCATGGACAGACAGCATGTATAGTGGAGTGGACCTGTGTCTCTTCTCTCATTCTGTCCTTTCCTCTCAATTCCTCTCTCCCCCCAAAATGAAAGAATGCAAAATTGGACCTGGGAGACTGCTGAGTGGCTTTGAATTTGCACGTGTGAATTCATGCCTTGATGCCACATAAGTTGATGTATTAAGCTGAACTCAGAATGTTGACTTCTGAATAGCCTTTTGTCATATGAATATACTCCATTTGATCTATCCATCCCATTGCTCTTATTAATCCTGTGTGAATATTCTCATACCTAATACTAGAAACCTGTGTGCATAGTCTCTAGAGAACAGAATTGGAAGAGATTCTTCAAATGTACTAGCACTATGAAATTCTGTATGAGACACATTTAAATTTGGTCTCCTGCCTGTTTCTTATAAACTTTTATTGAACCATAGTTTATCCATTTATATACAGACTATGACTGATTTCTTTCCTTTTCCTTCCCTTCCTTCCTTCCTTCCTTCCTTCCTTCCTTCCTTCCTTCCTTATTTCCTTTCTTCCTTTCTTCCTTCCCCCAACTCTTTTTGTTGTTGTTGCTATGGGATTAACCACTTTAAGCTGACTTTTTCAGAGATAAAGACAGAGACAGAAAGAGGGAATGATACGATAGCACCAAAGCTTGTTTTAGTGCACTGGGGACAGATTTCAAACCTGGCTTGTATGGATGACAAAGCCAGTGTACTATCACGGTCTTACGAACTGTCTTACCAACCCCTGTCTTTGCTTTCACACTGCAGTGTCAGACTTGAATAGTTGTGAGAGACCTTAGACTTTGCAAATTCAGAAAGAAAAATGCTTTGGCAGTTTACAGAAAAGAAAATACTGACCCTCACAATAATAGTGTTTACCTATTAACACTGTTGATTTAGCTTTTTTATGTAGTATTCAGCAGCATGAATAAATGCACAAGGCAATTTCAGAATGAGATAGAAACTGTGGACACTGGTAATATGAGTGAAACAATTACATTAAAGTGATAGAGTCCAAAAAGATACTATGTCAGCTGAGACCCGGGAGGTGAAGAAACCAAGCTCCTAGATTTTAAGTAATTTGTACAAAAGCATATAGGAAATAAATGGCAGATTTGGTATTTAAACTCAGAGATAACTCTGGACTCTTTATTCTGTAATATAGCTGTTTTCTTTTATTCATCTAAACACAATACAAAACAGATATGTAAGCGGTGTAGCAGAGAAACATAAGCAAAATGATTTAATTCTCTTGGACTTGGCATACCAGAGACTAGAGTTCTGATGTGTTGAAATTTGGAATCAGTACTGATGAATAGGATTGAATCATAGTCCAGGCACTAACTTTGGCTGAATCACTTAGATTTGCTGCCTTCATTGTTCTTTGGTGGGGCAGTGGTGGGAGGGAGTTCCTCTGTAAACTGAGGAGGGTGTTTGGATTATCTCCATGGACTCTTCTGGCTCTCACCTTCTGTGATACTGTGACTTTAGGAGGTGGCATTTGATCTGGGTTTTGGAGGGTGGGGTGATTTTGACAAGCTGCCTCATAAATTAAGGAAAAGGTATTCCAGGTGGTGAGAACAACTTGAGCAAAAACACACTGGCTAATAACTGGAAAGAATTCTGGGAATGACATACAGCTTTGAGGAGGCTAGAGTTTAATCCTGTAGTAGACAGGCTAAGAGAGGTCTAGCACTGAGCTGAAGGAAGGTTTGCAATTTAGGCTTACAAACTGGGATGTTTTCTCTGGAACTATGGGATTTGAGAAGTTTTTAGTCTTTCCTTTTGCATCTCTGTCCAATGGTCAGCTGTGTCCATGGCAAATTAATTCTAAACAATCTAGTTATTTGCAGAGTTCTAAATGGAATCAAAGTCCTTCCAAAATTTATCAATCCTACCTCTACCCTTTTTAAGATGTAGATAATAAAGTCATTTTAAATATTGAATTGTTGAAAAAGTCACAACATATTTCTGCATAGAAAATTTGGTGGTGGCACACCTGGTTGAGTGCACATGTTACAGTGTGGAAAGACCCGGGTTCCAGCCTATGGTCCCCACCTGCGGGGGCAGCTTCAAAGTGGTAAGGCAGTGCTGTAGGTGTTTCTCTCTCTCCCTCTTTATCACCCCTTACCCTCTTGATTTCTGGCTATGTCCATCCAATAAATAAAAATACTTTAAAAAGAAAAACATAGAAAAAAACACATCATGGCTTTTCCAACAACCCAATAGTAGAGGAATATTTTCAGGGATCTGTAACTCAAGGGTCTTAAATGGGTCTCCATGTCTAACATATTTGTGCTACCAAAAATAAAATAGCAATCTTAAAAGCCTTCTATTTTGGTGGGGGTAAATAGTATAATGGTTATGCAAAGAGATTCTCATGTCTGAGACTTCAAAGTCTCAAGTTCAGTCTCTTGCACCACCATAAACCAGAGCTGAGCTGTACTCTGGTAAAAATAAACAAACAAATAGACAAATACTTTCCATTCATGAAATGTGTACTGGACACTTCTGATGAACCAGTCAATGACCAAAAGTTTAATGATAACACAGAATTCCTGTACTCAACCCCTTCCCCAGATTCATGGGGATGGTGGGCCAATAGACCATTGTGGGAGGCTCAGAGTTTGGCACAGATGTATTTAAGCTGGTAAATCAGGAGTCAAGAAGCAAATAAGGGTTCCTGGAAGTTGAGAAGATAGCAAGAGTGGCCAAGGAGATAGACGGAGAATCAAAAAGGAGAGATGAGGTGGATGGGGATAGAAACATGAGTGAATGTGTTCTGTTTAAGGAAGCTTTTTTTTTTTTTTAACCAGTATTGATATGTATATATTAAATTGACTAGACATGAGGCTTAGTAGACAAGGACTGGTTATGAGAGGTTATACTTGTTATGATAAAGAGTTGGATTTTTCAGGCTGGGCTGTGGCACACTGGGTTAAGTGCACATATCACCATATGCAAGGACTCAGGTTCAAGCCCCTATTCCCCCCCCCTGCATGGGGGGGATGCAGGTGTCTGTATTTTTTCTCCTTCTCTATATCCCCTACCCCTCTCAATTTCGCTATCCTGTCAAATAAAAAGAGAAAAAAGAAAAGAAAAGAAAGAAGAAAAAAAAAAAGGTCCCCGGGTGTGGTATATCATAGTGCAGTTGCTGAGTCCCAGTAATAACCCTGTTGACTATATATATACTCACACACACACAAAGAATTGGATTTTGTACTAATGTGCTAAGTTAATATTTTTTGAAAGTTGTTCCTACATCCAGGGAGACAGTTCAGCAGTTGAACACTGAATTTTTAAGTCTGACCATCCTGGAGGACCCAAGTTCAATCCCCAACACCACCGTATGCCAGAGCTAAGCAGTACTCTGGTATTTCATTCTTTTTCTCTCTCATAAAGGTAATATGTAAATATAGTGCCATTAAATACCATTACATTTTTTTAATGTATGCAAATATGAAGAAGAATTAAAAGATCATTTTTTAGGACCTACTGATAGCTTACTTCCTGGGCCTTGAGTTGAGCAGTGCATTGGAGTACCAAGGGTGCTATCAGAGGACCTCCATGGACTAGTAGTGTGGTGTCTGTCTTCGCTGTGTGTTTGTTTTCTCCTTTCTCCTCTCTGCCCCTCAGAAAAAAACAAACAAGAATAGAAAGACCTGGTGAGATGGCACAGTGGTATTGTGTATATATCAGACACTGGATTCATCCCCTGTTACTGAGTTAAAAACTTGTATTTGAGACCAAAGTATAGTTCATTTGGTAGAGTTTATGCCTGACCATACATGAGGCTCTGAGTTTGAGACCTGGTACCACAGGTAAATACCATGATGGCAACATTAAAGCTCCATGCATGGATGTTGGAGTAGCTTTTTGTTATATCTCTTTATCTATCTATATGTTCTTCTTTCCCTATCTCCTTTCTCTCTCAAAAAAAAAAGAAAAGAAAGAAAAAAAGAGACAAAAGGATAAAATATTAATTTGAGCCAGTGACTCAGCAATATTAAACATGTATGAGTCCCTGAATTCAATCCCCAACGCTGCATATAATTTTTAATATCTTTGTTCTCCCTAATCAGAAATAATCATTGTGAAGGCATTTAGTCATTCCAACCAAGTATGTTTCTATGCATAGGTATAAAAAGAAAGCATGCTCTTGTTTCAAATATAGTTTGTATCCAATTTTCTTAAGTCATATTATTCTTTTAAAAATATTTTTATTTTTTAATTATGATAGAGACAGAGAGAAGCAGGGAGAGATATTGGAGGAGAGAGGAAGAGAAATATCTACACCCTCTCCACTACTTGTGAAGCCTCCCTGCAAGTGAGGTCCCGAGTCTTGAACCTGGGTTTTCATGCGTAGTAACTTGTGCACTTTACACCAGTTGCACCATCATCTGGTGGCCCCTTATCCAGTTTTTTTTTTTAAGCATAACTTCAGTTGTGTCAGCATTCCCATGACATGTCATTAACAGGTATTGGAGCTGCTCAGGATGTCATACAGTGGTAGAACATGGGACTTGCAAATGTAAATTAAATTTCCCAGTTCAATTCCCAATTCCAAATGTGTCAGGATGATGTTCTAGTTCTCTTTCTTGTGAATAAATGGAATATTAAAAAAAAAAATCCTTGAGAATTTAACTACTAATGACAGTAGGTAATAAAAAAAAGGTGATGTGGCTTATTGTGTATAAATTCCTCTTTTTTTTTTCTTCCTATTACAGGGGTATAGTTCCATCCCCTCCCAATCCCTTGCCCCCGGTCCCCAACCATAGTCACCATAGTCCATAGTCCTCACAAAGTCTTAGGGACAATTTGATCACTTACTTTCTCTTTCTTTCTTTCATTTATTCCTTTTTTTTTTTTTTTGCAAGTTCATATGTTTTAATTCATTATCTTCCACATATAAGCAAAACCATGCAGTAGTTGTCTGTCACTTCAATACTTAGCTTCACTAAGTATAATCATCTATTTTGTTCTGAATGACACAGCATCATCTATTTTAATTATGGAGTAATATTCCCTTGAGTATATATACTGTGACTTTTTTTCATCTACTTTTTAAAAAATTTATTAGTAATTTAATATTGATTTACAAAATTACATGTCAACAGTTGTATAATTTCACACCATTCCATTCCCACTACCAGAGTTCTGAATCCCCAGTCTTCCCACTGCAAGCCACCATAGTTCTCCTAAAGTTGCAGATAGGGGTTAACTGTCATCTCTACAACCGTCTGTCTTCATGTATACATAATTTCCCCCTTTTTCTTCCAGGTCCAGTCCTCTCTTCCTCTCCAAGCCATTCATGACACCATTACTACATCCAAATTTCCCTCTCCTTTTCCTCTTCTCTCTCCCGGTGTTGATGGAGCTGGAATTCAGAGCCCTTTTATCCTCTTCTTCCTATCACTTCCCCCCTACTGGGCATATGGGTCAGAATTGTTTTGGGGTGCAGAAGGTAGGAGTTCTGGATTCTGTAATTGCTTCCCCACTGAACTTGGGTATTGGCCTGTTTCTCTTTCCCTGGTGAGCTAGAGCTCTGAAGAGATGAGGTTCCAGGACACACTGGTGAGGTCATCTGCCCAGAGAAGTCAGGATGGAATCATGGCAGCACCTGCAACTTGGTGTCTAGAAAGTGGCACATAAAGTGAGACAAAATGGTTAATGAATAGGAACCAAAAAGTAGGTACAGAGCAGATGAGATTAGGGATCTCAAGGTGCAGTAAAGCTAGGAAGTCCATTTTAGGCATGTTTCTAGGGGCTCATAACTGTGGTAATTTTGCTTGAGTTTGATAACTAAGATGAAGTTGAATGGAAATACTGTTTGAGAAAATGGGTAGAGAAAGGGCTAGAAAGTTGGATTAGGGCAGAGAATAGCTCCCATTCTTGAAAAAATTCTGTGGATAAAATTAACTATCTCCATCCACCCAACCAGGGCCCAACTATATATCCTGCCCACGAAGCTAGCCCGACATTTATGCTTACCACTAGAGTCTGTGTAACCTCTGAATCCCTATTAGTCTGAGCTCACAGCTCATGGTCACAGCCGGGAACTCATTTCAGGAGCAGTCTTCCTGTAGTGGCAGGGCAGGATAGCCGGGCCTCCCTTCAGAGACTCTGGCAATCCCTGTCCTTGCTGCTTTATGGTGAGGGTAAGGTCCTCCCATGACTTCTTTACCCAGTCATCTGTCAGTGGACTGCTTCCTTCTCTTGTCAGGTGTGCCAGATGTGTAGATACCTTCTCCCAATTGCTGGTTACAATATTATCCCTATGAAATTTTCTTTTGATGTGTAGAAGCTTTTCAATTTGATTTTTTCATCCCATTTATTTAATAGTATTTTGGTTTCATTTGCCCATGGGATTGAGTCTCCATATATATCTTTGATGTTGAGATCCTGAAGTGTTTCATCCATGTTTTCTTCTATGTACCTTTGAACCATTTTGTATTAATTTTGGCGTATGGTGTTAAATGGTGGTCTTTTTCATTTTTCTCCATGTGGCTGTCCACTTTTCCCAGTACCATTTATTGAAGAAGCTTTCTCTTACCCCATTATATAATTTTGATACTTTTGTTATATATTAGATGTCTATGTATGTGGGGGGTTATTTCTGGGCTCTTTAGTCTCTTTAATTGTTCTGAGTGTCTGTTTTTATTCCAGTACCAGAATATCTTAATTGCTATTACTTTGTAGTATAAACTGAAGTCAGGGAGCATGATGCCTCCTTTATTCCTCCTTTTTTCTCAAGAGTGCTTTGGCTATTGATGGAGAGCCTGTGATTTCACACAAATTTTTGGATAAGTTGCTCAATTTGCTTGAGAAATGTCACTAGGATTTTGATAAGTATTGCATTGATATATATTACTTTGGAAGGATGGTCATTTTTGACTATTCTTTCAATCTATGAATAAGGAAGAGTTTTCCATTGTGTGTGTGACTATTTCTTTTAACATAACATTGTCCTATAGTTTTCATTATAAATTTCCTTTACCTCTTTTGTAAAATTCATTCCAAGGACTTTTATCTTTCTAGGTTTGTAAATAGGAATGTAATATAATATTTCTAGGAATATAAATAGTATTTAGCCTTTCAATTCCCTTTCTTCTTACTCATCATTTGTGTATAAGAGAGAAAATGTATGTATATTGGTATTGTTTGTACTAGATTTATTGATGATATATAGTTTTTTGGGTTTTTTTTTTGTTACAGCCTTTAGAGTCTTAAAGATGTATTATTGTGTCATCTGCAAATGGTGATCATTTAACTTCCTCATTTCTAATGTGGATTGCTATGATCAGAATTTTTAGGACAGTGTTGTATAGTAATGATGAAAGTGGACATCATTATCTAGCTCTGAATGTTAGAGAAAAAACTTAGTTTTTCTATGTTGTGTATGATGCTCACTGTTGTTTTGTCATATATGACCTTTATTATATTGAAGAATTTCCCTTCTATTCCCAATTTCTAAAAAGCCTTTGTCATAAGTGGATGGTGAATCTTTTCAAATGCCTTTTCAGCATCTATTGAAATAACCATATGGTTTTAATCTTTTGTTTTGCTGATAGGGTGTTATTAGATTAATTGCTTTACCTATGTTGATCCAGCCCTTTTTTCTGGAGGTGTATTCTACCTAATCTTGCTGGGTTATTTTCTTTTTATGTTGTATTTGATTTGTGAAGATTTTCTGTCTTCATGAATGACACAGGTCTATAATTTTCTTTTTTGGTAGAGTCCTTTCCTATTTTAGGTATTGAAACTTGTGATATCAGTGTTTGGGAGTGTTTCCCCTACTTCAGCTTTTTTGGAGAGTTTGAGGAGAATGGATGTTAGTTCTTCTTTAAATATCCTATAGAATTATCCATATGGACCTGAGCTTTTTGTTCTTAGGAAAGCTTTTCATTACTCCTTCAATTTCTGCACTAGTGTCTGACCTTTTGGAGCTACCTACTTCCTCTTGTGTCAGGCTCACTAGGTCATCTGACTCAAAGAATACAACTATTTTATCAGATTTTACAATATATTTGTATAGAAAATGCCATAATATTCTCACTTTATTTTTTGTATCACTGCATCATTAGTTAGAATTTCACATCTTGGGGGTTGGGTGGTAGCATTGCAGGTTAAGTGCAGGTGGCGCAAAGCAAAAGTACCAGAGTAAAGATCCCAGTTCGAGCCCCTGGCTCCCCACCTCCAGAACTGTCACTTCACAGGTGGTGAAGATGTGGTGAAGCCGGCCTGCAGGTGTATAACACTCTCTCCCCTTCTCTGTCTTCCCCTCCTCTCTCAATTTCTCTCTGTCTTATCTAACAACGACGACATCAATAACTACAACAACAAGGGCAACAAAAGGGAAAATAAATAAATAAATATAAAAAAATAAAGAGATACTGATTAAAAAAAAGAATTTCATATCTTGGGTTGCATAATAGCTATGCAAGAGACTTTCATGCTCTGAAGTCCCAGTCTCAGTTCACACCGCTGTAAGCCAGAGATGAGCAGTGCTCTGGTAAAAGAAGGGGAAGGGGAAGGGGGAGGGGAAGGAGAAAAAGTAGAAAAAGAAAAATTTCTTATCTCTCATTTCTGACTATTTTTATCATAACTTCCCCTCATTTTTTTCTTGATGAATCTAGCCAGTTGTTTACCTATTTTATTTGTCTTTTGAAAAACCAGCTTTTGGTTTCATTAATCATTGTTGTCCTTGTTGTTTTATTGTTGTGGTTATTATTGTTATTGTGATTGTTGGATAGGACAGAGAGAAATGGAGAGAGGAGGGAAGACAGAGAGGGCGAGAGAAAGATAGACACCTGCAGACCTGCTTCATTGCTTGTGAAGTGACTCCCCTACAGGTGGGGAGCCAAGGACTCGAACCGGGATACTGTCCTTGCACTTTGTGCCACCTCACTTAACCCACTGCACTATCGCCCGACTCCCTTTGAATCAGCTTCTTAGTTTCTCTTTTGTTAATTTTGGCTGATTTTCTCTCCTCCTTCTGACTTTTGGGTCTCTTTATTACTCCTTTTTTAGTTAGTTCAGTTGTAATGTTAGTCTCTTTAAGATCTCTAGTCTTTGTTAATGTGGGCCTGTATTGCTCTGACTTTGCTCTTAAAACTGCTTTTGCTACATCCTATTTGGTCTGGTAGCTGGTCTCTTCATTTTCATATTTCACCAGGTAAATTTTAAGTTCTCTTATCTTCTGCAATGACCCAGGTCTTTTTCAAAGACGTCACTTAGTCGCCACATTTTTGAGGTTATTTCTCTTTGTATTTTTATGGTTGACTTTTAACTTTATAACCTCATGTTCTAAAATGATACTTTTATGATTTTAATATTCATATATTTATTTATTTATTTTTATAAAGTGATTTTTTTTTTTTACTTTTTCCCTTTTGTTGCCCTTGTTGTTTTATTGTTGTAGTTATTACTGATGTAGTCATTGTTGGATAGGACAGAGAGACATGGAGAGAGAAAGGGAAGAAAGAGAAGAGGAAGAGAAAGATAGATACCTACAGATCTGCGAAGCGACCCCCTGCAGGTGGGGAGTGTGTGTGGGGGGTCAAACCAGGATTCTTAGGCCCGTCTTTGAACTTTGTGCCACCTGTGCTTAACCCGCTGTGCTACAGCCCGACTCCCTATTCATATATTAATTAAGGCTGTCTTTGTATACCAGTATATGGTCAATCCATAAGAATTTTTCATGTGCATTTGAGAAAAATGTGTATTCATTTCTTCTGAGATGGGACATTCTATATAAATATGCTTAAGTCTGTGTCATCAATAGCTTCATTTAAGGGCACTATTTCTTGCTGAGTTTTTGTCTTGATCTGTTTTATTCCCTAAATGGTATGTTAAAATCTACTATCATTGTGTTGTTGGTGGTGTCTCTCCTGAATTTAGTATTCATTTTAAGTATTTAGGTATCTCTACTGGCAGCTTGTATGTTGATGATAGTTACATCTTCTTGTGGGATTGGTCCTTTGACCATTATCTAGTGTTCATCTTTGTCTCTTACTACTTTGCCAGGGAGCTTATTTTATTTGACTGAAAAATAGCTGTTCCTGCTCCTTTTTTTTCCCCCTACATTATTGGTTTAGAATGCATTCATCTAATCTGAGACTTTGAGTTTCTGTCTTTTCTCTGGATGTGTGTTTCCTGAAGACATCGATTAGATGGATCTCCCCTCTTATCCTATGGTTTTTGTCAGTGTTATCTTTTTATAGATAAAAATTTAAAAAAAGAATAGATGGATCTTATTTTAATTCATTCAGTCACTGTGTGTTTTTGATAGGTAAATTTAGGTCATTCACATTAAAAGTGATTATTAATAAATGTGGTTTACTTACAGCCATTCTGAGTTTTGTTTTGACATTGTTTTAGATTTTTGTTGCTAATTTTTTTAAATTTGCTTCTCTCCACTGTTTTATGTGGATGGCGTTATGTAATGGTTTTCTCGCTGGTTTCATTTATATTTTCTATGGATTTCTGTTCCATGTGTTTTATGGTTACTGTGAGTGTCATGTCTAACTTACTATAGCTATAGCGATAACAGTTTTTTACTGTTATTTTATATATTGATTTATTTTTGCATCCAGGGTTATTTCTGGGGCTTAGTGCCTACACTACAAATCCACTGCTCCTGGTGGCCATTTTTTCCATTTTATTCGATAAGGTGAGAGAAATTGAGAGGGGAGGAGGAGATAGAGAGGAAGAGAGAAAGACAAGCACCTGTAGACCTGCTCTATTGCTTGTGAAGCAACCCCCTTGCAGGTGGGGAACTGGGGGCTCAAACCAGGATATTTGTGCTAGGTCCTCCCACTTTGTACTATGTGCACTTAACCCCATGCACCACCACCCAGCCTCAGTTTGTTTGTTTGTTTGTTTAGGCTAGTCTTGTCTAACCATCATTTGATTATACTGCTCTATTTATTCCTCCTCTTTCCTATCTCATTGTTCTCTCCTATTCTTGTCTGTGTTGTTTGTCCTATTCTACTGCTGCTCACTTCACTCTAGTTTGTGTTCTTCCATTTATTTTATTCTTTCTTTCTTAATTTTTCTATTGCCACCAGGGTTATCACTGGAGTTCAGTGCCTCCATACCACCCCTGGCCGCCACTGCCACCTCCTCCTTCCTTTCCTCCTTCTCCTCTTTCTTCTCTCTCTCTCTTCCTTTTATCTGATAGAACAGAAAGAAATTGAGAGAGGAGGAGGAGGTAGAAGAGAGAGAGAGAGACAACTGAAGACCTGCTTCAGCACTAATGAAGCTTGCCTCCTGAGGTGAAGAGCTGGGGTTTGAACCTGGGTTCTTCTTGCACATTGTGCTTTCAGTGAGGTACACCACACCTAACCCATTTCTTCTTTTCTTGTGGTACTGTTTTCAATAGTTCTTACAAGGCCTGGCTGATGGTACCAAATTCCTTTAGCTTCTCTAGTTTGAGAAGACTTTTATTTATCCTAAACAACTGCAGGATGATTTTTGCAGGATAGAGTATTCATGGCTGGCAGTTATCTTTTCACACTTTAAATTTGTCCTCCTTTTCCTTGCTTCTAGAGTTTGTAATGCATGGGAAATCTGATGAAAGCCTGATAACCCTACCTTTATAGGTCATTGTTTTTTTTTCCCCAGCAGCCTACAATATTTTTTCCATTGACCTAGAGTTTGGATAATTTTATTATGATGTGTAGACTATTTAGAGTTCAGAAATTTGAGTGTTCTTTCAGCATCCTAGGTGTGTTCTGAACATTGCCAACATTTGGAAATTTTTATCTTATGCTTTCTCTGAATATGGCCTCTAGTTGCTTCTTCCTCATTCCTCCCTCTCAGAGTCTTATAACTCTCACACTCATTTTGCTAATGGACACTCAGCTTCCTAATGGAGTCTTCTATTTTCATAAGAGTTACTTCATGTTTCCTAAACCTTTCTTCTCAATCATCTCTGAATTCAAAGAGTTTCTTCACTGTATCCTCTTGTCTGGATATTCTATTCTTTGTCTCATTGACTATTTCCTAGACCTGTTCTTTGAGTTTAGTATGGACTCAAAGTATCTTCATTCCCTGCAGTTCTTACTTTTCTTATGTTTTCTGTTGCCTTAGTAAGAGAATTTGTCACATCCTAAGTGTGTTTCTCTAGCTTAAGATTCTTAAATTTTACCCACAGTGAGTTTTCTAAATTCTTTCTCTAAAACATCTTCCAGTTCTTTATATTCCTGGGGCCCTTCTATAATTCTTATTGTAGGCTAAGCCTTAGTATTATTTTGGGCATTGAAGGTTTCCTCTGAATACTTAATGTGTCTGCTATTGCTGAATTGACAGATAATACTATGGCTGTATTTCCTTTCTGTTTGTATATTGTACGTGAGGTGCAGGGGAAATATTGCCAGTGAAGTAATTTGACTGTATTGATATCTGAGAGGTATGTGTCTGCACACAGAACTCTGTGGTCTAGGTTTATAGAAGCTATTTGTTTCTGTGTACTTGAGTGAGCATCATTCACTTTTCCAGCCACTACCTAGCACAGTTTCTCACAAATTTTTCTTGGAGCAGGAACAGACTGCACTATGTCACCATTAACTCTCAGTGGAGTTAGTTCTATGTCAGTCTGACACCTGATTCCCCTGTCAGTGGTTAAGAATCCAGAGATTCTTAGCTCCACCACAGCACTGCCCAGATGCGTAGTAACCAAGATAGCACTGGTAGACGGCAAGCACACTTTGTTGTGTAACAGTACTCTTCCCTATTCCTCTTTCCTGCTATTGCATGTATAGACACCCAATTCTAGCTATGTAATTTCTTCAGAAGTCTTAGCTGTGGTTTGATGAGATAGGTTTGTTCTTTTGTTGAATTTCTAGTTGTCTCAAAGATAACCAAGTGAATACTGCTACTCTTTGGCCATGATTCCAAAAGTCATTATAGCCCTTTAGTTCTGGGATAAATTTTAAGGTGTAAACAACATTGTGATGAGACACCTTCATTTATAATTTATGTTAACACTAACCTCTTTCTTTGGAAAAGGTCCCATCATGGCAGTAATTGGCTTTTATATCTGTATATGGTAGACATAAATGTATTTACTTGAGAATTAGTTATGACAGAATGTTGAGAGATGGGTTGCAAAGTGGTGATTTGGAGACAAGCATAGAAAAGTTATTTGATGAAATTATGCCAGGTACTATGCTATAGGCAGGCAGGAAGTTCAAAGAAAAGAGATAGTATTTTTTCTTTTTTTTAATTGACTTAATAATGATTGACAAGATTGTGGTATAAGAGGGGTA
Source organism: Erinaceus europaeus (assembly GCF_950295315.1). NCBI lineage: Eukaryota > Metazoa > Chordata > Mammalia > Eulipotyphla > Erinaceidae > Erinaceus > Erinaceus europaeus. The sequence goes on from NC_080169.1 coordinate 86,486,248, forward strand.
CAGTTCCATACAATTCCCACCACCAGAGTTCCATATCCCATTCTCTCCTTTGAAAGTTTCCCTATTCTTTATCTCTCTGGAAGTATGGACCCAGGATCATTATGAGATGCAGAAGGTGGGATGCCTGGCTTCTTTAATTGCTTCTTCACTGAACATGGGCATTGTCAGGTCAATCCATATTCCCAGCCTGTTTCTATCTTTCCCTAGTGGGGTAAGGCTCTGGAGAGGTGAGGTTCCAGGACACATTGGTGAGGAAATCTGCCCAGGGATGTCAGGTTGGTGTAGTAGTAGTAACTGTAACTTGGTGGCTGAAAAGCATTAAGATATAAAGCAGGACAATTTTTTTAATAATCAGGAACCTAAAGGTAAAAAATATAGCAGATGAGATTTGGAGTCTCCATTTTGGAAAAAGCTAGGAAGTCTATTTTAAGTATATTCCAAGGGGCCCATGACTTTACTAATTTTTACTTGAGCCCCACAGACAACATGCAGGTGGGCTAAAGGTATTGTCTGGGAAGATAGTGTCAGAGTTGAGGATAGGACTAGAAAGATGGATAAGGGCAGTGATAAGTTCCCAAATATGGGAAACATATATAAAGACTATTAACTATAGACCCCATTGATCTGGTCTGGAGCCTGTCTCTATTCATATTCAGCACAGGAGCCTGTATAACCTCTGCATCCCTGTCAGTCTGAGCCTCCATTCCATGGTCATAGCTAGGAACATTCTGTGCTGTATTCATTTCAGGACCAGTCTTCCTCAAGTGGCTGAGTATGTTGACCTTCAGAGAGTGGGGCGGTCCCTACCATTGTTGTTCCACAATGAAGTCAAGATCCTGTAGAGGCCTATAAGAGGGATCATGATGTTGCTCCTAATGGACATGATCAGTATGGTGTAGAAAGGGATCTATTATAGGTCTGGGCACTGGTATTTATTTATAAGGTATGTTCCTTTAATATGTTTGCATTACAAAACTTTTTTCAAACTTGGTGAAAACTATTGGAATTTTTTTCTTTTTTGCCTAGTCTAAGATGTCTGCATTATGTAGTGCAGAGAGGATAAAAGGGACTAACAGTTTAATGATTTTGTTTTTCAATTGCAAATGCAATGAGGGAAGAATAGGTTTGAAGGACTGACATAAGGAGGGTGTAGCTATGAGCCTAGTAAGTGTATAAGGTACAGCTGTCATAAAATAGTTCATTAAATTGATTTGATAGCTTAAGAGAGTAGACAAGGAAGAATACATAGGGGCCATCCCTTCTGGAATGCTGGTATTGAGACCTGAGTCACTAAAGTAGTCCTAGTAATTAGGGTGTTTATGAAAAGAGTACTTGGGACAGAACTTGGGAAACTATACTTTTAAGATGCAGACAAGGGAGAAATTAGAGAAGGAGCTTATAAGATAAATAAGAAGGAAACCTGAGGAGAATGATGTTGAATGATGATTGTTTGACTGTTATTCTGTAACTATCTATATTTATGTCTATTTTCTCTATTTTTTTTCTATAGTATTGCCTTCTCTTCTTAAGTCACACCTACACCTATTGATACTTCTGAATGTCCTTTTTCATTTTTCTCTCTCCTGGTCTTGATGGAATTAGAGTTCAGAACCCTCTAGTCATCTTCCCCTAACATTTCTCCCCATCTAGGAGTATGGGCCAAAATTCTTTTTGGACTGCAGAAGGTGGGAATTCTGGCTTCTTTAATTGCTTCGCCTGGGACATGGGTGTTGGCAGTTCAGTCCATACCCCCAGCCTGTTTCTGTCTTTACCTAGTGGAGTAGAACTCTGGAGAGGTAAGGTTCTGGGACACATTGGTAAGGTCAGGATGGAATCATGTTAGCATCTGCAACTTGATGGCTGAAAAGTGGTATGATATAAAGTAGGAAAAAATATTTAATAAACAGGAGCCAAAAAAAAGGAATAAAGCAGATGAGAATAGGGATCTTAGAGTGGAAAGAAGTTAGGAAGTTTATTTTAGGTATCTTTCTAAATGCCAGTGACTTTAGTAATCTTCACTTGAGCTTGATAGTTAACATGCCCTGGGTCAGATCGATGGGGTAAACATTTAATTGTGTTTATATGTTTTCTTCAAGTTTTGGAGCTACTTTTTGCCCTAATTCATCTTTCTATCCCCATTCTTAAGTCTGACACCATTTTCCTAGACATTTCTAGCCTACTATTTTTCTTTTTCCATCTTATTTGGAGGTTAATCATTTACAGCGCAATTATCTGCACATGGGCTCTATTCTCAAGATCTGCATCATGAGTGTCTGCAAAATACTCAGTCTCAACATAGAACCTCAAGCCCCTCTCCAATTCTCCCTCTTCAGCTCCTTCCTCAGAGTTTCTTGCTTCGGTGTAGTACCCCACCCTAGTCCAAGTTTCACGCTGTGTTCTCTCTAATTCTGTCTCCTGAGTTTCACTTATGTGTGTAATCAACCAACATTCCTTCCCCTCTACCTGACTCCTCCCACCCAATATTTTCCTTTAGCTTCCAAACACAGTGAGGCAAAGATTGGGATTTTAGTGTTTCTGGACTAGTATTTGGCATTTTGATATTTGGCCTTGGTTCTCACACATTGTTCAAATTATTCTGTCCATTTTGTCTTCATTTTTCTGATATCTTTTCTTCTGTTGTTGCTCTTGTTTGTGTTTCCAACTCTAGTCTACCACTGATGAACTTATTTAGAATTAGATTTTGCTTCTTTTTAGTGAAGTACCAGTGGTTGTTAAACCCTCTTTTGTTCTCTATCTTCCCTGTAGACTATGGTAGCTTGTGGGCTTTTTAACTATACATAGACTTTTTAGCTTAATTACTCACTCCTAACCTAAGGATAAAACAGGATGGGGTGGGGGAAGACCACAGTGGTTACTGTAAAGAGACTCCTATGCCCCAAGGGTACAAAACCCCCAGCCCAAGTTGGCTTCTCTGACAGAAGCCAGAACCAAGCTGGACAGCAGTCCTTAACCCTGTGAGTTTCTAAGCAAATCCTTCAACATGTTATTCAATGTGTCTCTGAATTCACTGGGAGAACAATGTGGAAAGTCTGCCACTGTACAGCCCCACTTCCAGACCACCGGAATTGTATGTCTTCTCCTGAGTTGTCTGATCTCTGCTCCCAATGTTAGCATAGAGCCTCTCTGGTGCTGCTTCAGCCTCTAAGGGACAGTAGCAGTGGAGGCTCACAGTTGCATGGTGAGCTTTAGGGGATCTTCTCCTCTAGTCAGCAGTTTGTTAATAAAACTTAGACCATAGGTGGTACTTCAACTGGAAAACTGTTGGACTGCTACCAGTCACTCCCCTGTATGGACTTTCAGCCCTAGGAACCTCTCCTTAGGCCCCTCTCTGTCCACATAAGCCACATGTGTTTACACTCACCCATAACTTGGTGGGTTTCTAAAGTATTCTGAGTCTTGTCTTGTGTTTTCAGGTCATCTTCTTTGTTATTCCCTGTATGATTTCTTTGAATATAATCTCTGCTCCTCTCTCCTCTTCATCTTTAAGAATTGCAATAATTCTTATATATATTTTTCTGATTGGGGTCTGCTATTTCACCCAGAATTGTTTCATTTTTCATGGGTCTTTCCTCTACAACATCCTTGTATTCATAGTGTGGTGGTTTTATCTTCTAGCTCTGTTACTCTGTCCCTTAATGAAATTAGTCTATTTACAATCCCTAACTCCCTTGAGTCTTCTTGACTTTATGAATTTCTTAAATATTTGACATTTTCTTTGTGAATTTTGTAACTCTTTGCTGAAATGTTCTTTAAGATTGTGAGTTTCTGTGTTATGGTTGTAGTCTTGAATTGCCTTCATAAGTAGTTTTTTTTTTTTTTCCTCCAGGGTTATCACTGGGGCTTGGTGCCACTGATCCTGGAGGCCATTTTTGTCATTTTGTTGTTGTTGTTGTTAGATAGGACAGAAAGGAATTGAGAGGGGAGGGGAAGATAGAATAGGGGGTGGGGAAAAAAAGATACCTGCAAACCTGCTTCATTGCTTGTGGGAGTCAGGGGCTCAAACCGGGATCCTTGCACAGGTCCCTGCACTTCATACTATGCGTGCTTAACCAAGCGTGCCACCACTAGACCCCCATAAGAAGTTCTCTGAACCTCACCTCTGATAATGTAATTCTTTTTGCACTTCCAAAATGTTATATCTGCTGTCAAGCCAACAGGTGGTGCTATTTCTGTTTGTTTATTTGTTTATTGTGTTATCTCCTTGTGGTAGAGTTGTGGGGAAGGGAATGTCTTTTGTCTTCCCTTGTGTGGATTTTTACTGCCTTGCTTCAGACTTTATTCAGGACTCTGGCAATCCACTTCCACCCTTTGAGCAGGCGGCACAGCCTTTGATTTAGAAGAGTGTATTGCTTTCTGTGTTCTTAAGTCCTGATTCTAGATTTTGAGCTCTGCCCTGTGAGGCCAGATGGTGTTGTCTGCTGCCCAATGTCTGCTCTGGCTCAAACTGTCTTTGTATAGTTTCCCTGCCCCTGCCTCCTCCACAAAGAGCACCCACCTGTGGCTCCAGGATTTTCTTCAAACCTTACTGTTGCAATATTGTAAGATTCCAGCTTACTTTCCCTTGCTATATGCTGTTGTTTTTAAGCTTAATTTTCCAGTTGCTGTTACACCATGGACATGTCCTTGGAAGTTCGACTTTATTTATTTTTATAATTTTATTTATTTGTTTATTTATTTATTTATTTTTGAGAAAGATAGGAGAGAGAGAACCAGACATTCACCCTGGTACATGTGCTGCCAGGGATTAAACTCAGGATCTCATGCTTGAAAGTCCAATGCTTTATCCACTGGGCCACCTCCCAGACCACTTTATTTACTTACTCATTTGATTTTTTTAAGACTGAGACAGAAAAAGCAGAGAGAAAGTGAAAGAGACCACAGCACTGAAGTTTCATTCAGAGTGGTGGGGGCTTGACTCAAACTTGGATCACACAGATGGTAAAGCAGCACACTGTCTAACTGAACTATTTTGCTGGCCTTTACACTATTTTTGAAGACAACTTGTGAAGGATAGCACAGGGTAAGCTGGGAGCTGAAGTAAGAAGGGATCAGAAAATTCAGGTGTTTTTTGTTTGTATTAATCAACAAAAGCTGGGTGTCTAAATGGTCATGTGACTTCAGTTGCCTCCACAACATTTGCTATCTGCCATGTTTATAATCCTGTTTATAATCCTCTTATCGATGATTATTTTGGGGGCATGGTGTCTTCTGTTGAGGCTTCCAATGAAAGCACCACAACCCACGTTCTTAGCCTCTTCAAGTTCTGTTTAAACATATGGAAACCTCCATTTTTCTGTCCATACAGTGTCATTGGATTTTCAACAAGATGTTCCCTTCTATTTTTAAGCTTCAGCAAATTAATATTTGGAATTTCAGGTTTAAAATTATAGAACATGACTCTTGTCCTTGAACTTTAACCTTTACATGAGGAATTGGTTGGAAATGGTCAGTGTTTAAATGCTGCAGCTTAGAGAATGTCTTTGTTGTGCTGCCAAATTCTGAATGATGGAGAGCTTTAATTCTAACAAGGCCTAATTAGAGAAGGGTGATGTCAACCAGAATCAAAGTAAACCAGAACAAGAAATACTTTTATTGGTTGCAGAGCATCAACAATGTGTGGTATGGTCTTATTCACTTCCTTTACTAGCAGTGAAAATGCAGCAAGCTATCTCTAGGGGTTTTAGACAGTTGTGTTGAACATGGTCATTTTGATACATGTTTTTCATTGGTAACATTATGCTCTTTGAAACTGCAAAAATTGTTTGTTTTTAGAGATATGCTAAATGATTCTTGTATTTGAAAAACAAACCAATGTGGCAAATGTTCTTAATATGGAAAGAAGTGGATAGTCATTACAGTGTATCCACTAATTTCTTGTTTAACAGTCAATTCATCCATTTTTGAATATTATTTCTCTCAGCACATTGTTTCATAGATGTTGACATAAAAAGAGATCACAGTTTGGAGGCCATTTATTGTAATAGGAAACAGTTATCTATATAGAAAATTAAATAGAAAATTTGTACATATACACACATAAATACACATGATCTTTGCATTATATTTACTTTCTAGAAAACGTTCTACAGAGTTGTTGTCACAAGACTGCAGGTTCACATCTCTTTAAAACAGGTGTCAGCTCAATATACTTTACCCGCAACCAAATTGCCATCTCCTTCCACCATGGGGCACAGGGTTCCCAAGCTCCTTTCAATCCCCCTGACATTTTGCATTATAAAAAAACTTGATTGTCTTTCTCTTGGGATAAAACTTACATGTTTAAGATTTTTTTATATTTATTTATGTTCCCTTTTGTTGTCCTTGTTGTTTTTCATTGTTGCTGTAGTTATTGTTGTTATTGATGTCATCGTTGCTGGATAGGACAGAGAAATGCAGAGAGGAGGGGAAGACAGAGAGGGGAAGAGAAAGATAAACACCTGTAGACCTGCTTCACCACCTGTGAAGCGACTCCCACTGCATGTGGGGGGCCAGGGGCTCGAATCGGGATCCTTACACCAGTCCTTGTGCTCTGCGCCACGTGCGCTTAACCGCTGCGCTACCGCCTGACTCCCTGTGTTTTAGATTTTATTTTCAATTCTTGATCCTTTTTTTCTTTGCTTTCCAGTGAAGATCAGTGTTTTTATCTTTTAACTTCCTTTGGTACTCTTCCTCTGTACGTGCTAGAAACTTTATAAAAATCAGTTCCTTGACTATTCTTTATATCATTGTAGTCAACATTATTGCTCTTATTTGAATTTTTGATGAATCTTCCTATGTTCAAACTAATTATTTGATAACTTTGTTACTGCTGCACACTGTAAGCTAAAACCTGACAACTGTGCCAAGTGTAGAATCCATAATTCATGGTCATCAACTTATTAGGTCCTCAAAATGGCCTTAGCTTTCAAGCCCTCTGGAGGTTTCCCCTTTGTGGCTATTCACACATTCACCTCAATCTTCAGTTTTCTTCCCTGTCCCCTACTCCTTCAGTCTCAAAAATTGGTATTGATTACTGTTTTTCAAGGCTCCTGAGTCTCATGATCCACGGGATCTCATGAATGTCTACTTCTTTTCTCTATTACCATCTACTATAAGTTTTCTTAACCATTATCACCATCTAGTTACTTTTCTTGCTTCTCTCCTTTTGTCACCAGGTTACTTGGAATAGTAGTATCTATTTGCATACACTCCTACTCTCTGAAGTCTATTCAAATATCTCTTGACAAAGTTAAGCTGTTAGTGCTTATGAGGTAGTTTTCATCCTTCATCTTATCTGATTTCTATGACATTTAACATTACTGAGCTCTATTTCTAAGCATCCACCTCAGTTTTTATGAAAACTTTTATATTCCTCCTTTATGTTCTCAGAAATGTAAACTTTCCATTACCTCAAAATAGCAGGAAAACTTCAACCATTTATATTTTATAAAATAATTGGTGTGACTACTTATAGTTTAGTATTCTCTGTGCTCCTAAACTATAACATATTTTTATCCCATAAAAATATTGTTTCAGTGTTAATTATACTTAAAATATGAAATAAATTAATTATCCCTTGGTTTCTTCTTCTCTAGTTGATGAAGGAGTTTCCCCTCCTAAGTATGTTTAACATTCATGAAAACCTTTTAGAAGCCCTTCTGGAACTACAAGCATATGCTGATGTTCAGGCAGTCTTAGCAAAGTATGATGGTAAGTTTTCCAGTATTTTTATATATGTGCATGTTTATTTACTGACATATTTTGATGAGAGCAGAAGGGCCATTCCAACTACTATACCACTTAGATATCTATCCTCTTAGGTCTTTTTCAACTACAAATTTATGGTGGCATTTCATAGAGTCTTATAATTTCCTAGTTATTTGGGGATAGAAATATAAGGTGGCCTATGCCATTTTCCTCTGCTTCCCTCTTCTCATACTTTCCCTGTAATGAGAGTTATGCAGGGCCAGTAAAATAGTTCATTTGGATATTGTACTGCTTTGCTATGTACACAGCCCTAGGATTAGCTCCCATTATGTTGAAGGAAGCTTTGGTGCTGTGGTCTCTCTCTTTCTTTCTTTCCTCTCTCTGTCTAAAAACAAAAAGAAAACGGAAATATGTGTACTCCGCTTAAGGGTTAATCAGACTCTATAGGCAGTACCTACCCTATTGGGACAGTACTTACTGTTCTAGTTCCTGTTATGGCCCTACATGAGTTTATTGTATACGTTTGGTCATATTGATCCTTTGAAGTAAATATAAGATAGTAGTACTTCTATAGCTAGTGTGACAGACTGTCCAGTAAATACTTGAAGATAAAATTATATCCCTTTTCTCTGAGGTTTTCTCATTAGTAGAATTTCCCATTTTTATCACAAGAGCTTTGGAATCCCTTTGCAATTCTAGTTTTACTTATTCTGTTTTCTTGTTTTTCACAAAGCAGAAAAATAATCTGATGCATACTAGAGATTTGAGAACTCTGCTGCTCATATTGTTATTGTCTTTGAATTCACTGTAGGCAGTCTTCACTTAGTCATTAAGTTCTATGTGGGGTAGATTAGCAAGTTCATTAATATACAAGGAACTACTACATATCAGTATTACAGGCATAATATATTGTACTGGTCATGGGTTTTTTAGCCATCTTTAGATAGTTTAATGTCACTGCCGTTCTTGCATGAGAGTGTTTCTTCCAGGGCACGTGCTCTCTGGGTTGGAGAGAACCCGACCAGAGCCAACCTGGGTTGCTATTTACTCAGCAATGTGGGAGAGAGACCAGGAACTCGTGGCGGAGCGGGAACGCAATGTGTCATTATTGATCAGAGACAACGCTTTTATTTGTTAGAACCAGAAGCAGCAAGTTGGAAGAGGAAATGGCTAGGAAAGGGGATGGAGAAAAGAAAAGAGTGGGATAAGGTAGAAACTCCCTTAGCAACTGTTGTGAAAAGGTTTTGACCGGTGGGATTAATTAATACCCTGCAGGCAGGGCGGGTCTCCAGGTAGAAAGAAGATAGATCAAAGGTGAGCATCTTTCAGGCAAAACAATGATTATGTAAATAGACCATAGTATTAGCAATGGAGGATGGAGCAGAGCTGCGAGGGGGCTGGCTTAAGGCCAGATGGTCACTTTTGCATTATTTATAATATATTAATATGTTTTAAATATTTATTGTTTGACCTTGGGAGACTAATATGTTTATACTTGATGGGCCTTTTGGTACAAAAGGAACCCATCCCCAAGATGGTAGGTTCAGGTGGCCATGCACTTTTCCAAATGTCACCCTGTAGCATCTGTGCCATTGCAAGATTTTAATGTTTTCATCCCAGTACTGAATCTGATACAGCAAGGCCTATGAAAAGAATATTTAGCCAACAGAACCTTTGAGATCACGAGTCTCATGAAACTTTTTCATAAAGATCTCAGTTCATTATAGAAATCATCAGCTTTGTGTTTTAAGATTGATTGTAAAATAAAAGACATGAATTCATTTGGGGTTTTCCTTTGACTCTATCTACTCAATGTGTGGATTCTGTTCCACAACAACCAAAAGCTGATTTATTAGATTCTGATAACATATGTTCACATTATTTGTAACAACATCAAGTCCCACCCTCAACTAAAACTTGGCTCACACTTCACAAAATTCCATTGTTGCAAATGGACAAACTTACCATACGAAGGCCCTTGTGTTGAGTTTTGTTTATGTTGTGTACCTGGCAACAGAGATGATGTTCTTATTCATTATTCATGGAAAAAGAAACTCATTAGTGACTGGACACATGCTGTTGCTGACATGCCTCATTAGGAGTTTTGAGTTCAGTTGTCAATTGACTGTGTAGATGACCTAAATTCTGGAGGGTGATTTGGTGAAGCCCAGTATCCTTCACAGTAGAAATATAATGAAGTGGCTGCTGAAGTTACACTTCTTGAGGAATGAGCTGTAACTTCACAAGACTATTAAAACATGCCTCTTGTCCTCCACTCCACACCTTAAGATGGGCCCTTTCATGCTCACCAGAGCTACCTTTTCTGTTACCCTGTTATCTGATCATGTGTCTGGGCACTTTTAAAAGGCTTGGCATAAGGACAGCAATTAGGGATGTTCTATCCTTTACTCTAGTTCAGATGTCATGATTCTAACCTATAAGTGGAGTTAAAATGAGATATTTGAATCTCAGCCTCACCATTTCTCCCCATAAAGACACTCTCAGAGCAGCAGTGTTATATAGATAGTCTTTGCCAGTTGGAAATGCTCTGGTTGGGTAGCTACTTCTTGTATGATTTATGGGAACAGTAATTATTCTTTACTACCTTTGCTAGGTGACTAAATTTTTTAAGTAGTATGTTGTAAAGTAACACATGGAGATTAATGCTACTTGCCAAAAAAAAAAAAAAAGAAGAAGATTTAGGAACTGGCAAGACATAGAGAGAAAAAAAAAAAGACAACCTGATCTGATGAAAAGAAGAATACAGAATATATTCCCATTGCTTCATTTTTCTTATTTTCTGCTGTTTTGTTTTTTTAACTTGGGAGTTTTGAAATTAGTTATACTTGTAAGTTCTTTTTAAAGAACCTTGAAACCTTAATAGGGTTGCCAGTCAGTTAGTCTAAGTTTGATATTGTCTTTGAGATAACATCTCATGGTACTTTCTACTAGTCACTAGTCTGAAGTGTATCCTCAGGAGATTTTATAAATCTCCATTTTTTATTTGTTTACCAATATCATGTGTGAACAGTCTTTATTCAGGTGGCTAGTCTAGGCTTTGGAGTCTCCTAACTCACTGACTAAAGTAACAGCATCTATCAGTTGTTGAATTCTTATCATGTGTCATGGTCAGAGATGCTTGTAAGCTCTTCATGGATAAACTCATTCTCACCATAAGCATATGTGGTGGGTACCATTAGCCCCATTTTATAGATGCACTAACTGTGCACTAGGAAGTTAAGTTACTTTTTTCAAATGATAAGCCCAAAATATCAAAGTAGAACCACAGAGATGCTGAGCTTTAAGAGAATAAATAAAAGACAGAGACTGTGCTTTGTTCAACAGGGTATGAATTATATAAGGAAAGAAAAACCAGAATAAAGACCATGGTGGTCTGACTCCCGGCCTATGTTCTTAACTATAATTCTTTCACTTTCTGTGCTGTTGGCAGTATATTTTTATTAAAACAATTCTTCTTGTAGTTATTATTAACTACAATTTGTTGAGAATCTGCCATGTGCCAAGTACACATTACAAATAACTCACAAAAACCTTGCAAGGAGGTAGTGACTCCATTTTAGCAAATGCAGAAACTTCCAAGACTGCATTCCTAGAAAACTGCAAAACTGGAATTCAAATTCATATTTAGCTCTAAAAGGCCATGTGTTTTTCATAAATGTAAGTTTTGCTAAAGTGACTTGTTCTTCTTTTGTTCTTACTATGAAAGCATGAATCAGGAGTACTATAGTAGTAGTACAGAGTTGTAAGATTCCTTTTTAATCATTCTTAAAGTACTGGGTAGATCTACATTTATTTGTTATTCTGAAACTGCCTTTAATATGTGGTTTTTTTACCTTCAATCAACAAATTCCTGATTTCTTTAGTCACAAAGGGAATTTGATATATGGTGTTAAATTTGGGATTTATCATATTCTTTCCAGTCATATATTTTCTGTGACATAAAGTTATTTTCAAGATCATTATACACCACTATAAAGTCACTCTAAAGGTTAGCACAAGCTTTGGGTTGACTTGTAATGAAATCTGTAGGCCACCTACATTGAAAACTTATTTCAAAGATGAAGCTATAATGTGGGAAAGGCTTCTTGTGTTTTCATTCATTATCATTTATGTTAGTAGAACTTCATAGAGCAAGTTAATGTGAATATGAGTGCTTCAAAGTGCCTTTTAAAGAGTACAGTTCTGTCTTCAATAATCTTTGAAAATACTAAGAGCAGACACAGGGAGAATTGGTAAATGGCACTAGCTGAAACCATTTACACCCATCAAGACCCAGCTCTGACTTTCACTAGATGGGTGAACTATAGCAAATCATTTAACCTTCTAAGCCATAATTTCTTTCATTTAAAGAAATATTAGTGATTTAATAATGATTAACAAGTTTGTAAGCTAATGGGTATAGTTTCATACAGTTTCCCCCACCAAGGTTCTGCAGCCCTTCACCTCCACTGGAAGCTTCCCTATTCTTTATCCCTCTGGGAATATGGACCACAATTCTTTTTTTTTTTAAGTTTCTTTTAATTAATTAATTTATTTTTTATTTAAGAAAGGATTAATTAACAAAACCATAGGGTAGGAGGGGTACAATTCCACACAGTTCCCACCACCCAATCTCCACTTCCCACCCCCTCCCCTGATAGTTTTCCCATTCTCTATCCTTCTGGGAGCATGGACCCAGGGTCATTGTGGGTTGCAGAAGGTAGAAGGTCTGGCTTCTGTAATTGCTTCCCCGCTGAACATGGGTGTTGACTGGTCGTGGACCACAATTCTTTATGTGGTATAAAAGTTGGAAGTTATGGCTTCTGTAGCTGCTTCTCTACTGGACATGGGTGTTGGCAAGTTGATCCATATGCCTAACCTGTTTCTATCTTTCCCTAGTAGGGTAAGGCTCTGGAGAGGTGAGACTTCAGGACACATTGTTAAGGTTGTCTGCCTAGAGAAGTCAGGATGGCATCATAGTAGTGTCTGCAACTTAGTTAAGACTTGATTTATTTCTCTGGAAATGAAATCAAGATTTAGAAAATTTAAATAACATGTGAATGATCACACAGTTGGTTATTTGTTGTGAGGATTATGGTAGCTAATCCACTTTAAGTGTTCCAAACAGTGTTAGCTCAGTAACTCACAGTAAGAACTAGGTAACTATTAGTCAGCTGTTAGACGTTGTAAAGAGTCAAGATTACCATTCCTGAATTTCAACATTGGTCTCAGTCAATTTGGTTCAAATAAAGACACATATAAATATCAGTTAACATGAATGATTAAGGGTGTACTCCCCCAACACAGTATTTTGGCTTATTAATAAAATTAATTGTTCACTTAAGAGCATATGTATAAATATTTAATAGGAATGGAAATTTTGGGGCTGGAAAAATAGTTCACTTGGATAGTGCATAAAAAAAGGGAATGCTGAGTGCTGGGGCCTGGGAGACAGCTGAAGTAGTAGAGTATACACTTTGCATGCGTAAGACCCTGGAAGCAGTCTTCCATACCACATAAAATGATAGAGTAGTGTATTGATGACTATGAAAAAAAGAATAGGAATGCTTAGTTTTATCTGCAGACATTGATTTATCTAGTTAGTTATTATCACTAGGACTTCACAACTTCAGGTTTACTTTTTCAGATAGAAATGAGAGACAGATGGAGAGAAAGATATCCCAGCACTGATGCAGGCACTGGTGCAGACCAACTTGAATCTGGTTGGTGCACATGACAAAGCAGACACACTATTGAAGTGAGTTATTTCACCAGTCCTCCAAACAATTCCTAAACTGTAGGAAAGATGAAGGAAAAAAAAGGTGTCAGAGATTTTCATTTCTAATCAGAAGACAAATTGCTACAGCCATGGGATAATCTATGGCAATGTTAATATAAACCCAAGCTTTTTTGGATATTTATTCCATTAGATCATTTAGTGATTGAACTGAAGTTGGAGGCAGACATTTCTCTGTGAATAACAACTAGCTTATTTTTTTAAATAACCACAAAATTATATAAAAGCAACAACTGTATCAAAACCATTTTTTACTGATGCCATCAAGCCCATTCTAAATTTGCATCTTATCTGCCATCTGGTAATGTGTAAAGGGTGTACTTCTTAGAATAGGACATCTTGCTAACACTGGGGGATATATTTTCATTTCAGTAGATTGAAAACAGCAGTTCTAAAAAAAGGGGGAGGAGGCATTAGGGAATCACTCTGTGTTGAACCTATTCAGAAAACAAGCCTTTTGCTGACTTTGTTTTGCAGAGTTGGAGTGTAATTATAAGTAAAAATTTTGTAAACCTTATTCATTTCCCAAGGCTTTACAACTAGTACATATTACTCAGTTATCATCATTGTTTCTTTGCAGTGGTCATTGGATATCCTATCTGTAAGTCAGGCTGTTTTTTCATTTATATTAGAGTAGTAAGGGAGAATAAGAGCAATTTGAGATGTCAGGAGGACCACTGAGTCAAATATATATTTATCTGCCCTTTAAGTTTTCAGAGAAGGGTGTCTAGTCCTCCAAAAGTGCTTTTCAGCTAAGTGTAGAGATTTAAATTTTGATACCACAGCCAGAAGCAGCATCTGAGATGTATCCATTACTTAATTCAGTTTCATTCAAGAATGCAGGTTTGAAATGAAGTCAGTCTCCAAAGACAGACTCTAAAACTAGACTAGTGCTTTTCATGGGCTGGCTTTGATAGGAACAAAAAAACCATCTTACCAGGCAGATGTGAAGAAAATGCTTATATAAAAGTTTAACAAATGAATTACTTTACTACTCAAAGAAGAAATTGTCATTATTGATACCACAGGCTGTGACTGCAGGCCCCTAAGCATAAAGCCCTGAGAAGTGTATAGCTTTACACTAGGTGTCCTGCTGAATTTAAAACCAAGAGGTAGAACTGTTAAAAAGAGTAAGGCCGGGGGTCAGGTGGTAGCACAGTGGGTTAAGCACACTTGGCACAAAGCCCAAGGACCAGTGTGAGGATCCTAGTTTGAGCCCCTGGCTCCCCACCTGCAGGGGAGTCGCTTCACAGGCGGTGAAGCGGGTCTGCAGATGTCTTTCTCTCCCCGCTCTGTCTTCCCCCCTCTCTCCATTTCTCTCTGTCCTATCCAACAATGAATGACATCAACAACAACAATAATAACCACAACAAGGCTACAACAACAAAGGCAACAGAAGGGGGCAAAAAAAAAAAAGGCCTCCAGGAGCAGTGGATTCATGATGCAGGCACCGAGCTCCAGCAATAACCCTAGAGGGAAAAAAAAAAAAAAGAGTCAGGTCTTCACAGTTACACGTGACAGACTCTTAGGGAATACATATTATATATGCACTAAGCAGGAGTTCTGATAATAGATGCTGTTTTAATAAGGACTGTATGCATGAGAAGCTTCTAATGCCTGATGATGGAAGAACTTTTGTGAAAGCATACATCCGTAATTCACATATTTGGCAGGTAAGTAAAGCCTTTAAATCTATGTTGGCTTTAGTAATCCTTATTGTCCAGCTACGATAATTTACCAAATAATATCCCTCACTAGCTGGTCATTACCTTTATATAAATTTCTGTGTATGGCTTCAGGACACTAGTTACAGAAGGGCCCTCTGATGTATGCCTTCTGGGGTAATCCAGTCCAAAAGTTGCAAATAACATCTGGCCTTTGGCTTTGTAGCATAAGATGAATTTTTCTGGGTGTAGTTGAATTTGTGTTCTTGCTCCTACCTCCTCTCCAAATTACTAAGGTCATGTAGTATTTCCCGATTGAATCATTGAACTCCCAGGTGGCACATCTTTTTGAGGTTGTGGTATATCAATCCTCTTTATTACTTTAGTAAAATTTTCCCTTTGGGTTGCGAGGGGACTTTTGAAGTGGTAGTACTTTTTGAAGGTGGGGCAAAAGGAATCCAAAACTGTCTAGAATCAAAAAGAAAGCCTAGAAGCAGATCTCTACATTTCTGTTGTGTTTATTGAAACTTTGAGAGTAAACTGAGAAACTGTATCAAAGACAGCCACATAGAATAGCATAATAAAGTTGGACAGTATCAACACATCATAGTTTACAAATAAGTTAGGGAGGAGAAAAGGGCTGCTGTTTTTGTTGTTGTATTGATCAGCTTATGGCTCTCAACACATCTGTCATCAAATGTTAGATTGATTCCAAATTCAATTACATGAATTTGTTATCTGACCAAGAAAAGGAAGACTTGATAAAGGTAAATGATTACAGAGAGTAATTGGGTTAAAATTTCAAATAAATTCTGCAAGGATTTGATCACACCTTTACATTGAAGATTACTAACCTTTAGGTACTTCTATAGCCAGAGATGAGTATGATATGTTCTGTGCCACCAAGAAAGCTTTCAGCCTGGTGGAGAATATATATATATATATATATATATATCATAATAAGTTGAGGTGAGATGATTCAATGCTCAGTTTGACACATGCTTTGGGGAGTTCATAGAAAAAATAAAACACCTTTAAGAGCAAATCCCTTGTGTACTTCTCTGACTTCTAGATGAGGGTAGTCATCCAGAACACTTGTGGTGAATGGTTAGTAATATCCTCATTGTCATACACTTGGGGACTGACATACATGTTTGTTGATTGCTTTCCTGAAGACACTATTTTATAATTACAGATATGATATTGAGTCTCAATTGGCCTATTTCTTGCATAGGACTAGCATTACTTCTTTTTAAACTACATTTGTTATTATTGTAGATGAATGAACAAAGGGAAATGAGAGACCCAGAAGGTGGTAGATACACACTTAGCCATGGACAGGCACCTGGATTTGAGCCCCTAGTCATGACATGGAGCACCTGGAAGGGGGCAACTTCATGAGGAGTGGAGCAGTGCTGTGATATCTCTCCTCTCTCTGTCCCTTTATTAAAAAAAGGAAATTAAGTCAAAAAGATTCTCACTGAAGAAAAATATCTTATTCTATTTAAATTTTGCCCCATGGGTTTTCTGAGATGTGCCAGACTGACAATCTTATTCATAATCACATACATTTTCATCCAGGATTATTGCATTGAATTTCATATTTGCAGCAATGAGCCATTTATTGTTTCTGCAAGCTCAAAAGTCATTCTCACTGAGATGACCTTTTCTTTCAGCAACATGATTCTTATAATAGGTCTTTGGGTGCCAGAAGAGGTGTGGTTTGCCTTACTTGTTGCTGACCAAAAAGTTTCTTCCTTTTCTTCAACCTTGCTTAAGCTTTTCCTCCAAACCATTTTTTCATTCTACTTCTACTTCAAATAGATATTTAGATTTATAACACCACTACAGTTTTATATATTCTGCTAAAATACCTTAAGTGAGGGATGGGGAACTTTTTTTTTTTTTGCCAGCAGCCATTTGGATATTTGTAACATCATTTGTGGGCCATACACAGTTATCATTAAAAAATTAGCACTTAATGTTACTATGATAAAGGTTTTTGATTGCCTTTGCAGGACTAGACCAGATAACTTTGTAGGCCATACAGCTTGCTGGCTGGGTGTTCCCTATCCCTGCCATAAGCAAACATAAAAGCAATACACATGTTGAGAAATAATAAATTTCTCTTCTGTTCCAGAAGCTAATTAAATGCAGAAGCTAACTAGATGCATGGCAAAGGAAGCTCACATCAAGTGACTTGAAATGCCAATTTTAGGATTTCATTCAACAAACTTAGACCACCAGCTATGTTTCAAACATTGTCTTGTGGTTGGGATACAACATGGTAAATAAGCATAGATTTTACTCTGAAAACATATCACATATATAAAAGAGGGAGATAAGTTAACAGGTTATTGCTATAAAATGTAAGGACTGATAGAATTTAACATTGAAAGAATACTTGCCCTAATCTACAAGGTAGGTTCATTTTTTGACTGCTATATTTCATTATGTGAGTGTTATCAAAACTGAACCACTCTTCCATCAGTAGGCATTTTAATTGCTGCCATTTTTTAAACTGTTCAAAGAGTGCTGCAATAGATAGTTTAATAAGCATGTAACATATACAACTAGGGATATAACTATGAGTGAAATTAATGACTGGTAAAGTATGCATATCTTTGTTTTATCTAGATGATGCCATATTGTTCTCTAGAGTGAGTGTATCCATTCTCTCACTAGTAATGTATGAAAATTAGGAACTTTTAAGATAGGGAAACGGGTTGAAGGATATCTCCCCAGTGGAGATTAAATTTACTAGATTTAAAATAGTTAGTCGAGTTCTTGTTTTTCATCACAAATAATGGGTGGAAATCCCAGTACAGGAACTTTAGTTTAACTTTGCATGATCAAAACATCCTCTCTTATCTTCAGGAAATTGATACCTATGTAGACATAGCACAGACCTTTTATAGTTTGTCTTTTGGGGGCATGTAATTAAGACACAGTGAAGAGCCTACCAGGACTGCAGATGTCTCTTTTTTCTCTTCCTTCCTCTCAAACTATCTTACTGGCCCCTTATACCTTTACTTCAATAAAAAAATTAATGATTTTAATGGTATTTTTATATAGTTTGGAATAATATGGTCATAACAGCTAATTAATAGTTTCCCATTTAATATTGTAAATACTTCTAAGTTTAGTGCAATCTTTAGAATCCTGTTGCCAGATCCTCTTCTTGGTATTGCTGTGATCAGTTTTTAAAACTTAAAAAAAAATGCTTTAAATAAGATCTTGTAGACAGAATAGCTCAGTTAAAAGTCATGTGCTCTGGGGACAGTTTACATTTGTTCTAACAATGTGACATTGCTATATTTATAACCATTCTATGCTTTTCCTTCATATAGGACAAGGTTAATAATTCTATCTCACAGGAGTTCTCTGAAAATTAAAAGTATAATATGCTTGGTAATTAGTAAATCCATAGTAAATTGGAAGCATAATTTTGATGACAGTAATGATTGTAGGGGGAGAAAGGTATGCCTATGAAGTATTTGGAGTGAAGATGTGGGTGATAGCTTTATTCAAAAAGATGTCTGATGGATTGTTACGATGATGTGTTCAAACCAGTAAAATTTAATGGTTTAGATTTTACTATAAGATTTAAAATTTAGTGGCATCAGATCCTGCTTATAGGTTCAGATTTGTTCATGGTTTAAGAGACAAGATATGGTTTTTACTAAAATTGAATACAATTTGGGTCTGGAGATGTTGACTATACAACCCTAAGAACAAACCAAGATTCTATCTGCCTGCCACCAGGGCCTTCCTAGTGATAGAGAGATGGTGTAGGGTTATTGTGCCTCAGAATGTACATTGTCCTTGAGTTATTTTCTGATTATCTCAGGGAATTAGAGAATTATTTTCACTTCTAACTCATATTTTAAGATCAGCTGTGGCTCATTAACACTAAGTGAGAAGTAATAATAAATATGACACTTGAAGAACTGGAAGTATTCTGAAAAGGTTCGACTTAGAGTAGATTTTCATTATATTATTACTCAAAATAATTTAATATTGTATTATTATTTTAATATAGTACATATTAATATTTAATTGTTTATTTAAAAGAGTGAAATTATCAGACTCTTCATTTTGTTGTGGAAAACAAAACTAGTAAATATTTTTAGATGAAAATCTACAAAGGTATGGAGGAGATCAGGATAACTAAAAGCAAATCAAATATCATGGAAGTTAAACTGAAGTATTGAAGTGTAAGAAGATAGTTTCAGGTGGAACTGGGTTGTAGACTGGTAATTTCCCCCCCCCCCCCCCCAACCAAGGTTATCACTGGGGCTCAGTGTCTGCATCACTCCACCTTTTCATGTGGCCATTTTTTCTTTCTTTTTGATAAAGGGTGAGATACACATAGAGAGGGAGACAGAAAGAAGGGGAAATAATTGCAGCGTTGCTGTACTTGTGAAGCCTCCTTCCTACAGGTAGGAACCTGGAACTTACATGTATGACAGTGAACTCACTCTGCCAGGTCAACCACCACCTCACCCTTGTTGTCTCTTTTTTATTTTATTAACTGAGATAAATTACATTTAGTAGCATATACAAATCTTAAGTGTAGAGCTGGATGATCTATATATACAATACCAATGTGATCACCAGCCAGGTTCATAGAATTTCCCATCTCAGAAGTTTACTTCCTGCCCTTATCAAGTCAGCAATGTACCTCAGAAGTAATAATTTTCTATTTCTATCTCTGTGTATTAGTTCTGCAAACTTCATAAGACCACTTTGGATTAGCATTCACCAGTTTCCAATGAAGTCAGACATACCTTCTGACCCACCAATTCCATTTCATGTTAGGCATCAAAAAGAAGTCATCACAACTTTTACTCATAGTCCTAAACTGGGGAACAATCCAGATAACCAATAATAAGAGAATAAGCATATTTTCATGTTGCTACACAATAAAACACTACTTAGCAAAAAGGAAAACAATAGTAATAGTAAAGAACTGATGTGTGCAGTAACCTAGATGGATCTCAGAAACATCATTTTGAGTGAAATAAGTCAGATACAAAAAAATTACATAACCTATGATTTCATTTGTACAAATGTCAAGTGTATCAGATTTAATGAAAACATTTCATAACAATTTGATTCTGTATGCTTAAAGGATATTCTTATTCTTTCACAAAAAATATGTATGAAACACAAAAATGGCAAAGAAGTAGAAGGAAAATTAAACTAACACCGGCGGTTAAACTTTGCTCAAGTGATAAATATTTCACATTGTATTTCTGCAATAATGGAATAATGTGAAGAAAAAAAGGATGATATGGTGTATCTGCTTCCCATCTTCTTTCCTTTCCTCCTTGAATTCTAATTCTTTTTTTCCCTCTATTTTATTTGAGGGCAGGTGGCCTCATGGTTTATAGCATAGTTGTTGACACATGGGTACAGTCTCCCAGCCATGAGACGGGTGTCTGCAAAACATTCTCACCCCCAACTTGGGACCCCTGATTCCTTCCCAGACCCTTCCCTCAGTCCCTCTCTTCTACTCCCTCCCCAGAGTCCATGCTTTGATGCTGTCTACCCTACCTCCCGACTAGTCCAAGTTTTACTTTGTGTTTTCTCTTTCTGTCCCTGTCTTGCAAGTTTTACCTATGAGTGAGGTCATCTGATATTCATTCCTCTCATTCTGACTCATCTCACACAACACTATTCCTTCAGGTTCCACACAGGGTGAGACAAAGATGGGGATCTTAGAGATTCTGGAGTTTAATTTTGGTGCATGGTGTTAAGTAGTGGACTAGTTTCACTTTTCTTCAGGTAGCTGTCCAATTTTCCCAGCACCATTTACAGAGGAAATCTTTTCCCCATTAAGTGGTTTTGGCTTCCTTGTCATGAATTAGGTGGCTGGATGTATGTGGACTCATATCTGGGCTCTTGATCTTGTGTCATTAATTCAAGTTTCCATTTATATTCTAACACCACAGTGTTTTAATCATTATTGCTTTGTAGTATAAGCTGCAGCTAGCATGATAACTCTGTTTACTACTTTTCTTTCATTCTTTCTTCCTTTCTCTCTTTTTTCAGAAGTGCTTTAACAGTTCTTGTTTGTTTTGTGGTTCCACACAAATTTTTGGACAGGTTGTTTTATTTCCTTAAGGAGGGTCATTGGTTTACCATGAGCATTGTGTCTAATTTACAGTGTCATGACAGTCTATTTTATGTTTGCCTTGGTTCACCAACTTTGGTCATATTTTGTCTTCCCCTTTCATATGTCTTTGTTTTGTCTATTTTGCCTTCCCCTTTCATATGTCTTTGTTTTGTTGTTGTGTTTCTGGTTCTGTTCTACTAGTAATCATGCCATTTGGAACTGGAACTCCTTTACTTCTATTTATCTGGGACTCTTTTCAGTAATTTTTGCAAGACAGTGGTGAATCCCTTCATTTTCTCCATGTTTGAAAAGATTTTTGCTTCTCCTACACACCTGAAGGATATTTGGCAGAATGGAGTATTTGTGATTAGAAAGATTATATCTTATCTTTTAATACTCTAATATTTTATTCTCCTCTTGCTTCTAGGGTTTGTGATAATAAACATGATGAAATTCTGATGGTTCTACCTCTGAATATCAGAGTCGTCCTCCTTAGCAGCCTGTAGTAATTTTTCTTTGTCATTGCTTTTGGATAGTTTTACTATGATGTGTCTTGTTGTGGGCCATTTTGGATTCAGGAACTTGGGTATTCATTCAGCTTCTTAGATGTCTTGAACATTGCACAGATGTGGAATTTTTTTTTCTGTTAAGAACGTAAGTTTTAGTGCCAGCTCCCCATCTGCAGAGGATATATTTCACTAGCAGTGAAGCAGATCATCAGGTGTCTATCTTTCTCTTCCTGTCTTCCCCTCCGTTGTCAATTTCTCTTTAAATTAATTGATTAATTAATTAACATTTATTTATTTGCCTCAAGGGTTATCACTGCGGTTCGGTGCAGGCACTATGAATCCACTGCTCCTGTTTGCCATTTTTCCATTTTATTGGATAGGACAGAGAGAAATTGAGAAGGGAGGGGAAGATAGAGAGGAGGAGAGAAAGACGCCTTTAGACCTGCTTAGTTTTATTTATTTGTTGGATAGAGACAGCCAGAAATCTAAAGAAAGAGGGTGATAGAGAGGGAGAGAAACAGAGATACCTGCAGCACTGCTTTACCACTCACAAAACTTTTCCGGGGTGGTGGCTCAAACCCTGGTTCTTGTACATTATAACATATACTCAACCAGGTGAGCCACCACCCAGCCTGTTCTCAACTTCTCTCTGTCCTGTCAAATAAAAAAAAAAAGAAAGAAAGAAAAAATGGCCGCTAGGCGCAGTGGATCCGTAGCGCTAACACAAAGCCCCTGCAATAACCCTGGTGGCACAACACAAAACAAGCAAACAAACAAAACAAAGATATATAAATAACAAGATGTTTTACCTTACTGAAAATGTAGTCTTTTTTTCTCGAAAGTAACTCATCCTTTCTTAGAAACAAATTGCCTTTACCAAATAGATTGTGTTTTGACAGAATTAAAAGAAAAACACTGGAAATGTCTAAACAAGTTATGTAAGGAGAAATGTTTTGCTGTTTTTAAGTTTTTCTTTAAAAACAAGCGTTTGAGCCCTCAAGCACCATACGGGGACACCATGAACAGTGGATAGTTCTGTGGTGTCTACTTCTCACTCTTATGTCTCTCTTCCTCTATCTCTCATCCTCTATTTGGGGGAAAAAAAGAAGAGAAAAAAGAACAGTTTTGTGGGAGCAGTGAAATAATGCAGGCTCTTAACCTAGCCCTACTCTAGCCTCACTACACCCAAGAATAATAGTCACAAAGGTCTTCTAAAGACCTCTTTCTCTTTTACTTATGTTTTGACATTTTCTGTAATTATGTTTATTTTTATCAGTATAATTGAAATGAGAGATTCTTCATGCTAGAATTGATAGTAAATACTTACTATTTTTCATTCACTTATTTTCTTCTGCTGTCTACTGACTAATCATAACTTTCCTTTTCATTCCTACCATAGCTAATGCTTTCTACATTGAAGCAGCCCTGTGAAGAAACTCGGTCTTTTCCACTGTTGAGTTTCTTTAATGTCATAGTGAATTTTCAGCACTTCAGAGTAGCATTGTTTTTTCCTGACCTGAATTTTGAAAGTATTTATATGTCACATTATAACTGGTTGAGTGTTAAGCAAGTATAGTTCTGGTAAGAAATAGAATCATAATTTAAAATAAAACTTTCCCTCAAAGAGACCCTTTTGGGGGGGAAAAAAAAGTCTACTTTTCTGCACTCATTATCCGAGTCTGTTAGCCACACTCCACCTTTTCTTAAAAACTTTTCTTTTTTTAAATATTTTATTTATTTTGATGAGAGAGGGAGAGAGATACAGACAGAAAAGTAGCGGGGGGCGGGGGAAGGCAACAGAGCATGAAACAGCTCCGGCTTGTGGTGGTGGGGGTTGAACCTAGGGCCTTAGAGTCTCAGGTATGAATCCTTTTGCATAACCATTGTGCTATTTCCCCAACCTCTACCTGAACTTTTCTATGCAAACTGAAAGGAACTTTTTTTGAAAATAAATTTGGCTTCATGCAAAAGAGGATTTAGCATGGGTTTGAGTAAACAAAAACTGTATAGTTTTCAAAAGAGATAGAGAGGGAGAGATGACAGCACTGGAGTTTTTGCCTATACGATATGGAATGGACTGGAATCTGGACTAAACGCTTGGCAAAGCAGGCACATTATCAAAGTGAGACATTTTGTCAGCACAATGTTACATTTTAAGCAAATAAGGACCAGGTGGTAGTGTACCTAGTTGAGTGCAGGTTAAGCAAAATGTTGAACATGAACTTTCTAAATTTTAATGCAAAGAATATCTAGTTTAAATTTAAAAACAAAAGAATAATTTACTAAGTAAATTTATTTGCCGCTATGTATGTTTCCTTTACATTAGGATTGTATATACGTGCTGAGAAATTTTCTGTAGCAAAGAGATCCTATTTGACTTTTATGATATCAAAGATATTTTTGTAGTACTTACATGTATATATTTATAGCTGTACTCTACTTAAATAAACTTAACATATGAAATTCCATATTTTAAAAATAGATGATTGCTGAGGAGTCAGTCTGGCAAATTTAAACATGAATTATTCACAAAATATGATTTACCTTTCATTTCCAACACCACCCTGATATATAAGAAACAGCTGTATACAGTATGTGTTTAACTGTTTTAAGTTTATGTTTTGTTCAGCTTATGCAATTAAAATTCTAGTGTACTAAAATTGCTAGTTTTTGTTCCTGCAAACTTATGAGTTTCTACTTTGTTTTTCTCTAACAGATATAAGCTTACCAAAGTCAGCAACAATATGCTACACAGCTGCCTTGCTCAAAGCAAGAGCTGTCTCTGACAAGTAAGTGAATCATAACTTCTGCGTACTAAATGCCTGACCTGACTTAAGGATATGTGTTGCCTCTGAGGGCTTTCTCTGGAAGTTTCTCTTAGTCTATGAGACCCCTGCTTATAAGCATGAATTTTCCAAAAACATGCTGATCTTTTCTTTCACTACTAGAAAGAGGGAATATATTGTAAGAGTATATGGTTCCCTGAAGAGAGATTATATGAAATTCCATGCCTCTGAGGTGGCTTTTTTTCTTTTTTTTCTTTTTGGCCAGACAATATATACCCAAAAGGCCTGCTTGGGACTTACACAAAAGGCTTTCCTTTTATTCACTTTTTGCATATTCCTCTTCCTCCAGAAGCCTAAAACTGGACAGTAGTCATAACAAACATGTAATATGGCAGTGGGTACGGTCATTTCCCATTCTTTGCCTTATTGATTTCAGACCAGCTTTCTAAGTGGGGTTGGAAATCCCTACCATCTTAGTGGGTTTGCCCATTTTATTCAGGCAGGTGACTGTGGCATAGAGAATATCTGTAAATACCCCAGATGACTGGCAGGTGAAAGAAAATAGATGACTGAACTGTTTTTGAGTTGATAAATGCTTATACTTCCCTGATAAAAATCCTTCTGTAGCCTTGAAAAGCAAATAACAGAAGAAAACAGCCTCTGCTATGTCAGACAGGTTTGCTGTTAAGTGTGTGTGCACTTCAAGATCGAAGTAATTTTCTTTCATTCTTTTTTATCCTGTAGATCGCCAGTACCTACTGCAACATCTTTTCTCCCTACACAGCGACTCCAGCTTGGGAGGGCAGGGCCAGGGTTGTCACAGCTTCCCCTGTGGTGTCTGCCTGCCAAGCACAGCTCTGGAGTTAGCCCTGGGTGTGAGGTGAGAAAGAGATTGCATGGTCTGGTTTTTTTCATTCACTTGGGCAGGTGTCTTGCCCGCAGTTTGGGCATGTACACCCCAACCCCTGCCGGAATGACCCTAAGCAGTCTTGCCTGTTTCTGAAGCTGCAACAACTTAGCCCTCCATCGTAGCACTGACATTGGGTTGGGAGCATCCTTTAAAATTCTCCCCAGTTCTGTTTTTAACCAAGTGCGCTTTTCTGTAACCTTAGCTCTCTCTTTTTCCTACACTGTCTGCCCTTATCAGTCCTACTTCCTCCCTTGACCTAAGCAAGTACCTTGTAGAAAACGTACAGTAGCTATTTAGACAGAGAGACTTAGCTGAATGTAGTCCCTGCCTTGATTAGATAGATGCAAGCACACTTTCTGCTTCTGCTGGGTTTTGTTGGCCTTTGTCTGAGGAGTCACTCAGAGGTTATATGTGGTAGAAGTTTGGAGAGCTTGCTGTGGTTTTATGGGCCCTTTATATGTGAGATGTCTTTCCAAGTTGATGCCTAAGCAGTGGTCCCAACTGGATGGTGTTTGTCTTTTTGCTTTTCAGATTCTCTCCCGAGGCAGCATCTCGGCGGGGACTAAGCACAGCAGAGATGAATGCAGTAGAGGCCATTCATAGAGCTGTGGAATTCAATCCTCATGTGCCAAAAGTGAGTCTGTGGAATCCCCATAGGGACTCGTTATGGTAGCAGAGAGCGTATTCAGTGACAACAGTGTAATGTTTTGAATACACCCAGTTATAAAAAATTGAATTGCAACCAACAAATGTGGAGGCCCTGTGCAGTCAGTCTGTGGTCATTAGCCTAATTTTTTAAAGCAAAATATATTCAAGAGGCTGTTGGGCCAGTTTTCAAACTTAATATAATCAGGATGAATTGATAGATCTGTCTTAGGAAGGCCAGGTTGGACAGTCTACAATGGACAAAATATGCAGGTACCTAGGGGATCTTCAGGAATTTTACACCAGTTATAGTCTTATTTAGAGCCAACTTGGGAAATGAATCTTATTGTGAATAAAAGTGATAAAATATACTGACAAATGTGACATTTTATGTATCTGTAAATAAACAATAAATGATTGGTAGTATTAGTAAGAAATTAATAGTTGAAAACAAAGTAAATTTTTCTTGTGATTGCCATTTTAATAGGCATTATAGGAAACATTGGTCTGGATTACTACCACATGGTGGCCCAATTTATAGATAGCCAATGATACATATATATTTGTTCTGAATTTGATTTTAAAGGTTTCAGATCATGACAAAAGATATTTCTATTATTTTTTAAAATATTTATTTTCCCTTTTGTTGCCCTTTTTTAATTGTTGTTGTAGTTATTGATGTCATCGTTGTTGGATAGGACAGAGAGAAATGGAGAGAGGAGGGGAAGATGGGGGGGGGGGCAGAGAAGAGAAAGACACCTGCAGACCTGCTTCACTGCATGTGAAGCGAGCCACCTGCAGGGGGGGAGCCGGGGGCTTGAACTGGGATCCTTATGTTGGTCCTTGTGCTTTGTGCCAAGTGCACTTAACCTGCTACACTACCACCTGACTCCCTATTTCTATTTTTTTTTCCTCCAGGGTTATTGCTGGGCTTGGTGCCTGCACCATGAATCCACCACTCCTGGAGGCCATTTTTCCCCCTTTTTGTTGCCCTAGTTGTTGCAGCCTCGTTGCGGTTATTATTGCCATTGTTGACGTTGCTTGTTGTTGGATAGGACAGAGAGAAATGGAGAGAGGAGGGGAAGACAGAGAGAGAGGGGAGAGAAAGATAGACACCTGCAGACCTGCTTCACCTCCCATGAAGCGACTCCCCTGTAGGTGGGGAGCCGGGGGCTCAAACCGGGATCCTTACGCCGGTCCCTGCGCTTTGCGCCACGTGCGCTTAACCCACTGCGCCACCGCCCGACTCCCTATTTCTATTATTTTTATACATATATTGATGATTTACCTGCAGTGAGTTTCTACTATGTGACAGACACACTGCTGAATGACAGTTTTAGCTTCTAAATACTATGACTGCATTTAACCTCTAACAAACTTTCCTTCCAATTTATATCAGCTACAAGGTATAATTTTCTTTGTAAAATGCCTCATGAAGACTTTTATTGTTAATAACACAGGAAGATAGTTACTTTGCTTCAGTACCTATAAATAATTGAGTCATGCATTTGTGTGTGTGTGTGTGCGCACGCGTGCGCGCGTGTATGTACATACACATACCCACATACACGCACTGATTTAAGGAGTTTATTACTTTAGTTTATTTTGCTGATATCCAAAGTGATGTAATATTATTCTCAAGGTTTTTCAGGTCATAGTTATCTTTTTATAAAACAGGAAATTGATGATGTGCCTACCACATTTGCAGAGAGTATATTTATCCATTCTGGTTCCATGGGATTAATGACCAACATCATATTTGTAGACAGGTATTATGTAGTATGGTATAAATTGTATCTCTTCATTTAATATTTTTCAGCAAACTAAAAAATGTTCATTTAAATTTTATTGAATTTTAAAACTAATAATGAAAGTAGCCTGAATGACTGTAAGCCTAGGTCATTAATATTTTTTGAATGTCAGCTATTCTCTAACTTCAGAACTATATTTTAAGCATAAGTAATAATATTTCATAAGACTTGTTGAGCAGTAAGGGTCTAAACTAAGACAAAAACCTGGGTTCTAACTTTAAGTTCTAACTTGGTGATTTATAAAGACATCCTGGGTTGTCAGAGAAGTAGAATGCCAGATTAACGGTGGGACCTTGGTGTTAGCCTCTGAACTCAAAGTTTCCCCCAGTTTTTCATATGAAAAGAAATATGTAAACTTTACCTGTCTTCTGCCGTCATGTGGGATAATATAGAAAAAGTACTTTGAAAAGATTTGAGTTCCAGGACCAGCATGATAACTTATTTGGGAGCATTCCAGCTTTGCCATGTATATGACCCAAGTTCAAGCCCAGTCCCTACCGTAGAGGGAGATGTTCTAGTGTTGTGATGTCTTTCTTGCCCTCCAGCTATCTTTCTCTGTGTTTTTCTTTCTAAAAATGTTAAGTCAGCCCAAAGCAGTGAAGCCCTGCCATTGACAAAAAAAAGAAGCGGAGGCAGGGGTGATGGGTGGACACGCAAACTTTATAAATTTGAAAATCATTAAATTGTTATATTGGTATTTGTCTTACAACTCCTGAAGTCTAAGAACTGTTTCTTAACTTTTCCAATTATACCAAGCAGAGCCTTGTAATCTTGGGGTATGAGTTAGAAAGCTGATACAATACTTGTTGTTGGGACCAGGTTGGAACTTGGGTTGAGCATGCACTATTTAGGTGAGACATCTTGCGAGCTCAGAAGCTGTTATTTATTTCTTGATAATGTTCTTAAACAATTGGTTGAATTCTGGGAGAGTATTAAATCCTTGAGAAATAGTGTTTTGTTTTTTTTGTTGTCACAGGAGCTTAAGGCTGCTTTATGAAAAAATTGACTGTTTTAACTAGTACTCTACCTGCATATTATTGTAAAAATGGGAACATTTGAAATATTTGATTTTATTGTACTTTCTTTTTAAAATGTCTTAATTTTTAATATTTATTTATTATTGCATAGAGACAGAGAAAAATTGAGAAGGGAAGAGGGAGAGAGAAAGGAAGACACCTGCAGCCCTGCTTTACCACTCGTGAAGCTTTCCCCCTGCAGGTGGGGACCAGGGATTTAAACCCCCAGATCCTTGTGCACTGCAGTTTGTGCGCTTAACTAGATATGTCACCACCTGACCCCTAAAAAATATTTTTATTTATGCACTAAGTGGATAGAGATAGAGAAATGAAAATAGAAAAGAGAAGTAGAGAGAGAGAAAGAAAGAGAGACACCAAAAGCACTCCTCTACCACTTGTGAAGCTTCCCCCTTCCATCAGGGACTAGGGACTTAAATCCTGGTCCTTGAGTATGGTAACTTGGGCACTCACCAGAGTCCACCCCCACCCCAGCCCCACACTCTACTTTCCAGTCATTAAGCTTAAAGAAGTTAAGGTATATAATAAGTTGATATTCTACTTCTTTACTCTTTCGGTGATTTTGCTGATGGGAAACTTGTTTTCAGATTCTTTTTTGCATATTAGTATTTCCATGAAGGAAAAGGCCCTGTGAGTCACTGGTCCTATACGTTCAGAATTAACACAACCTCTCACGTATGTACTATATAAGCGGCTATAAATATCTTTCATATTTGCTCAGCTATTTATTGGACTGTTAGACAAACATATGTGCATCTACATTGGTGCCATTTCTGGAAGAATACAGTCTTAATTCGAAATACACATCATGCCTTAGACTCTTGGTATAAGAAGAGACGTTAGAAGTCTAATAGCATCAGAAGTGGCTGAGCAAATAAAGTGTGTGGTCTGCATACTTGAAACCTTGGGTTTACTCCCTGGCAACACATAGGGCTCTCATTAAATTTAAGAAAAGGGGGCCAGGTGGTCGCACACCTGGTTGAGCTCACATGTTACAGTGCACAAGGACCCAGGTTCGAGCTCCTGGCCCCCACCTGCAGGAGGAAAGCTTCACAAGTGGTGAAGCAGTGCTGCAGGTGTCTCTCTGTCTCTCTCCTTCTCTATCACCCCCTTCCCTATCAATTTCTGACTGTCTCTATCCAGCAAATAAAGATTTTAAAACATTTTTAAAAATAAATAAATTTTTAAAAAATTACCAGGGGTCAGGTAGTGACACACCTGGTGAAATGCATACACTACAGTGCATAGGACTTGGGTTCAAGACCCTGGTCCCCACCAGCTAGGGGAAAGCTTCATAACTGGTAAAGTTGAGCTGCATTTATCTCTCTATCTCTCTTTCTCTCTGTCTCTTTCTATATATACATATAGAGAGAGATTATATATATATGTATATATACATATATATATATAATTCCCACTCCACTCTCAATTTTTCTCCTTGTCTCTAATCAATAATAAATAATGTAAAATTTAAAAAGTTATCTAGAAAAGCCACTGTTCTTATTTAGAAACCCTTTCAGTGATAACATGATTTTTTTGTTTGTTTTTTGTTTCTGTTGAATTTTTACTGCATGTCAAGCAGTACTAACTAAACAGCATATGCCATCTCATTTATTTTGATAACAATTCTGTGAGTTATATCAGAGTGTGATCCTGCTACACAAATGAAGGTACTGCAGGAAGGTTAATCTGTCACACAGTAAATAAAATGACAATTCCAAGTGAACTATCTTTCTGGCCAAAGAAGTACATTTAAAAAGTAAAAAACAACAGTCTGTTCTAAAGGAAGGACTTTTAATTACTCAGATTCTAAACAAGATTTCTTTTTTTGTTTGTTTGTTTCTTTCTTTATTGGGGATAATGATTTACAGTTGACAGTAAAATACAGTAGTTTGTACTTGTCACATTTCTCCGTTGTAAACAAGATTTCTAAAGCTGTAGATTGTAACATTATCAGGAGGAGGCAGCAAGTAGATTCATCAAATTACTCTCTCCCGAGGAGCTACCACTGTGTCCCAAGCTGATCAGAATACCTGGGTGTTGTGAGGATAGCTGTTGAAGGAGAAGTCACCAGTGCCAAGGCCTACCATCCCAGTACTATTAAACCAATAAGCTCTTCCATCGGGGCACTTCATGCCAGGCAGCAGCAGGCATGAAGTGAGTTGTCCCTGAAGGTAATAGAGCAAAGTACCTAGGGATCATTTTACCAATAGGACAGCCTAGTAGTTAGTAGTTTGTTTTTTGTTGCTGCTATTTTCCAGCTGAGTTATCACTGGGACTCTGTGCCTGTATGATTCCACTACTCCTGGTGACATTTTTTTTCTTTTTTCAGAGAGAGGGGAAAATACAGGGGGGGTGGGGGAGGAGAGACACCACAACTCTACCACTTCTAAAACTCCCCTTTTGGGTAGTTCACTGTAGTGGCCAGGACTTGAAACCCAGGTCCTTACACATAACAAAGTATGTCCTCTACCAGGTGGCCATCACTGAGCTCCTAGATACTTAGCTGTTAAATTATAAGTCTAGGAGTGTGAAAAGTCATGAGAAAATAGGAATGAATGTAGAGTGTTATGACAGAAAGACATTCCCATTAAAATGTGCATTTTTTAAAGCTCATCTAGTGTTAATATACAAGTCTAATTTCATGGAGATTTCAAGAGACTTGTGAGGGAAAACATCCTTGTAATTTTATATGCTAATGGAGTAGCCACAGGACCTTGTTCTAGTGATGGAAATTCTATTTCATGCAAGCACTAAGGCAATCCTCTCTTTATATCTTGGTAAAGCTGATTGACAGAGTATAAAATTGCTTTTTAATCCAATTTAGGAAACAAAATGTGTAGTGGGTTTTTGCATATAAGAATTCTTGCAGCGTAGAAGCAGAAACTCAAAATACCCTGGCAAATTATCTGTGATATTGCGTATCAGTGGTACATTTCAGAAATACTATTTCAACATAATTTTCTTTGAATTGAGTCATATTTTCTTCCAAAGCTTTTTTGGATTAAAATAAGGAGAGTTTATTGTGGAAATATAATCCAGAGAAAATTGAGCAGAAACCAACTTTTAGCCACATTTTTCAGGAATAGAGAATTTTCTAAAAGATCTCTTTCCTTAACACAAAACACTGCAGCTGCTCCCACCACAGTCACCCCACTTAGATCACCAGATCCTACGGTATCTTGTCGAACCTCATCCTATAGCATCTTTCTCCATCATTTAGTTCCATTAACTACTTTTTCTGTCTCAGGATCATCTTGTCTCCACGTCACCGTCTCTCTGTGTCACTCCTGCATCTTTGAGTACTCTCTTACATAGTTTCCTCCCTATCCATCCTTCAGGGTGGGTCTCTGGGGACCATCACTCACTGCTTTCTTACTTAAAGCTGTCCTAGGAGATCTTGTGTACTTATACTCCATTGTTCTTCTCTCCCACATCACCTGAACCTCCCCCCCACCAGCTCTCTCCCAAGCTACAGGCCCTTATATCCAGATGTCTTCAGCTCATCACTCGAGAGATTTTTGTAGGCATTCCAACTGCAAAGCCTCTTCCTCCACTAGTGTGTTTGTCCTAACTACTGATCTCCTGTATACTGTTTTAAAAAATTCACAGCATGGTTTCTTCTCTACTCTTGGATTCACTTAAGTAGCATGTTCCGGGGAGACTCCTCTTATTTCTTTTGTTATCCCTCTACCATGTCAGAAGATTTCTAAGACTTCACTAACTCCATCTAACTCTTCTTAGCCTGTAGTTAACACTTTTTCAAAAGTCATACACTATACCAAACCACTCCCAATTTCCTACTCGAGAGGTTTCTAAACTGTCCTCCTAGGAGCTATAGGATTCCTCAGTTCACTCTTGAGTCCCTCTCCCAGGGTCTCCCATGGTTTTATATTGCATCAGTTTCACATATTCGAAATCTCCTCTTCCTTCTCTGAGCAGATTTGTGCATATCAATGTTTAAAAGCCATAGAATAATTCAGGATAAAAGTCACATCCTGGATGGCCATTTACAGCCTACTTTTCCTACATCACTTCTTTTATAGAGTAACATAAAATGTTAATTTAAATTCGGGGTCTGCCACATATAGCTTCTGCAACCCAGTACCTCAGTTTTGCCATGTATAAAGCAGAGGTGTTAATATTAATTCCCTCACAGAGTTGTATGGAGTACCTTAGTAAAGTATTGGGTATATTACATCAGTGCTTAATTACTGGTAGCAATTACTATCATGTTACTACTCAAGTGCCATGAGAGTATGAGCATTATAACTTTTGATGCTTTAGTATCATTACCCAGCCTTGCTCTTAAACAAGTAACCAAACAAGTGGTTCAAAATGGCAGGAAACAGGTGCTGGGTGGAGATGTGACTGTGGTACTGTACACCTCATTGTCCATCACAGTGTGACCCAGAGAGCCATGGGGACTTGCAATAATTTGCTTCTGTTCCATCTAGTAGGATTCTGAGTCTAGGAAGTAAGCAACATTGAAATTCAGAATCTTAGCTTACCTCTTTTTTATTTAATTTAATTAATTTATTTATTATTGGACAGAGACAGAAATTGAGAAGGGAAAGGGAGAAAGAGAAGGAGAGAGGGAGAGAAACGACTGTAGCTCTACTTCACCACTTTCCTTCTGCAGGTGCAGACTAGGGCCTTCAAACTAGGTCCTTGCACACTCTAGTGTGCATGCTTAACCATGTGCGCCACCACCTGGCCCCTCTTAGCTTATTTCTTATTTAGCTTATCTCCCAAATAATGTAGTTTTATTCTCTGACTCTTATGTTTTAAAACTTTCCTGATAAACTTAGTGCCTTTTTCGGAACAGTTATACCAAAATACTGTAGCATTTTTAAAAAATGCTATATAGAATAGTAAGGTAGAGGAGTCGGGCAGTAGCGCAGCAGGTTAAGTGCACGTGGCACAAGTGCAAGGACCAGCGTAAGGATCCCGGTTCAAGCCCCCGGCTCCCCACCTGCAGGAGCGGTGAGGCAGGTCTGCAGGTGTCTATCTTTCTCTCCCCCTCTGTCTTCCCCTTCTCTCTCCATTTCTCTCTGTTCTATCCAACAACAATGACATCAATAGCAACAACAATAATAACTACAACAACAATAAAAAGACAAGGGCAACAAAAGGGAAAATAAAGAAATTTAAAAAAAAAGAATAGTAAGGTAGTTTTATAGGTAGAGTGAATGCATGCATTCTGTGCATGGAGCCCTAGGTTCAATCCCCAGCACCACATTGAAGCATCAAAGAAAAAGCTGGTGAAGGGAGACGGGCGGTAGTGCTGCGGGTTAAGTGCACATGGTGCAAAGCGCAAGGACCAGCGGTTAGGATCCCGCTTTGAGCTCCTGATTCCCCACCTGCAGGGGAGTAGCTTCACAGATGATGAAGCAGGTCTGCAGATGTCTTTCTTTTTTTTATATATATATATTTATTTTATTTATTTATTCCCTTTTGTTGCCCTTGTTGTTTTATTGTTGTAGTTATTATTGTTGTTGTCGTTGTTGGATAGGACAGAGAGAAATGGAGAGAGGGAGGCGAAGACAGAGAGGAGGAGAGAAAGATAGACACCTGCAGACCTGCTTCACCGCCTGTGAAGCGACTCCCCTGCAGGTGGGGAGCCGGGGTTCGAACCGGGATCCTTATGCCGGTCCTTGTGCTTTGCGCCACCTGCGCTTAGCCCACTGCACTACAGCCCGACTCCCCGATGTCTATCTTTCTTTCCCCCCTCTGTCTTCCCCTCCTCTCTCTATTTCTCTCTGTCCTATCCTACAACGACGACATCAATAACAACAACAGCAATAAAACAAGGACAAGAAAATGGAATAAATAAATAATAAAAAATTTTAAAAAGGAAAGGCTGGTGGAGTGGTCTGGGAGGTGGCACAGTGGGATAAAGCATTGGACTCTCAAGCATGAGGTTCAGAGTTCAATCTCTGGCAGTACATGTACCAGAGTGATGGCTGGTTCTTTCTCTCACTCTCTCTCCTCCTTTCTCACAAATAAATAAATAAATAAATACATTTTGTTAGACAAAAAAAAAGCTGGTGGAGCTTCTCCTGCACCAAAATACTCAAAATACAAAAATACAAAATAAAAAATAGTCACATAGTGAGTATGTGGTTTAGTGGTAGAGTGCCTGAAGGTGCTTAGATCTAATCCCTAGCACTGCATTCAAAAATTGCTTTCTGGTTATTTTTTTGCTTGTGTGATGTGCTTTTTAAATTCTCGATGGAAGTGTAGGAAATGGGTACCATATATATATATATATATATATGAAGATGGAATAATGTCAAAAAGTCTTTTTCAAACTGTTATTTAAATTTTTGCTGCCACCAGGGTTATCATTGGGGCTCAGCGCCTGCACAACAAATCCACTGCTCTTTTTATTAGATAAGACACATAGAAATTGAAAGGGGAGGGGTGCAATAGAGAGTGAGAGAGACACCTGTTTCACCACTCATGAAGAGTCCCCTCTTCAGATGGGGAGTAGGGGGTTAAGCCTGGGTCCTATGTATGGTAATATGTGTACTTAACTGTGTGTACCACTGCCCAGTGCCCAAAAATATTTTCGTATAAGACTTTAAGCATGAGGCTCTGAGGTCCCAGGTACAGTCCCCTGCACCAGCATAAGCCTGAGCTGAATAGTGCCCTAGTAAATTTTATTTATTTATTTATAGGGTAAACACTTATTATAGATAACCAAAGATCATTAGAAATAATCTTCCATAACATCTGATAGCTAGGCATCGTTAACTTTCAACCTATGATCTTCCAGTGTTTTTGATGCCTATGTATTTGGGCCGGATGGTGGTGCACCTGATCAAGCACACAACACACATTGCCTTGCATGAGGACCCAGGTTCAAGTACCTGATCCTCATCTGTAGTGGGGGAACTTAACAAGGAGTGAAGCAGTGATGCACTTAACTCTCTTTCTCTCTCCCTTTCTGCTTCTCCCTTTCTTCTCAGTTTTTCTCCTTCCAAAGCAAATAAAATAATGCCTATGTATTTTTATTACCCAGTCATAATATACAAGGTGCAGTGTTTTTCAGTTAGTAGTATAAGTAATTTCCGATGCTAATGGATATTATGTTATTACTACCTGATGTTTGGAAGCAACTTGACAGCCACTGTCTAAATATGCTATAATTTTAATAAACAGCCTTTATATTTGACATGTCCTCATAATTTAACCAGTGGTTTTCATATGACTCCTGTTGTTAGGATGAAAACTCCAAAAAGGAGGTATACATTCCTTGGTATTTCTATCTCATGGAAGGTTAAACTTGGAGTCCTCTTCACTCAAATCATTATAGAACTTTAACACCTGAACAGAAGGAACTATAATAGTCACCAGGGATAACCTCTGATAAGTCAAACCTCTCCTGCAGCATTTTTTTTTGATAGATAAGCCATTTCTGACAAGTGCTCAAATATTTCAATGACTGGGCACCACTCTCAGGCAAAGACTAGAGCCCTTAGCTTCTTTTTGTATGTTCTAGTTTTATATATTAGGCATAAGAAACTGGATTCTGACACAAATGGCATTTGAAAAGATGCTTCAGAAAACTTTAGAAGCTTGCATTTTGAGATCAATGTTATTTAAGAAATTTGGAAGGAACTAGAGATAGGGTGGCAGGCAGGATGGTGCAGAATGCTGGCCCACCTAACAGAAGCTAGATAATTATTATAGACAGGCAGAGAGCAACATTTATCCTAATTGACTTCTGCATACTTGTGGATAGGGATCTGCCCTCTTCCATTTATTTTTCTCTTGACAAGTAAGATGTGAAATGTTGTTCCATGCCTTTCTAATTTAAATTTTACACATGTTCAAAACTGATATTGCCAGTCATTTTAAGTTCGGCCAAAAACATAACATGTTGTTGCTATTAGCCTCCATCATTTAGATAGAGCCAAATTTTACTTGAAACCATATAGGAATATAAATCTCTTTTATAGGCATAACCTGTTTCCTCCATAAAAGAGGTACAATGAGGAGGTATTGAAGTTTAATTGATGAGTTGCTTTCTTTAGTCTCACAAGACTGATAGGGTGGACACATTTATTTTGTTTTGAGACTTATTGAGAATTGAGATTCATCCCCTTGAGCATTTAGTGATTCAGCTCAAGAGAAATACACATAAATAACTACTATAAGGCAGGTGAAAAACACACATGCATGGAAGTCAGAAGCTTAGAGGGAAAACAGCATTACCTTCACAGACCATATCTTTGATACCATATACATTCCACTCAGCCTACAGCCTGAGTGAACGATCTTTGTCACACATACGTGAACTAATATTTCCCAAGTATATGCAGAAGTTCTAGTGGTCAAAATATGCTTCTGTTTAATAAATGAATTCTTGTTTTATTACATTTATTGTAGCTTTATGTCATATTGTATATTTTCAATCAATATATACTTCATTTATACCTTATTTATAATTCCTATCATGAACATCTAGGATTTTTTTTTATTAGTGATTTAATAGTGATTGACAAGATTGTGGGCTAAGAGGAGTACAATTTCATACAATTCCTACCACCAGATTCCCTGTCTCCTCCCCTCCATCAGAAGTTTCCCTATTCTTTATCCCTCTGGGAGTATGGGCCAAAGATCTTTATGGGAAGCAGAAGGTAGAAGGACTGGTTTCTGTAATTGCTTCTCCACTGGACATGGGCGTTGACAGGTTGATCCATACCCTCAGCCTGTTTCTGTCTTTCCCTAGGAGGGGTAGGGCTCTGGGGAGGTAGGGCTCCAGGACACATTGGTCAGGTTGTTTGCCCAGGGAAGTCAGGTTGGTGTCATGGTAGCATCCGCAACTTAGTGGCTGAAAATCAGTAAGATATAAAGCAGAACAATTTTTTAAATAATAAGGAACCTAAGGTAACAATATAGAAGATGATGCTTCCCCAAACCCCGCCCCACTATGGAAAGAGAGAAGCAGGCTGGGAGTATGGATCGAGCTGTCAACACCTCATATTCGGCGGGGCAGCAGTTACAGAAGCCAGACCTCCCACCTTCTGCACCCCATAATGACCGAGTCCATACTCCCAGAGAGATAAGGAATAGGAAAGCTATCAGGGAGGGGATGGGCTGCGGAGTTCTGGTGGTGGAAATTGTGTGGAGTTGTAGTAACCCTCTTATCCTATGTTCTTGTCAGTGTTTCCTTTTAACAAATAAAAATTAAAAAAAAAAATACAGAAGATGAAATTCAGGGTCTTCACATTGGAAGGAGCTATAATGTCCATTTTAGGTATATTCCAAGGGGCCCATAACTTTACTAATTTTTGCCTGAGCCAGATAGCTAACATGCATGTGGGCTAGAAGTATTGTTTGGGAAAATAGTGTCAGAGTTGAGGATACGACTAGAAAGCTGGATAAGGGCAGAGAGAAGCTCCAAAATACGGAAAAAGTTAACTCTAAACCCCATCTATCTGACCTAGGACCCATGTCTATTCTTATTTAGCACAGGAGCCTGTGTAACCTCTGTATCCCTGTCAGTCTGAGCCCACATTCCATGGTCACAAAGAAAAATTCTAGGCTGCACTCATTTCAGGATCAGTCTTCCTCAAGTGGTAGAATATATTAACTCAGCCTCATTTCGGAGAGTAGAGCAATTTCTACCACTGTTGTTCTACATTGAGGACACTGTCCTATAGAGGCCCACAAGAGGGTTTATGATATTGTTCCTGATGAAGATGACCAGTGAACATCTGTGAACTTTTTCATATTGTTTCAGTTACTTTGAACAAGATTGGAACTTTTCATTGTCTACACAGAACTTTCTGTGGTACTGGAAATGTTCTCTACATTGTCCAGTGTGGTAATGATTGACAGCATTCAGTGCCTGACAGGTTGAAATAAAACTGGTTGGAGTGAGGAACTGAATTTTTAAATTTAATTTATTTCTGATTTGTTAAAATTTAAATAATTATCTGTAGTAGAAGTTACCATATTGGAAAATACAGATTCATAGTATCTTTTTGTAAGAAATTCTCTAAAAATCTTGACAATTCCAGCATATGCTTACACACATACCCTCACTCACTGGTGCATTCATCTTCTCCATCAGTCTCCTCCAACCAATTTGTTTTGGGTTCTACCTGTTAATGGGAATAATTACCATGCCCATTCCTTTTCATGTACCCATATTATTGAAGGTTCATTAGGCAAGGAGTTTCATTCATAGATATTAAACAATGGAGGAGATATCACAACTGACTCCACAGAAATCCAGAGAATCCTGCGAAACTTCTATAAAGAACTATATGCCACCAAGCTAGAGAATCTGGAAGAAATGGAACAATTCCTAGAAGCATATGCCCTTCCAAAACTGAACCAAGATGAACTACAAAATCTAAATGCACCAATCACAGACAAAGAAATTGAAACCATTATTAAGAATCTCCCCAACAACAAAAGTCCTAGACCAGATGGTTTCACAAACGAATTCTACAAAACTTTCAGGAAACGTTAGTACCCATACTTCTTAAGCTTTTCCACAAGATTGAAGAAACAGGAATACTCCCTTCCACCTTCTATGAAGCCAACATCACCCTGATACCAAAAGCTGATAGGGACAGAACAAAAAAGGAAAACTACAGACCAATATCTCTGATGAACATAGACGCCAAAATATTAAACAAGATCTTGGCCAACCGGATACAGCAACATATCAAAAAGATTGTTTATCACGACCAAGTGGGATTCATCCCAGGAATGCAAGGCTGGTTCAACATCCGTAAGTCAATCAGTGTCATTCACCACATCAATAAAAGCAAAGCCAAAAACCACATGATTATCTCAATAGATGCAGAGAAAGCCTTTGACAAAATCCAACACCCATTCATGCTCAGAACTCTACAAAAAATGGGAATAGAAGGGAAACTCCTCAAGATAGTGGAGTCTATATATAGCAAACCTACAGCCAACATCATACTCAATGGACAGAAGCTGAAAGCATTCCCCCTCAGATGGGGGACTAGACAGGGCTGTCCACTATCACCATTACTCTTCAACATAGTATTGGAAGTTCTTGCCATAGCAATCAGGCAAGAGAAAGAAATCAAAGGAATACAGATTGGAAGGGAAGAAGTCAAGCTCTCACTCTTTGCAGATGATATGATAGTATACATAGAAAAACCTAAAGAATCCAGCAGAAAACTACTGGAAGTTATTAGGCAATATAGCAAGGTATCAGGCTACAAAATCAATGTACAAAAATCAGTGGAATTTCTTTATGCAAACACTACAGCTGAAGAAGAAGACATCCAGAAATCACTCCCATTTACTGTTTCAGCAAAATCAATAAAATACCTAGGAATAAAGTTGACCAAAGAAGTGAAAGACTTGTATACTGAAAACTATGAGTCGCTACTCAAGGAAATAGAAACTGATACCAAGAAATGGAAAGATATCCCATGCTCATGGATTGGAAGAATAAATATCATCAAAATGAATATTCTCCCCAGAGCCATATACAAATTTAATGCAATACCCATCAAAGTTCCACCAAGCTTCTTTAAGAGAATAGAACAAACACTACAGTCTTTTATCTGGAACCTGAAAACACCTAGAATTGCCAAAACCATCTTGAGGAAAAGAAACAGAAATGGAGGCATCACACTCCCAGACCTTAAACTATATTATAAAACCATCATCATCAAAACAGCATGGTACTGGAACAAAAATAGGCACACAGACCAGTGGAACAGAATTGAAAGCCCAGAAATAAATCCCCACACCTATGGACATCTAATTTTTGATAAGGGGACCCAAAGGATTAAATGGAAGAAGAAGGCTCTCTTCAATAAATGGTGCTGGGAAAACTGGGTTGTAACATGCAGAAGAATGAAATTGAACCACTTTATCTCACCAGAAACAAAAATCAACTCCAAATGGATCAAAGACCTGGATGTCAGATCAGAAACAATACTCAGAGGAAAACATTGGTAAAACAGTTTCCTACCTACACCTCAAGGACATATTTGATGAATGAAACCCAATTGCAAGGAAGACTAAAGCAGAAACAAACCAATGGGACTACATCAAATTGAAAAGCTTCTGCACATCCAAAGAAACTATTAAACAAATAAATTCTGCTTCTAAGACCCCTTCTGTTGCATTGCTTGCCGCTGTGGTCTATTTACATAATCATTGTTTTCATTGGTTTAATCCCCACTGGTTCGCTCCCTTTTTCCTTCTCTCCACCCCCTATCCTACTTACTTCCTCTTCCGCCTCCAGAGATATATATATAGGACAGGATTATGATTAGAGATAGCTAGATCAAACTGCATCCCTGCTCGTCAATAAAGATTGAACTTTGTTCCCAGCTTAGCCATGAGTCCCTGGTCATCTCTCTCCCGCCTGCAAAGCTAGCAGGAAAGTATATAAATACCATTAAATGTAGTCCACGGGAGTCAGGCAGTAGTGCAGTGGGCTAAGCACATTTGGTGCAAAGTGCAAGAACCAGTGTAAGGATCCTGATTCAAGCCCCGGGCTCCCCACCTGCAGGGGGGTCGCTTCACAGGTGGTGAAGCAGGTCTGCAGGTGTCTATCTTTCTCTCTCCTTCTCTATCTTCCCCTCCTCTCTCTATTTCTCTCTATCCTATCTAACAATAATGGCATCAATAACAATAGTAACTACAACAACAATGAAAAACAAGGGCAACAAAAGGGAAAATAAATAAATAAATATAAAAAAATGTAGACTCCTATTGATCTTACTTAGGACCCATGTCTACTCATATTTACCACAGGAGCCTGTGTAACCTCCACTTTCCTATCAGTCTGAACTTGCAGTCCATGGTCATAACTAGGACCATTTTGGTGGCACTCATTTCAGGACCAGTCTTCTTCAAGTGGCAGAGAGTGTTGACCTAGCCTCTGTTCAGAATGTGGGGCAGTCCCTACCACTGCTGTTCTACATTGAGGGCAATGTCCTGTAGAAGCCCACAAGAGGACTTATGATAATGTTCCTGATGCAAGTGACCAGTGAAGGTGGATAGAGGGATCCACTAGGGGTCTGGGTCCATCATATCTATGTGGGAATCCAAGTATTTCTTGACGAGAGCCCCAGATGATGGTCACCATCAAAGTGTGCCAATCTCTTGCCCTTATCCAGTATTTATAGTCCTTATTTTACCAGACAAGGTTAGACCTAAAGTGGTTGAGGGAAATGAAATAGGAAGTAGGTGATGAGGGTATCTAAGTCTAGCTAGAAAATACGCTCCCAGAGGGCTAGAGAATGGGAAGGCTATCATGGGAAGGGGTGGGTTATGGGGATTGGGTGGTGGGAATTGTGTGGAGTTGTACCCCTCCTACCTTATGCTTTTGTTCACTAATCCTTTCTTAAATAAAAAATTTAAAAAAAAAAAGAAAAAGAAAATACTTGATTAGTAATTTTTTATGTCATTCTACTTAGTTGCTGAACTTGAGTCTAAGCCTACTTACTGTAGACTACTGTACATCACTGCCTGAAGGTATATATATATATTTTTCCCTCACTTATAGATACATGTGCACATATACACTTATCCCTTAGTCCCTATATCTAGGTTCTGTGACTTTGTTAGGAAGTTGCCATTTGAAATGGAACTGGAGAATACCATGCGTTAGGAAAGGTCTCACCGGAGTATTGGAACTAGAAGGTTGACATCTCATATATACTTTCTTTTCAGTATTTATATACCACGGTTCACCATGACTGGAGAAATAGGTCAACTGGTAGATCAATGGAATTACATTTCTGTGGCTCCAGATTCCACCCCCAGTGCTGCATGTACCAGAGTATGTTCTGGCTTGTCTGTCTCTCTCTGTCTCATTTGAAATTCCCTCCTTTGTACATAAAATAAATTTTTTATGAAAATTAATA
Source organism: Erinaceus europaeus (assembly GCF_950295315.1). Taxonomy (NCBI): domain Eukaryota; kingdom Metazoa; phylum Chordata; class Mammalia; order Eulipotyphla; family Erinaceidae; genus Erinaceus; species Erinaceus europaeus. Next base: position 86,529,121 of record NC_080169.1, read on the forward strand.
TGGTTCATCTTTTTGAATTGACTATTTCATAGAGTGGCTACAAATAATTATTAGAAAATCAAAATCTTGTTCTACATCTCTTATTAGGTATACATTTTCCTGTTGTCTTCCTGATGATCACTAAATGATCTTCTTTCTTTAAGTTCATAGTACTTTACAAGTTACACATCTTTATCATGCTTGCATTTTTTTCTGCATATTTTGCAGATACTTGTTACATCATAAGGGCTTTTATCAAATTAATACAATCACAAGAGAATCTCTGAGCATAAAAATTACCTTCATATTTACATGATTAATGTTCATTGTAAATGTACTATTGATTATATTACTAAAGAATGTAACAAGGAGCCATATGATGGTGCACCTGGTTAAGTATACATATTATAGTGTGCAAGAATCCAGGTTCAAACCCCTGGTCCTCACCTTCAGGGAGAAGAGCTTTACAAGTGGTGAAGCAGTGATGCCGGTGTCTATCTTTCTCCCTTTCTATCTTCCTCTCCCCTGTTAATTTCTCTTTATTTCTAACTAATAATAAATAAATAAATAGTTTTTATTAAAAAAATGCATGTATTCTTTTTCTCACAAGATTTTTGTGAGAAACATCTACAAGATGGAGGATGAAAGCAGTAATCTAGAACATCCAAAAATCATGTGATGTATCTCAGTGGTAAAGTGCTTGTTTTACATGTATGTGTCTCCGAGTTCAGTTTCAGGCAACAAGAACAAAATATAACAAAATAATGAAAAAAAAAAGTAGCACAAAAAAATCATAGGACCAAAAAGGTATTTTTGAAGTCCTGCTTGAGAATTTCCCATCAAGGGGGCTGGGTGGTGGTGCACCTGCTGAGTGCATGTTACAACATTCAAGGAACCAGGTTCAAGACCCTGGTCCCCACCTGCAAAGGAAAATCTTTTCGAGTGGTGAAGCAGTGCTTCAGGTGTCTCTCTGTCTCTGTCCATCTCTATTTCCCTCTTCCCTCTCAATTTATGGCTGTGTCTATCCAATAAATAAAGATAATAAAAAGTCATAAAGATATATATAAAGAGAATTTCCTATAAAAATAATAAACAACTTTCATGAACCCACCTAGAAAGAGATATTCTTGCAGAGCTTATTCTATAGAGAAGGCCCTTTTCTCCCACCTGCTTCCAAGACTAAGGATTATATCAGGGTTCTTAAATCCCTCTAGGGATTCTAAGTTCCTCACTTGTCCTACTTAGAGCCTTGAGGCTTGGAGTTGCTTTAAATGTCAGACCCAGAATGAGACCCAGATAGCAGGGTCTGTCCTTCAGGTTCTTGCTGGGCAGTACACCCTGACATTAAGTGTGCCAGTAGGAGAGGAACCTGAAAGACATCTGCACCCAGAGTGCCCAGAGTATAAATCCATAGCTGGATGATAATGACACATTAATCAATGTGTCATAATCTCCATTTGTTGATCAGGACTCTTCTACTTAACCATCTTCCATAAATTTCCACCAATAGATAACTCCACAGACAGTTATGTTTCTGACATCATAATTGTTTACTGTGTCTTTTCACAGCACTTTCACACACTATTTTTGTTGAGCACATCCCTCCCTGGTCTGCTGATTTTTACTTTAAAGGAGATGTGTGAGCGATGCTGGTGGTGATTGTTCCTGATGCATGTGTAAGGGTGTATATCTGTGGGATAAACCAGGGAAGGGCCATAATGGGAGGAGAGCACAGGGGAACATCAGTCAGCAAAGAGAAGGTAATATTTTCAAATATAAAATACCATTCTAAGATTGTTTGCCTTCGTAGTCTATAGTAAACACAAAAGAATAAAGAGGAAAACAATCTTCTCTGAGCACCAGGAAGAATATCCATTTTTGCTCTGTACTCCCAAGTCCTTCATAAAGATAGGAATAACCTCTTAGGCATAACCTAAGAGCTCTCCAGTCTTCTGAAAAGGATTTAAAAGAATATTGTAGCTTGAAGTCTGTATTATCTCTCCTCCCCTCTACTTGGTTAATCCCTCTAGCCTTTTACAAAGGACTAGGCCTTTCTCCTTGATAGATGTCTATAGAAAAAACAGTGGGTATTATTGGTTAATTTTAAGTTTCTCTAGTGCCGTTGGTTTAGTCATATGACTTTTTAACATTCGTATGTCCATTTTATATATATTCATTATGATTTCAAAATTATACCAAATTACTGTGTCTTCTAAATTTTTCCTTACCAGTCTATATGTATTTCTTTGATTACTGTATCTTAGCTCAAAAGCCTCTGATCTTTACTGTAGGAAACTAGTACAAAGCTAATCATCTGTTGGCGAACCTTGGATTGCTGGATGTTTTAGTAATTGCCTTCAATTGTAATTAAGTGGGTGTAGGTTTGATGAAATGTTTGTGAGTGGTGGCTTTAGGGAAATCAACCTATTTTCAATATTGAATTTCAAATTACTATGTATTAACACATCTGTCTCCTGCCTTTTTTATTTCAGTATCTACTAGAAATGAAAAGCTTAATCCTGCCCCCAGAGCATATCCTGAAGAGAGGGGACAGTGAAGCAATAGCATATGCGTTCTTTCATCTGGCACACTGGAAAAGGGTAGAAGGGGCTTTGAATCTTTTGCATTGTACGTGGGAAGGCAGTAAGTAATTTTCTTTGAAACATTTTTAAGAGCGTGAAAAAATGCTGAAACTGTTTTTACTCTAAGTATTCATGGTGAATAATGAAAATTTGCATGTCTATGGCTCTTCTCTGTGATGTTTCATCACTGAAAGATGGTTAATTACCTAGGCTATTTAGTTCCCCAGTGACAGTAGGTATTAACTATGGTAATGCCATCTTTGCAACTCAAAAAGACAAGTGTATTCGAGTGGGATGTGTTTGGACTAGTATGGTACAAAGGCACTTGAAAACCTCTTTGGAGCGAGACCTGGTCAGCTAGCTTCATAGCTTCAGGAACATCTTTTTAGTGTCGGATTAGATCTCATGCTGTGCACTGATTTACCACTTCTAGATGGTATTTATTCAGTACTTATCAAAGAAAAGAGCCACAGTTACCCTCCACTGAAGGAACTAAGTTAGTCAAATAGAAAGCAGAACTTATACTTTAAAAGGAACACCAGTGGGGGCTGGGTAGTGGCACATCTAGTGAAGCACATATATTACTATGTGCAAGGACCCAGGTTTGATCCCCCACAACTTACCTGCAGAGGGTATGCTTCATAGGTCTGCAGGTATCTTCCTCTCTCCATCTCACTCTCTCTCGCTCTCTCTACCTTCCCATCTCAGTTTCTCTCTATCCTATCAAATAAAATAGAAAGAAAAAAAGAAGAGGAAGAAGAAGAAGAGGAAGAGGAAGAAGAAGAAGGAGGAGGAGGAGGAGGAGGAGGAGAAATGGACACTGAGAGTGGTGGATTTGTAGTGCAGATACCCAAATGCATCTATAACCCTGGTGGCAATTAAAAGAAAAAGAAAAAAAAGAATACCAGTCTTTAGACCCTGTTGTTTGGTGGTCAATAATATGTATGTATCAGTCAATAAATGCCTGGTAGTGAGAATTCAGAATATATGCAAATTTGGGGGGTTAATGATTTACAGTATAATTGTTGGCCCATGGATATAATTTGTCATCTCACCATGACAGATGTCTGCAATACTCTCTTACCCCCAACTTAAGTCCGTTTCCATCATCATGTACCAGGATCTGAAAATGTCCCCACTTCCCACTTCTCCCTGTCCTCCTTCCCCAGAGTCCTTTGCTTTGGTGCAATACACCAAACCAATCCAAGTTTTACTTTGTGTTTCCCCTTCCTGTTTTTATTTCTTAAGCTCTGCCCATAAGTGAGATCATCCCATATTCATCCTTCTCTTTCTGGCTTATCTCACTTAACATGATTCCTTTCAGCTCCATCCAAGATGAGCTGAACTATATGCTACTTAATGGTATCATCTTTCCTTGTAAGAAGGGGCTCAGATGATGGGAGAAACCTGTCCCCTGACCTATAGATCTATCTCATCTGGTTGGTAGGAGTAACCAACAGCAATGTAGGAGCTGCCCAGTGTTTTTTCAGAAGGGTGAGGTCTCTAGAGTGAAGGGAGTAGTCACGAGTAACCTTACTGGGACATAGGAGACTTGAACCAAGCCATTAAGAACCATGACATTATTATTAACAGGGGCGCTTGCTGTGTGAACAAATCCCAAAATCCCAAGAGTGGCTTGGAAGAATGAAAATTAAGGGAAAAGACTTAACGACTATGGACTAAAGGATACTACTTATTGTTAATTTAAGCAAAACAAATATAACATGTCTTATGGGTAAAAAATAATAAATAGTAGAGTCTTCTGATAATTTTTCTTTACATGCACCCTTACTCTGATCAGACTCACAAATGGATGTCTTTTTAATCCTTTGCACTGTGTTTATCTTTGCTGCTTCATTTTCACTTTGATAATCTTCTGTGCCTCCCTTTTCCTGCCCTTCCCTAACCCAGCAGGAATTCAAATTGATACAGGAAGGGAGTAGGGCAGTCAAATGGGATGGGGTAAAAGTAAGTTAACAGAGATGGAACTCAAGTTGATTGGATACTTTTTATTGTTTTGGAAATATTTCCTTAGAGAAGTAGTAGTGGATATACTTAAATAATTTACTGTTTATAACTTGAGGGATGTTAACTTAATCAGTGTTTCCACCCCCACTCTCTAAATGTAATAATAACATACTCCAGGTGTTCCATCCTGGTATTTGGATCTGTTAAGACATAGCACACTCTACTCAGGGCATGTGTGGGCGAGTATACAAATCCTTCTGGCTTGGGCTTATTGTTACATTTAAGGTGTTCTATCTAGCTGAGACAAAGGAATTTTTATGTAAGCATGAAAAGAGACATAGAAGCCTGGCAAGATTGAACATGAGAGGCCTCACCTAGTGTTAGTTATGAAAAAATTAAATGAACAGATTGGCTTATCAAATAAGAACATACATATAGATAAGCAATTTGAAAGCCTAGTAAAATCTTATCAGTTGGATTTGATTGCTAAGAAACCTTATGAAAAAGGGGGAAGAAAAGCAGTGGTAGAGACATGGGTTTTAAGAGTGTCACAGCCACACAAAAATAATAAATAAAATCTTATAAGGAATAACTGGAAATTCTGCAACAGAACATATTTTGGCTCAACTGGGAACGACATTAAGACTGGGAAGTGGGAAATGACTTAGTGAGTTCCAGAATCAAGCAGAGCAGTAGTACTGGGTGAATGTAATTACATCAGATTAGATGGACAAAATGTTTGATAAAATGTGAAATCTTAGACATAAAACAATATGGCAAGGTAGTAGAAGGCAGGTTTAAGAAAAGGAAATTCTGTTTGATCTTTATAGATAAACAGGAACCACTCTGATAAAGTCATACTGCTTTTCAATTTTTTAAAAAAAGAAAAGATGCCATTCACTTTTAGAAGAGAAAACTCAATACAACAGAAATGCCTTGGAAAACACCAAGAAGTTTTAATAGTGACTGTATAACTGGGTAATTTACAGAGGCTTTCTATTTCCATCTTTCATGCTGGTAACAGTCTGAGTTAGGCTGGACAGAAGTGGCTATATCAGTTGCTCAATAAAAGAAAGAAGGGTCAGGGAGATAGCTTAGCTTGTGAGAGCACCAACGTCCATGTCTGCAGCTCCAGAGGCTGCAAATTCAATCCTTGGTATCCCCTAATACCAGAATTGAGCAGTACTCTGGCCCTCTCTTCTTTCATTCTCCCTCACATAATACGTAATATTTTTAAAAATAGGGGAAAATTCATAGAAACATATGACTTGTTGAAATTCTTGCAGCCTTATAAAGCCAGCATGTAAATCTGTAGTTACTTTCTTCCCTCTCCTCTTTTCTATTATGCAAACTAGGCCTTTCCAAAATAGATTAATAATCCTAGTCATGTCTGTGACATTTGCTTGGAAGTCCTTAGTTTACATCACTGTTTATAGGTTAAGGTATACTTTTACTTCTGGATACCTTCTAGTGTTTGTATGTAAAATTAATCATTCTATATAAAATTATATTTTTGTTGTTTAATATTAACTCAAACACTTTATATATAGAATGAGCCTGATTTTATAAATAAATTCAGTACATAAACAAATGGAAAAAACTACAAATATACTTTCAAGGGAGTTTAATTTTTTTCTTACTATTTATATATTTCTATTTTATAGCAAGCATATGTTTTCTACAAACAAATGTATGTGTATATATTTGTATATACATAAATTTAGAAAAATAATCTTTCACTACAAACATTTTGGACTTTAAAACAAAACTGTAGATACATTGTGCAATCTTTTGACATCAGCTTTCAATCTAAGTCCACTCTAAGTAAAACTAAATGGAAGCATTAGAGCTCTGGATTTTAAATCAGCAGACTGGGATTCTGAATAGTTTTAACTTATCCACTTTTTGAATTTGAAGCTCTGATAAGACTGAATGCCACTGTCTTACCTTACACTGGTGAGCCCAGAGCCATTGATCTAAAGAGGGCTGCTTCCCCCGAACTATTCTCCCTGCTGTGGTCTGTAGGTCTGGCAGGGGCAGCCTATGCACAGAAGACTGCACTTTTTCCAGTGCACCACTGGGTGGCGCATTATGACATTGCCAGCTTTATAGTTGAAGATTTCTCAGTTAAATCACATCTTCCTTCATCCCAAATTAACCCATTCCCTAACTCCCTTCCGTATTTCTCTTTTTATTAGAAACGAATTTTTAGAGAAAGGAAGTTAACTGTGTTCTAGTTAAGTGGTAATCTAGTTACACCAGGTTTTCTTTTAATCAATTAATTTTTTTGAAATTAAAGTTTTTTTTTTAATTAAGTTTTTCTTTTAATCAATTTATTTTTTTTGAAATTAAAAAAAGTCTCTTGTTAAAAGTATTGGTTGGGTTGGGAATAGGGGTATGTTTTGTCTTGATTTTTAATGAGTTTATTATGCTAGTGCATTGGTCATCTTTCACAATCAAGTGAGTTTTCCACCAATCAGACCCACATAACTCACATTTGTGATAAAACCCCAAACTCCAGCTGATTCATGGCAGAGATTGTTCGAGTTTGAAACATATGGTGGACTAAAAAAAAAAAAGAGTTCTCAACCACAAATACATCAGCATTTCAAAGGTTTCAAAGATGTTTGATTCATCACTGTCCCAGCTCCTAAAATTATACAAAAAGTTCCTCAAAGCTGAGATAATCAAGAAAGGGGAAAAGTTTTAATTTACAGGATTTAAAAATATGTTTCGTAGTTCATTACATAGCTGCCACCTTATCTGAATTATACTTAAACACTAAGTTCTGCTTATTCTCACACACACACACACACACACACACACACCCCACTGCAAGTTTTAGTTGAATATAAAAATATATGAATAAGGGGTTTTGTTCAATCTGGATCTTATCTACAGTGGTACTGTACTACACCTTATATGACCCACTTTAATGGCATGTATTTTGTTTCATCTTTATTTAACCACTGGTATGACCTCTCTCCTACTATAATCCTTTGTAGGACTTTATTTTGGGCTGAGTTTGTTTTATAAAGTAGGGTAGTCTGATGACCACAGCTGTGAACTTTAAGAACTGATTTTCTAGTACTATATATCAGAACACTAGTATTCCATGGGAGTAAATCACTTAGTCTTTGTTTCCTTTTTTTTTTCACTTGACCAACTAAGAGTCTTTATTTTCTTTTTTGGAGATCCTTTCCCTCTGAGAATTCACTAAATAATGTATAAGATTTGAAGGTGGTGTTTTGGAGGGGAACTAAGACAGAGTGTTTCCTTTGAGAAGAGAATATAGCCTATTGTTGAAGCATAGGGTGAAATCCTGATTCTAATTTATTCTCTTTGAACCTTATGGTAAATGCTACTTGCTATAAGATATGATCCTTAGGGTATTTCCTCTAACGAAACCTTCCTCCAAATGGCTGGCATCTTTTGGGCTGCTGAAGAGAGAGCCCCACCTCCCCCCACCCAGCCAACAACCTGCTTCACATAGATAACAAGGCTAAATTTTGTGACATAGGGAGAAAGCAGTGGTCAATAATAAAATCGTTGATTGTAGTTAACATATACTAATAGTGATTCTTCAGAGATAGTATGATCCTTCCCCACCTGCAACCCAGTAAAGCTAACTTTCTTTCATCTATTTGAGCTTGGTGGCTGACCACAATTTGCATCCATCTGAGTTTTCAAAATGAAAATTCTGTCACTTCTTTACTCCATCATTTAATAAACATTTAGGTCCTGTTTTGTGTTGGGAATACCAAGATAAATGCTTTAGGAAAAGGCTTCTATATGAGTATACACACTTACATGCGCACACACACACACACACACACACACACACACACACGCACGCGTGCTTATGTATCTGTTTATATGCTATGAATACAAACAGCACTATGAGAATGTAAGGACAGTGTTAAGTGTTGAGGGTTATTATCAAGTTAGTGAATCAGCTGTAAAACTCTAGAAATTCTCATAGTTCGAGTGGAATGTTGTTTAATCATAACCAAAGAGAAGCAAATTTTCAAGGCCATATCTAGATAGTGAAAGAAAGCAGATCTAGCTAGACACACACTTTTGACTTTCTTTTCTTTCTTTCTTTTTTTTTAATGGCTGTGCCCAGTTAGCTCCCAAAAGGACATGTAACCATCATGACAGATTACTTGTATTGCCATCAAAAGTGAAAACACCACATTTGTACTTTGATAATATTATTTGCATTTCTAATTGTTTAAAGACATCCAACATTCTTATTTACAGGCTATAGTATAACCCCATAAAGAAGATAGGGACTTTTTTTTAGTAGACATGGAAAATAAAGAGAAAATAAAGTTAAATAAACTAGCTTACTGAGCAGTCAGGCACTATTTAGAGACTTTCACTTCTTCTGCTGCACTAGTTCCTTTAACAGACTTTCAAGGTATCTGGTATGCTCATCTTTACAGAGATACTAGACACAGATTAGTGACCCACCCAAAGCCATACAATTGTTAGCAGTGCCAGGTTCAACTTAACCTTTAGCTGTCAGCTCTGTCCCTCCACCATTTGATAGACAAATCAGCATGACTTCTCATTCTAGGAGCTTTCACACTGGAAGCTTTCCCATGTATTTTTTTTTTGAATGATTATTGAATAGTTTCTTTTCTGCCCTAAGTGGTGAGCTCCATCAATGTAGGAAATTGTGCTCAGTTAAACTTTCTACCTCTAGTACAAAACTAAAAGATACTGCCATTTTGAAAAGATGGACTGGGATTCAAATTCTATTCTCAGTGTAACAAGCAATATGCCTTATAAAGTACTCTGAGATCCTCTTTGAAGAGGTAATATAAAGAAATTATCAAAGATCAATTTTACCTTCTCTCCTAGTCTCTCTAGTAAGGTAAAAGGTTCTTGGAGATATAGCAGGAAGGATGGGGAAGAACTTGTTCTCTGTTATATTATTATTATTTGTTGTTGTTATTTCCCTCATGGTTATATCTAGGGCTCAGAGCCAGCACTAGAATCCACCACTCCTAGCAGCTATTCACCTTTTTTTTTTTCTATTTTATTTGATAGGACAAAGAGATACTGAGAATTAAAAGGGGAGTATTTAGAGGAGGAGATAGGGAGAGAGAAGGATACCTACATACCTGATTCACAGCTTGTGAAGCTTTCTCCACTTAGGTAGGGAGCCAAGGTCTGAACCCAAGTCTTTGCACACAGCCTTATATGCACTCAATCAGGTATGCCACCACCCAGCCCCCCTAAAATCTTGCTCTTTTTTTTTTTTAGAATTTTTGTTTATTTATTATTGGATAGAGATGGAGAGAAACTGATAGGATAGTGGGAGATAGAGAGGAAGAGAGACACCTGCAGCCCTGCTTTACCACTCGTGAAGCTTTCCCCCTGTAGGTGGAGACAAAGGGCTTAAACCCTGGTCTTTCTGCACTGTAGTGGTTGCACTTAACTAGGTGCACCACTGCCTGGCCCCAAATCTTGCTCATATATTCTTCCTTCTGCCCATTGTTTAATTCTTTTTTGAAGCTAATACTTTTTTTAAAAATATTTTATTTATTGGATAGAGAAAAAAGTTGAAAGGGAAGGGGAAATAGAATAGATAGAAGGGAAGAGAGGAAGAGAGACACCTGCAGCATTGCTTTACCATTTTTGGTTTCCCTTTATAGATGCGGACTAAGGGCTTGAACCTGGGTCTTGCTCATTGTAACATATGTGCTCAACCACTGCCGACCCCCCCCCCCATTCTTTAGTTCTGTTGACTTTCCAGTAGGTGCACATGGTGCTGACTGGATTAAAGCCTGGTAAATGTTTCTGGTCAAATTTAGAAGGCAGCAGTTTAATGCTCTAGGCTTTATTGTGGATGTATTCATTAGTTAAGTGTAATTTCCAGTGTCATTTTGACCTTTTGACAAAGGCTGAAGAAATAGAAATCCAGGGGTGTGTTTGTTGGGGGGTGGGGCATGCAAAACAAAGGAAAATGTTGAACTGCCATCTGTGTGCCATATATGAACACTGAATGGTCCAACTCTTGTCTTTAACCAAATGCATATTTTTAAGATTTATGTATTTTAATGAGAGAGTGAGCAGAGCATTGCTTAGCTCTAGCATATGGTGGTATTGAGTTTGGAACCTGCGCCTCTAAGGTCTCAGTGCAGATCTGATGCATGACTGCTATGTATTTCCCTGATTCTCCATGTTTATTTTTAACTTATCTGAAGTGTGTATGTTCTTTCAAAGATGTAAGGAGGTTTTTAGTCAGTCACAAAATTCATACAATGGATCAAATGGAGTTTTCCCATTCTTATTTGCACTTCTTTTTTTTTTTTCTCTTTTTTATTTAAGAAAGGATTAATTAACAAAACCATAGGGTAGGAGGGCTACAATTCCACACAATTCCCACCACCCAATCTCCATATCCCACCCCCTCCCCTGATAGCTTTCCCATTCTCTATCCCTCTGGGAGTATGGACCCAGGGTCATTGTGGGTTGCAGAAGGTAGAAGGTCTGGCTTCTGTAATTGCTTCCCTGCTGAACATGGGTGTTGACTGGTCGGTCCATACTACCAGTCTGCCTCTCTCTTTCCCTAGGAGGGTGGGTCTCTGGGAAAACAGAGCTCCAGGACACATTGGTGGGGTTAGGGTCTAGGGAAACCTGGCCGGCATCCTGATGACATCTGGAACCTGGTGACAAAAAGAGAGTTAACATACGAAGCCAAACAAATTGTTGAGCAATCATGGACCTAAAACTTGGAATAGTGGAGAGGAAGTGTCAGGGGGGTACTCACTGCAAACACTAGTGTACTTCTGCTTTCAGGTATATATTTTGCAGTAGTTTACGGATACATGTGAACATATGCTCTCTCTCACAGAAACTGGTGTATATCTAGGTTATAGGACTTTGTTAGAAAGTGAACCACCTGAGATGGAATTAGAGTATACCATGAAAGGAAAGGTCTCACCCGAGTAATGAAGCTGAAGGGTTGTCATTCCACACGTGAAGTCTCTGGACAGAGTCTGAAGTGAAGCATGTTGAGGTGGCAATCATTGTGTTGGTTAGGTTGTGATCGGCAGATGCAGTATTATTTGATATGGATTGGGAGAGGCATACGGGAAAGTGGGCCCTATCCAAGGGTTCCAGGACTGGGGGAAGTAGAGGCTCTATAGTGGAGATGTGAGGTTCCTGCTGTCTTAGGGTTCAAAAAGACAATGGATAGTTAATGTTATCATCACATTATTTGGTAATTGGGTTAACTTTGAAAAGTCCTTTTGTTAGGTTTTGCTGTACAGTACCCAGTATCTTGTATATAGCTGTGCTATTGGTTGTTTCTGATCTACTTGGTCTAGGCTTTTAAATCTAAAATAGCATTAGTATGTGAAAAATTACTGGCTATTCAATGAAATCAGGAGGTTCTGAGGAAACAAGTCTTTGCAGTGAAAGGAACGAGGTAAAGCCAACAGTGTTGCTGTGGTGCCTCTTCCCACTCTCCTCAGGTCTCTGCTGCTTATCTCACACTTTGCTGGACCCTCCACGGCTGGGTGGGTAAAGGATAGAATTTCAAACATAAATTGTATTTGCTTTGTTTAATGAAGCCAGAAGTCTTAGTATTATTTCAAACTCAATGCAAATGACAACTGACATGAGAATGAGAGATTTTAAGGATACCATAAGAATCGTTATAATCATCTAGTAAGAAGATGCAAGATGTAAGAAAGTGTGTGTGTGGTGTGTTTCTGTGTGTGTGTGTGTGTGTGTGTGTGTGTGTTGGTGTTGGTGTTCTCTTTACATTTTATATAATCAATGACTCCACCCTTTCCCCAAAAGACCAAAACTGATTAGTAGGAAAAAAATTAAAAGAAAAAAAGAAAAGGAAAAAAGACTAACAGTAAACAAAGTTTTGTGTGTGTGCCAAATACTGGAGTAAGAAACATTTGGCATCAGACTGAAAAGACACCAGCCAACCATTTGATCGCTATGATTGAACATTTTCAGGATCATGCATGCCTATATTTACTTTTAAAACCTGCTCCCTGAAGTACAAACTGATTTCAATTTTAAGTGAAATTCATCTCAAATTTATAATGACTTTGAAAACTTAGAGTCTATTTCTATCACATGAACCTGATCTGATTGTTAATGATAGAAGCCCATGGGCTATCTAGATATTTAAAACAAATAGTAACCTTCCACATTTTTAAGATGTTTTAGTAGCAGTCATCATATGGCAAATGGTATTAAAAATCCTGCCTTATTGCAGTTTAAGTTAGAGTATGCTGCTTCTCAGAAGATTTTTAGTGTCTCATATAAAGGCATTTAAGGCGGGGGTCTGGTTTTGTGTGTTATCCCTCCTGTTGCTAACCTAGAGAAAAAAAGGTTGTTGTTTCCTTCAAGTGACCTTTGTGTGCTAGCAACCTGTGCAGGGAGCTCCTCTCATGCTTGTCCTTGTGGGCAAAAGTCATCTTTGTTTGCATGAAAGAGAAGTTCTGATTGAACAAGGCTGAGCCTTTCACTCTAAGAAGAGTGAGAGTCTGGGGTGTTTTTAATGTTTTAATCTCTGTTTAAGAGGTTTCTGTAATGGGAAGAAAATTGATAACACTTTTACCTCAGCAAACTGCCAGCAAACTGGCTCTGCTCTAATCCCACGTTTGTAGTGATTTATATTCTCCGTGGCAATGTGCTGTAACCTCAGAGTGATACCACTGTGGTGCAGATTGACTGCATTCCAAATGCTGGAATCACATACATAATGTTTTTACTTTTAAATAATATTCAGACACCAGAATAAATACCATATGTGCACTGATGCTAGTTACAATGGAACCTTGTCATTTCTTGTGAGGGAGAACATTCTTTGTTTCTGATTCCTGTTTGAAATAAGTATGCAAAAGATAAATGTGTACATCGACAGCATTTCGAGAGGCTTAGGTAATTACACAGCTGAGGATGTAGCTGCAATTCTCTGAAATCTAACATTGAAAACTAAAAGATCACCTCTTTGACACACATGAGGACAAAGACTGTTATCTGAAATCCCTAGTATAGGGTGTAGTTTCTATATTTTGTACCTACAGCATGTTATAGTAAAGGACATCTGTGCAAGAAAAAAGACCACTGTTCATAGGAATAGTGAGACTAACATGCTGATGACATTGAAACAGGGAAAGTAACACATGTGATAGTGGGATTGGATGGATTGATTGGAAGACCATAATTTAGCGTGACACTTAATGTTATGCTACAAAAGCAGGATTTAGGTGGCTGGACAATATAGATAATTACTCTCTCCAGATCCATTTTTCCCATGTGGTACTGAATATTTAAAAGATTCATAAAGTTTATAAATACCTCCGAAATCATACATTTTAGATATTTGTTTTTATCCATCTTGGTTGGAATTCTAATCCATCTAGACATATTTTTTTAAATAAACATGGTAGAATGCCTCTCATATTTGTACATCTGTAACAAGCTCCAACAAGTCAATCCACATTTGCTTCTTGGGGAAACATTTCAATCCAGGTTTTGTTATTACCATCAGTTAAGCTATATTGAATTAGTGTTTATAACATTTTAACAATATTTTGTAGATGAGGAAACCCTGGGCATTAGAATTGATGGTTTCTCTACTCCTCTGCGCCCTTATCCCCACCCAGTTTTGTGAGTTTTGTCCAGAATATATAGTGTGAGATTAATGGGTGAGTCATACATCATAATGCATCTCTGACAGCTTATCTGGCACATGACTCAGAGTTTGGGTAAGTCTTACATATTTTCTGGGAGTTATATGTAGAAGTGTCCCCTGTTGTAAAATACATTCAAACCCCCCTCTTTTTTTTTGAAGTGGAGAAGTCATGAACTAAATACCAAACTCTAACATATTGTCTCTCCTTTTCAGCTTTTCGCATGATCCCGTATCCCTTGGAAAAGGGGCATCTATTTTACCCTTACCCAATCTGTACAGAAACAGCAGATCGAGAGCTGCTTCCATGTAAGTCTCCCCCGCTCTACTCACTCTCTTCAGCCCATGAGGGTGGCGTGCCTGAAAGTGGGGATGGGAGAGGTGGGAATGATAAATGTTTATAATGTTCCTTGCCTTTTATTACTCTTCTCCCTACTCTATCTCTGTTTGATAGTATATGTATTAAAGTGAGTTATGTGAGTGGGTTTGGCTTCCTGCACCTCTAAGTCTCTCCAGATTCTTAAAGGAAAGGACCCCAGAGGACTGAAATGTACATGAAGAGGCATCATGTACTGGCTGGCTGGAACACAGAGACCCTTAGCTTAGGAGTGTGGGGGTGTATTTACTGGAATGATCTGTTGACAGAGTTTTTTTCTGAGCTCACCAGCTGGTCAAATGCAGTCTGCACTGACTGGCATTCAGAGAGGAAGCTCTGACTTCAGAGGGAACTGCAGATGAGTCAGGCATGGGAGGATAGCACTGGGACCCTGGCATCACTGCCAGAGGCAGAGTCGTGGGCCAGGGTGGGGGTGCTGTCTTCGGTGATGCAATGCTGTTGGCTAGAAGGGTTCTCTGTGATACCTCGTGGAGTGCATGCAGTGAGTTGGTGTAACGTGTAGAGCACACGTGCAGCCTCAGTACTATGTACAGTATGTAGAGGGGAAACCCTGCCCTCAAGAACCTTACAGGCTAGCAGCCTGATAGCCCTTACCACATGTGGAAAGTATGATTTGGTTTACTGTAATATAGCATTGTTTTGACAATTCTAGCTAAATAGTTATTATCAAATCATACTGTGTAAAAGATCATGTCCAGGCTTTTCATGTGGCCCTGACTTAGGACATACTTTTCTCCCTCAGATAATAAGCTCCAAATATGGCTATTCTCCCTTCCCATCTTCCCTCCCACTGCCACCCCTCCCTTTTACCAGCCCAAGTTATACTGAGTCTCATAATATATGCCAAGACTTTATCCAGGGGAATAGTGTCACTTTGGAGCCCTCTGATTGTTCATAGTAAATTGGCCAACACAAACATTATTAAACTAGTCATAAATCTCCAACCTGGTGGGGTTCTGGGTGCAAAACGAATCACTGTGAAGTAGCTGGAGACAGGCAAGCACTCATTTTTTTCACTAGCCAGCCCCAATCTAAGATTTGTTACTTAGGAAACCAGGAGTTTTATTGTAGAAAAGGGTCTGCTACTTCATTCTACATTCAGTTTGACTTTAGAAATCCCTGTAATGGGTCTATACATTACCTTTTGACTCTCCTTCAGAGAGATCTTTGGTTAAGTTGGTTTTCTAATACAAAAACAAAAGCAGAAAAAGGCCATTTTCTAAAATGTACACAGTTTCAAAATGTTTTAATGGAATCCAGTCAAGGCTTCATAGAGATAGATTTACTATTAAAATAAGATTGCCATTCTTAAAAGAAACTTTATAGGAATAATCTTGATAAGCATGAAATAGAAAATTATGACTCACATTTATTTATCTGAATGCAGTGGTTCAAGTCTGATCTTTCAAAATCTTTCAGGGGGTCTGGGATCTGACAAGGGTTGATCTGTTTGTTTATTTACTTATTTGCTTTAGTCTATCTGCATTTTGTTTATTTTTAATTTTAATAGTGACTTAACATTGAGTTACAAAATTATAAGATAACAGCTTCTCAGACACATTGGTGAGGTTGTCTGACCAGGGAAGTCAGGATGGAATCATGATACCACCTGCAACTTGGACATTGAAAGGCAGTAACAAAAGAAAGGACAAAATGTTTATCTACGTTTTAAACATTTGTTATTGCTGCCAACGTAGACCCTGAGCCACTACCACCCTGTACTTGAATTCCAGAAGGCTGGCTGCCCAAAGCCCAGGGACACATTCATTTGTGCTTTGAGCCTCCATGTTCCCCTCCACCCTCAGCTTCAGCATAACTTTCAAGGGTTCAAAATAACAACTGAAAAGTTGAGGACAGACATCAAAGTACTGAGTGTCCGGAGGAAAATGGGGGCACTTGTGGTTCAAATGGCAAAATTCTCACATACAGATCCATGTTCCCCCAAACCTCCAGTAGTTAGCACTTTTCTCAGCTGTGTGGGCGTCCTTCCTCCCTTACCTCTCTCATCCACCTTGGTCATCAGTTACTCAGAGCAAGCTGAGAATAAGAAGAATCAATTCTCTGGGCTTTTATGCATTTTGGTTTCCCTGAACTCTATGTTTGAAAAGTAAAAGTTATGAAAGGCACTCTGAAGAGCACCAGTTATTTATTTATTTTTGGTGTCTGTTAGAAGTACATTTATCATCAAGTGTCTGCTACAGTGGTACCAGATAACCCTCACAGCCTTGTCCCCAACCCTTTAAGATTGAATAGCCCAACATGTGAGGTCCTTGCTGAGTGTCTGTCAGGGTGGCACCATCCAAGAATCTACTTGGAGTATAACAGGAAAAAATACAAGATAAACTAATACTGCCTTGTTACAATTAAAAAAAATTACAGGAAGGAAAAAAATACAAGATAAACTAATACAGTCTTGTTACAATAAGGCAAATTACAGGGATGTAAAAGTCCAGAGAAAGGTCTTATTACTTTCAGTATACTTATTTTTGGATTTTATGGATTTTGTACAATAAATAATAGAATTTGTAATTTGAATAAAATTGTGTTTTATTTGTGTTTGCTTTTGAGAAAGGGATGCTATATGTTAGGCACAAATGGCATTACTGTCCCTGCCCATGAATGCATGACACCCCCAAAATCAGCCTTCCCATGCCCCTAAGTACAGTACTGGAGGTTGAACAGCGACTTGGCAGAAGTAAATAGGCAGCCAAAAGCTGATTCAGATGTTGGCCAGGTCTCAGTCAAGCATGGTTCACTCTACCTTCTTTACTCCCAGAAGGCTTCGTCCAAAGTTCTGAAGAGTCAGCCCCCCACATAGAAGTCCCCTGAGAAGGAATTTCACTCTAACCCTAATCTTTCCTTTTTGCTCTTTCCCACAGCTTTTCATGAAGTCTCAGTTTACCCAAAGAAGGAACTTCCCTTCTTTATTCTCTTTACTGCTGGATTGTGTTCCTTCACAGCCATGTTGGCCCTCCTGACACATCAGTTCCCAGAACTCATGGGAGTGTTTGCAAAAGCTGTGAGTATTTACTAAGAGAGAGATCTCCAGGATAGGGCAAGAGAGACAAGGGAAGCAGCATAAAAAAAGTAGAGAGTGTCTTGTATATGTCTGTATTGATTATTCATTCACAGTTTGTTGTCATTGTCCTCAGTGAAATCAATGGGTTGAAGGATGAATGAGAAAGTATGGGTTGATGGTGCATGCTTTGCCTTATTTTGGCCTCTCTCTCTCTCTCTCTCTCTCTCTCTCTCCCAAGAGTTTCCAATGTATACATGAAGTCCACAAGGACTAAATAAATAAGAGAATCCTAACTATTGAAAAATATGTGAGAACATAATTTGTAATATTTAGATGTGGGTCATCCCTCAAGAAAGATGAGATTTACATTTCAAAAATGATTTAAATTTTTTAAAATATGAATATATACAAGCCTTTTGGCTTATTTGGGAGAATGAACTGAGAGAGTGCAAAAACTTATAGAATGGAAAAGTAACAGATAATACATTTAGAAATGTGGGATTATATTAAGAATCTTTAAGAAGGGTTATGGAGAGAAGACAATTTTGTCATTGCTAGGCTTTCCCCACTCTGAGATGATATATATCTATATATCTACCTATATATAGATATATAGATATATGCAGAAACAGAGGGAGAGAGGAAGAATCCAACATAGCACCAAAACATCTCCCAATAGAGTCCAGACACCAGTCTGGCTGGTGCAAATGACAAAGCAGGCACCCTTCCAGTTGAGCCATTTTGTCACCTCTGGAAAGGAGCTTTAATAAGAAAAATCATCAGATTGAAAACCAAAAACTATTGTTTCCTATTGAAACCTGGCCAAATCAACCTTTACATGAAATGAAGATAAATTTATTGAATTTATCTCAGGTTAGTTCCATACATCAGGAATAATTTTCCTACAACATCATTTCTGATCTCAAGACCCAGGAATAGAATAAATGACTTCTAACCTGGCTGGGTTTATTTAATCCCTTCCCAGATGATTGACACTTTCTGCTCAGCAGAATTCAGGGACTGGGGTTGTAAGAGTATTTTCATGGATGTTGAAGATGAACTGGAGACCCTAACAACACCTTAATCTCAGCATTTCTGAAACTAACCTCAGCAACTTTTTCCCACCACCAAAACTGTTCCTCTTCCTGTATTCCTGACCACCTTAGTCCGTTTCACTATCATCCACCTGGTTACTCAATCCAGAAACCCAGGAGTCCCCCCTACTTTGCTCACAGCCTAGCTTCCATAATCTGGGGGTTCTATCCTAAACCATGAGAGACAAGTAGTAAATATAACACTTCTTTCTTTCTCTCTTCCATGGCTTTCTCTTAGCTTAGGTCTTACTTCTTGCCTGGACTCCTGCTAGAGACTTAATTGGTCACCTTGTCTCTAGTCTTAGCCTCTGCCAGTCTTTTCTTCATACTGACTCCAGAATGATCTTTCTAATTTGAAAGTCTGAGCATGTCACCTCCCTGCCTGTCACTAGCTTCCTACCAGCTTCAGGACAAAGTCCCAGTTCCTTACTATGACATGTAAGAGCCTTTATGATCTGGTCCTTGCTTGCCCTTGACAGGCACATCTTTCTTAGCTCTTATACAGACTCCACCCTAGGTTCTGGTTAACAGATTTCCACCAAGACTTACCATGATTGGCTGTTCCCTGTGTACTAAGATCATTGACAACAAATCAGTGCCTTTGCATGTACTGTTTGTTACTCTGTATGGAATGGACTTGCCCATCACCTTCAGTTGTCCACCCTACTGTCTTCATTCTTTTATACTCAACTTTCTATGTTTCTCCTAAACTGAGTTAGATAGTTCTACTCTATCATCCTGTGGTATTCCATGAGTGTCTATACTATCACAGTTACTGTGCTATGGTATAAATTTTGAAAGTTTGTGCTCTTTTTTAGGATTTAAGCTCTTTGAGAGCAAAAGCATGTCTTCCTTATCTGTGTATCTCCAAAACTTTTGCTCAGTACTTTGCACATAGTAGGTTTTCAATAAATGATTGTTAAGTAAACAAATCCTAGTGGTGGCTGCAAAAAAGATCATTGTATATAACCACTAGATACAGCTTAGTACTTTTCTTTTCCTTTATGCTTATAACTACAGAGCCTTAGAATTGAAAGGGACATGATAGAGGTCATGCAGACTTGCCTTGAATACTTTAACTATTTAACATTAAAGCCTCTTATCATTGTTGGGTCATTCAGAACTCTTAAGTTGATAAAATCTGTTACCTTAACTTTCACTTACTGTTCTTAGTCTTCCTCCGAAATAAAACTGAGCAAATTCACTTCCTCTTATAAATTCTTAAGACAGCTGACTATCTTCTCTTTTTCTAGGCAACCTATCTTTATTTCCCATAAGTCTGCTGTATATGATGTGATTTTTCTTCTTGGATGCTCTCTAGTTTGTTTATGGCCCTATCTTTATTTTACTTCTACTTTCAAGCCAGCCTTTAAGTAGAATTAGTTGCCAAAACAATGGGTATATTAGAGTATAGCTTAGTAAAATTTAAATAAGAATATATGCAACAGAGTAGAGAGAGACAGCGTAATTGTTATGCAAAAAAAGACTTTCGGGGTCGGGCGGTGGCGCAGTGGGTTAAGCGCATGTGGCGCAAAGCGCAGGGACCGGCGTAAGAATCCCGGTTCGAGCCCCCGGCTCCCCACCTGCAGGGGAGTCGCTTCACAGGCGGTGAAGCAGGTCTGTAGGTGTCTATCTTTCTCTCCCCTTCTCTGTCTTCCCCTCCTCTCTCCATTTCTCTCTGTCCTATCCAACAACGAATTGCGTCAACAAGGGCAATAATAATAATAACCACAACGAAGCTACAACAAGGGCAACAAAAGGGGGAAAAAATGGCCTCCAGGAGCGGTGGTGCAGGCACGGAGCCCAGCAATAACCCTGGAGGAGGAAAAAAAAAAAAAAGACTTTCATGCCTAAGGTTCTGAGGTCCCAGGCTTTTATATCTAGTACCACCATAAATCAGAGCTGAGCAGTGCTCTGATCTGTCTCCTCCTCTCTTTTTCTCTATTTCTGTCATTAAAATAAATAAAAATATTAAGAAAAAATAATAGCTATAATATTAGGCAATGTTCAAGAAAGAAAATGTCCTTGCCCAGTATTTTTCCTTAAGCTGAAATTACCATGTGGACATGGTGACACTTTAGGATCAGAACAGAGATTCTCAGCCTTGAGTGTGTATAAAATTCTCCCCCCCACCACCACAAAGTCTGAATATTGAGTATTAGCACCCAGGAATTTGTGTTTATGTGAGAGCCTTAGAAAATTCTACTAGGGTTTGAGGGCCAAATTTTCTATAAAGATCATTTGGTTCCAAGAAAGCTGAACCTCTAAGCAGGTATTTACAAATGTGTAGTGTTCTGTCAGAGCTGTAAGGTGAGGTTTTTTTAACAATCAATGATTTTAGTCTGTACCTTGGAATCATCTGGAGGGGGTACTTAAAAGTGACTGTACCCCTTATTCTGACTCAATCTGTCTGGAGTCCAGCATGGGTCTCTGGGTTTCAGACTCTCCTTGGGTGATCTAGATATGAAGCTGGGGCTGAGAGCCACTGTTTGGAAGCAATGACAAATGACATGAAAATTTCTTTAACCGGGAGGGGGTTGGGAGGAGTGAGGGGCAGTCAGTGTACTGTGGACTGGGTATTCTCTAGTACATGCTGTATGCTCTCCAGGATACCAGAAAGGCCGCACATTGTGAACGTTAGAAAGTGGGGCCACTCTTTCTCACTTAATGTTTCCAAAGCTTTCATTTTGAGTCTAGAGTTAAGTAGCTGTATAAACAATAAACTCACCTCTGTGGTCCTCCTCTTTTGTACTCTACCAGGGTGTGGTAGTTTGTTCAGCTACTCATAATTTTCAAAGGTAGTATAGATAAATTTGCTTTTAATCCTCTCTCTGGAGGGTCACATTCATCATGCTTTTCATTAAGGCTTAACAGTTCCCAAAAACGTCTGGAGAGACTTTGTGGGGAAGAAAGATGGATGGCCTAAAGGAGACAAGCCCCATTCCCCCCACCCCCTCCACACTCTACCCCCAGAGTCTTCTCCACATTTCCATCCTTGTCACTTCATCAGGCCCCTCACCAAGTCCTCCACAGGTTATCACATTGGCCTTATAGGCTGCCTGGAACCATTTGCAGCTTGTGAAAATGATTTTCTCAGCCTGGGCCTGAGATAATGTCCCTGGGAGAATGACCCTTAGTAGATGCAGAGATTGCACTGCCTGTCCAGGCAGCATACAGCTTGGGAACTCTCAGTGTGTTTACACATTGATATACAGTCAGTAAGGCAACTC
Organism: Erinaceus europaeus; assembly: GCF_950295315.1. NCBI lineage: Eukaryota > Metazoa > Chordata > Mammalia > Eulipotyphla > Erinaceidae > Erinaceus > Erinaceus europaeus. Next base: position 86,551,066 of record NC_080169.1, read on the forward strand.
ACAGTGAAGTGAAAGCCACTAGAAAATAGTAAAATGAGAGGCTTCAGCTAGCTTCCCTCTCTAATCTAATCTACCTCAATGACTTAGACTAACTCTTCCTAGAATGTTTAGTTGGCAAGATAAGGTTGCTCATATAAATAAGTTATCATTCCTAACCCAGAATGTGGCAAGGTCAGCATTCTGACCCCTTCTGCTTTCAAGGGCCCTGTCTTTACTCCTCTGGTCTCTCTCCTTTTCTGAGACAGAGCCCCCTGACTTCTGACTCTCGTCTTCACATGTAGGCCCTGACCTCTTTGAAGTCTGATATTGATTACAGTGAAATGTCAATTGTCTGATTGCAGTGGGGCACCTGGAATTTATTCAGATAAGCAGAGGCGTTTTCAAATGTTAATGAAGCATGTTGGAAGCCATGACCCTCTCCTAAATAATGGTGTTTCTGGAGAAGGAAGATCAGGCGATTGAAGTGTCACTCTCTCCTTTTTATTACTTCAGTTGCTTTTTCTCACCGTAAGACACTGATTGAACTATAGGGCGTTTTAGACTGTGTATTTCTGACCTCTGGACAGAAGTTTTAGACATGGAGATAGATGAGCTGTTCCAGAGTTGCCTGGTGTTGCTCATTCAGACTTAACTTCTCAGGCAATAAATGTCCCAAGTCTATATGTGGAACTGCTGTTTTTCTATGCATGTTCATTGAGCCTCTGGCCAAAAAGATACTGACTTATTTTCAAATATGCAAAAAAAATGCAAGTAAACATTCCATGCAAGGTAGGTTCTACCAAATGTTTTTTGTTTGTTTGTTTTATATATTAACACCATTCCTGCCACCAAAGGGCTGTGTCCCTACCTCCATCCCCCTACAGTGGAGCTGAAAATCTATCCTATCCTTCCCCATGCACCGAATGTTATTTTTAATACCTTTAGATGAAAGTCATTGACCTTCATCTGTTTACTAAATGAACAAGCCTAACAGTTTTAGATATTTCATTACATCACCTACTTCTTCCTTGTGGGTGAGGGGGTGGGAGAATGATGAGCTAAAGGAGAATAAAGAGAAAGAGAACCGTAGTAGAGGTTGCACAGATCAACTTGGATGCTGTGATGAGATTTGTCTGTAGGAGATTCAAGGGACTTAGTTTTTAATTCTTCCAAGGATAGAACATTCTACATGTGAGGGAACAAGTCACTGCCTATATTTCTAGGTATTAAGACTTAGTTTTCTTATGAAACCTTATTGAGGACAGGTATGGCACAGGGAGAGTCAGACTACTGTGTCTTACTGTACAAGTGAGAAAAATAAGGGCAATCACAAACATTTAGCCAGATGAGATTTATCTTTTCATTTCCAGAGTTCTACAATTTTTACCCAAGTTTCAGCACCCAAATAAAGGTAACAGACCAATAGGTCTTTGTTTTGAACAGACATTGTGACAGCATTTCTGTTCATTCTGCTGATAGACTCACATTTTTTATGCATGGAATTACACAACGTGTAGACTTTGCCTTTCATCTGTGTAACTGTGCTGGCTCGTGTTAATACTTCTGTACACCCCCAGTACGACAGCAGAGATTTTTGCATCTGGTTTTGGTTAAATCTTTAGGAAGTTATGCCTTCACTGGCAATATCATATTAGTCATTAAGCTGCTTTTCTTTTTCTTTTTTTTTTTTTTTTTACCAGAGCACTGCTCAGCTCTGTCTTATGGTGGTGTGGGGGACTGAACCTGGGACTTTGGATCCCCATGCATGAGAGTCTCTTTGCATAACCGTCAAGCTCTCTACCCCCAAGCTCCATCTTATAACCCCTATCAGAATCTCTGATTCAACCAGGACATTTTAGCACCTGATATGAGTACTATAGGCAAATACTATGTTTTATGGTGACCTCTTATTACATCTAAATAAGTAAAATGTGTCTGTTTGGTCAGTGCAGTTAGCAGATTTGTTCCATCATATATCTTATAAACAGAATTTTACAAATTCTCAGAGACAGTGATCACTCCTTCCTGAGCCCAATGCCTCCTGTGATGCTTCCCAACTACATTCACAGGTAACACCCCATCCAGCTACAAATTGAATGCATAGACAGTCCATTCTGTAGCTTGACCACTGTACATACTACACACTTGGGAAAAGATAATTTTGGCTGTAGAACTTTTCATCTGTCTAGGACCCACCTGAGAGAAAAAGCATCCCACCTTTGCTAAAGACTGACAATTTCTTTTATATATTGTTTTAATAGGGAAGTAATTGTTTACAAGACGTTTATCACATGGGTACAATTTCTCATCCTTCCATGATAGGTGTCTGCATACCACTTCCACCATCATGCATTAGGTCGCCAGTGCCCTAATTTTAGCCCCCTCTTCCCACCCTACCCCCATGTCTTTGGCCTTGCTGCAACAGACCATGTCCAATCCAAGTTTCACCCCATGTTTGCCTTTCCCTCCTTGTTTCTTAAATTTCACCTATTAGTGAGTTCATCTGATATACATCCTCCTTCTGGCTAATCTCACTTAACATGATTTTTTCAAGTTCTATCCAGGATGAAGCAGGTTCTTTTATCATTCCATTGGGATGCTAATTGTTTACAGTGTAGCTGTTGATACATGGGCCCAGTTTCTCATCTGCCTGTGATAGATGTCTTGCAGAGCCCTCTCACTCTCAACCTGATGTCCTTTTCCAACATCGTGTACCAGGATCTCAAGCCCTCACCACAACCTCCCTTCTCCTTTCCCCCCAGAGCCTTTTACTTCGGTGCAACAGCCTACACCCAGTCCAAGTTTGCCTTTTCCTCTTTGTTTCTTAAGTTCCACCTATTCATGAGATCATCCAGTATTTATTCTTCTCTTTTTTGGCTTATCTCACTGAACATGATTCTGTTAGGTTCCATCCAAGGCAAAAGAAGATGATTTCATAATTTTTTTATAGTTGAATAGTGTTCCACTGTGTATATATATACCACGACACTATTATTTAAATTTATTTATTTATTTATTCCCTTTTGTTGCCCTTGTTTTATTGTTGTAGTTATTATTGGTGTCATTGTTGTTGGATAGAACAGAGAGAAATGGAGAGGGAAAGGGAAGACAGGGGAGAGAGAAAGATAGACACCTACAGACCTGCTTCACTGCCTGTGAAGAGACTCCCCTGCAGGTGGGGAGCCGGGGGCTTAAACCGGGATCCTTGCCAGTCCTTGCACTTTGTGCCACGTGCGCTTAACCCACTGTGCTACCGCCGACTCCCCTCTCCTCTCTTTCCACAGTCAATCCAGTTTGCCAATGCAGATGACAGTACTGCCCGACTCCCCTACCACAACTTTCTTAACCATTCATCTGTCATTAGGCATCTGGGCTGCTTCCAAATAGTACTGATATAAGCAGTGGTGAACTTATTCATGTGTGAGACACTGGCTCCACAAACACGCATGCACACACACATCAAAATGAATGGTAGTTCAGAAAAGGAAGTAAATCCAATCTACAGAAAATATGAGAAAAAAATTCAGAGGAGGCAACTGAAATGGCCCCAGTGGATATGGCTAGGATATCAGGAAGCTCTGGATAGGATACCAGAGCTTCCTCAGTACCCATGGCACCACCATGTGGTGTCAGGACTCAAGCCTGGACTATGCAAGGACTATAACGCTGTCCCAACTGAGCTACTTCGGCACTCTACTCTTCCATGTCTGTCTGCTATTATTACTTTGGTGTGTCCCAACCTTACTGCCCCTTTCTTTCCAGAGCTTTAATACAGCACGAAAGTTATCCTAGTGTCTTTTATATGTTATCCAGCACGTAAGTGCCTTGCTGAGTAAATGATTTTAATTGATGTAAAAAAGTGGTAGAGGATTCCAGATTTTATACTTTAAGTTTCCTGTATACAAATCTCACACTAGGTTATTCAATTATAATGTGTTATAGGTTTTCCAAGTGTGCTCTGATAATTCTTTAAAGAAAGAAATAGAAAGTGAGTGGGGCCCTAAGAGGTAATAAAGTATATGACTTTCCATGTATGAGATCCTAGACTTGATCTCCAGGACAACATTAGAGCAGCAAGGACATCACCAAGGGAACTGGTTGGTGGAGCAGTATTTTGGTGTCTTTCTTTTCCTCCTTCTTTCCTTCCTTCCTTCCTTCCTTCCTTCCTTCCTTCCTTCCTTCCTTCCTGTCCTTATCAATCTCTCTAAAATAGTGAGGTAGAATAAAAGTTGAGTCAGATGTATGATTCAGTAGTATGAAATATGTATGAGATTCTGAGATAAATTCCTAGGAACTGTGTTAAAGACAATAAACAAATAGAGGAAAAGATCCTGGGGTCAAATGGATTTGGGAAACTTGGCAAAACTCATGCCTGTCATACCCCTTCTGGAAGGCCTACAACCCGTAGAACATAGAACCAACTAGAGAAGCCTATTTAATTTCACTAAATGCACTCGGTACTAATTTGTCAACCTCAGAATTATGACTCCCCCCAAGATCCCCAGTTGTTTATTCACATCCTATATTTCTATGGCAAATTCTTGGTGTGAAGAGTGCTATGTTATAGACAACAGATTAGGACAAAGGATTTCAGAGCACAAGAATCATGTATTGAACCCCAGCAAGATAATACCTTAGTTCTCAATAGGCAGGGCAAGGAGACTATCCAAATACCCATCTGGTGTCAGACTATATTATTATTATATTACGGCATCAATAACTACAACAACAATGAAAAACAACAAGGCAACAAATGGAAAATAAATAATAATAAAAAAGATAGAATGTCTGCTGGTGATCCCTTTCTTCCTCTGACAGCTGCTCCTCAGTTCTGAGGCCCTTCTACTTGTCTTCACAATCTGTTGGCTGCCAAGGAAGATGAAGAGTGCCATCAAAAGGCACTGAAAAATGAGAAGAAGCTCTTCTGCCAGACGCTAGATTCTTTGTGGGATAAAGTTTATTCTTCAGAAAATGTAATCATCATACATTTGAAATTATCTTAAATGAGGCTTAGCCAAGGCACTTGACGTTCTTCAAAGGCAATATAGTTGATGAGCGTTATTTCCTGCATGAGAAAACAGAAAGGAGTTTATAACCAAGTGAAAGAGAGCTCAGAGATGTCACAGTAGCACCTCTTCAACAAGGACACATTGTCCATGGAATGGTTGGTTTTGCACAAGTGTTTGGAGGACAGTAGGATCCCAAGGCTATTCACAACCATAGAACAAACTCACCCACTTGCTTCTTCTCATTTTTCAGTGCCTTTTGATGGCACTCTTCATCTTCCTGGGCAGCCAACAGATTGTGAAGACAAGTAGAAGGGCCTCAGAACTGAGGACCAACTGTCAGAGGAAGAAAGGGATCACCAGCAGACATTCTATCTTTCTTTTTAATTTATTTTCCATTTGTTGCCTTGTTGTTTTTCATTGTTGTCATAGTTATTGATGTCGTTTGTTGTTGGATAGGACAGAGAAATGGAGAGAGGAGGGGAAGACAGAGGGGGAGAGAAAGACAGGCACCTGCAGACCTGCTTCACTGCCGGTAAAGGGACTCTTCTACAGGTGGGGAGCTGGGGGCTTGAACCGGGATCCTTACTCCGGTCCTTGTGTTTTGCACCACATGTGCTTAACCCAATGTGCTGCTGCCTGATCCCTCAGACATTCTATCTTTATCCCAGCTCTGAGAGGTGTGGGCTGGGTGCAGCCTTGTTCCTCTACATCTGAACATAGCAGACTATATTTATGATGTTTCCCATAAATATATATGTGTGTATGTATTATGTATGTCTTTTTAGCCTTTTTAGACCTTCATAGTGCAGAGACTTAAGATATAAATCAGAGTTAGAGAGATTTATTTTACAGTCTTGAACAAAAGCTCTCCTGACTTCTGTGCTTCTCTGCTTTCTTCATAGTTCCTCAGCACTTTGTTTGCCCCCTTAAACTTTATCATGGAGAAAGTGGAAAGCATCCTCCCATCCAGTTTGTGGCACCAGCTGACACGGATCTAGGAAAGCTGCCCATACTTCTACTCACCTCACCCATCGGGCTGCCACTATCTCTGTGCCAACTCCTCAAGGATTGGAAGAAAGCATGGTTTTGAAAAAGGGAAGCCGTTCCACAATTTGAAAATGTTCATGGATTGTCCGTTCCATATTAAAAGCTGTTTTTGTTGTACAAAATTCATTGATGTTCAGTTCTATTATATTTTGCCTTTAGAAAAGAAAAAAAATATCAAAAAATAAACTTTTGTGTATTGCAGCAACAAGTTGAGTCTTCTTCTGTCTTCCAACCCTGAAAGTGTGGGTTTCCCAAGTAAACCTCAAGAGTTTACAATTCACTTTACTGGGGACTCAGATCTACTCAATGACATGCCATGGTTTTGTTTTCTTGTTTTTATTTGTTTGTTTGTTTTGCTGGGAACCCTTCTCAGCAGATCTTTATATCCAAGTCAGTGACTTAGAAAATGACATCTCTTTGACTCAAAAGTACTTTTTTTTTTAGACCCAAACTGTCTCCATAGGCCAAAAGCACAAAAGAAAAAAGATTTCAAACTTTTTAAGAGCAGACTTTATTTATTAGTGATTTAATATTGATTTACAAAATCACAAGATAACAGGTGTACACCTCCCCACCATTTCCACGACCAGAGTTCTGGATCCCCATTCCCTCCATCGTAAGTGACAGTAGTTCTATAAGGTTGCGTTATGGGTTAACTATTATTTCTGCAACTATCTGTCTATATTTGTATATATTTGCCCATTTTTATTGATTTAATAATGATCAACAAGACCGTAAGATAAGAAGAATACAGTTCCACACAATTCCTACCACCAGAGTTCCATATCCCATTCCCTCTCTTGGAAGCTTTCCTGTTCTTTATCCCTTTGGGAGCATGGACTCAGGATCATTATGGGGTGCAGAAGGTGAAATATATGGCTTCTGTAGTTGCTTCTTCATTGGACATGAGCATTGGCAGGTTGATCCATGTTCCCAGCCTGTTTCTTTTTTCTTTCTCTCTATCTTTATTTGTTTCTTTCTTTCTTCTTCCTTTCATTCTTTCTTTCATTTTTTCTTTCTTTCTTTTTTTGTATTTATAAAAAGGAAACATTGACAAAACTATAGGATAAGAGGGGTACAACTCTACACAATTCCCACCACCAGATCTCTATATCCCATCCCATCCCCTGATAGCTTTCAAATTCTTTATCCCTCTAGGAGTATGGACCCAAAGGCATTGTGGGGTGCAGAAGGTGGAAGGTCTGGCTTATGTAATTGCTTCCCCGCTGAACATGGGTGTTGACAGGTCAATCCATACTCCCATCCTGCTTCTCTCTTTCCCTAGTGGGATGCGGTTCTGGGGAATGGAGCTCCAGGACACATTGGTGGAGTTGTCTGTCCAGGGAAGTCTGGTTGGCATCATGCTAGCATCTGGAACTTGGTGGCTGAAAAGATAGTTAACATACAAAGCCAAACAAATCATTGACCAATCATGAACCTAAAGGCTGAAGTATTACAGATCAAGAGTTGGGGGTTCTCCATTTTGTAGATAGCTAGTAGGCATATTTTAGTTATATCTTTCCCTAGTGGGTCAGGGCTCTGAAAAGGTAGGTTTCCAGGACACATTGATGAAGTCATTTGTCCAGTGAAGTCAGGTTGGCAACATGGTAGAATCTACAACTTGGTAGCTGAAAAAAACATTAAGATATAAAGCAGAACATATTGTTTAATAATCAGGAACCTAAAGGCAAGACTATAGCAGATGAGATTTGGGGTCTCCAGTTTGGAAAAGGCTAGTAGGTTTATTTTATGAATATTCCAACAACTATTTTATGAGCCCAACAACTAATATTCAGTAGGGATAAAGGAATCATCTGGGGAGATGTTATCAGAGTTGGAAACAGGACTAGAAAGCTGCATCAGGGAGGAAAGTAGCTCCCAAATATAGGAAAAGTATATAAATATTGTTAACTGCAAACCCCATCGATTTGATTCAGGGCCCATATTCAGCACTGAAGCCTGTGTAACCTCTGCATCCCTGTAGGTCTGAGCTCACACTCTGTAGCCATAGCTAGGAACATTCTAGGCTGCACTCTTTGCAAGGCCCATCTTCTTCCAGTGGCAGAGTATGTCAGCTCCAGTACTCTGGTGAGACTGTTCCTAGTTCATAAAACTCCTCAATTCCATATCAGGTGGTGTACTTTCTAACAAAGCCACAGAACCTAGATAGAGACCAGGGCCCATGAGACAGAGCACACATGCACATGAATCCATAAGTTAAGGGAAAATATACACCTTAAAGTAAAAGTACAAAATAGTTGGCAGTGACTCAATAAGTGCAGCAAGCAAGTAGAAAGACCTAAAAAAAGACACTTTAAATTAGGTACCATAAAGTACTTAATCAAATGGTTTCTAATTAGACCTACTCACCTACCTCACCTACTTTCTTTTTGTTTTGTTTATTTGTTTTTGCCTTGAGGGTTATCTCTGGGGCTTGGTGCTTGCACTATGAATCCACTGCTCCTGGAGGCCATTTTTTTCTTATTGTTGTTGCTGTTATTGCTATTGTTGTATTGCTGTTGTTGGATTAGACAGAGAAAAATTGAGACAGGAGGGGAAGACAGGGGGAGAGAAAGATAGATACCTGCAGACCTGCTTCACTGCTTGTGAAGCGACTCCCCCCCCCACCCCTGCAGGTGGGGAGCCAGAGGCTTGAACCAGGATCCTTATGCTGATCCTTGCACTTTGCACCATATGTGTGCTACCACCCACCCTTCCCTACTTTCTGTTTCACTTCCTTCAATCACTCCAAGGCTAACCTTGTCAGACAAAATACGAACTACAAAAGCCGGATAAGGGCAAGAGACCAGCATACTTTAATGATGGCTCCTTTGGTCACTACCAGTCCACCCACCAACCAAGACCCTACACAGGGAATCCTGGGATTCCCACATAGACATGTTGGGCCTAGACCTCTAACAAATCCCTCTCTCCACTGTCACTGGTCATCTCCATCAGGAACAACATAGTGGACCCTCTTGTGGGCCTCTACAGGACCTTGCCTTCAATGTGGGTCAGCATTTATAGGGACTGCCCTGCTCTCTGAAAAAAAAAAAAGCTTTAAAATTTAATCACAGCATGAATGAAGTGAAATGTATGTGCCTTAACAAGTTTAGTTCAGAAACTCTATTGATTGAATAGAACTTAACACTATAGTTGTAGAAATTTTTGCTTTTTAATTTTCTTCAAGTGCCTTTGCACTTTAGTTTTGCTTTCTGAAAATCTGATAGAATGGGGAAACTTTTAACAAGAAATGAGAAATCCAATAGTTAGTTGTAGAATTGGACCACTTTACAGCATGGTCTGAATGCTCTCTTATAAGGTTCCTCCCCATTCCCCCTCCCTCTTCACACCCGCCCCACATCAGTATAATGCTTGCATTTTTTTTTGCCTCCAGGCTTATTGCTGGTGCTCAATGGCTACACTATCAATCCACTGCTGCTGGAGGCCGTTTCCCCAGCTTTGTTGCCCTTGTTGTAACCTTGTTGTAGCTATTATTGTTGTTGGCTGTTGGATAGGACAGAGAGAAATGGAGAGAGAAGGGGAAGACAGAGAGGGGGAGAGAAAGATACCAGCAGACCTGCTTCACCTCCTGTGAAGCGACTCCCCTGCAAGTGGGGAGCCGGGGGCTCAAACTGGGATCCTTATGCTGTCCTTGCGCTTTGCACCATGTGCGCTTAACCCACTGTTCTACCACTTGACCCCCAGTGCTTGCATTTTTGATGCTTGAATGTATGACATTCTTTGAGAATTTTAGTGATCTGATTCGAAGTAATCATTGATCTTCAAAACCTTTTATGTGATTCACATCTGTCAAGCATCTGACTTTACTAAAGCAGAAGAAGGAAAATAATTAACTTTGAGAACTAGCAAGATTGCTTTACCTAGAAGCATGCCTGCTTGGTCATGCATGTGACCCAGGTTTGAGGCTTACCACCTCCCACACACACTTCAGCGCTGTGGTGTCTTTCTTTCTCTATCTCTGTCTAAAGCCACGGTGATGAAAATATATATATAACCTTGAATCCTCTATGAAGTGTGAAAAGTACTTCTGTTTAAAATCTATTTTTTACCACCAGGTTTATCATTAGGGCTCAGTGTTGGTGTCTGCACTATGAAGCCACCACTCCTGGCAACTTTTCTCTCTCTCTCTCTCTCTCTCTCTCTCTCTCTCTCTCTGTTTTATATTATAGGACAAAAAAATTGAGAGAGGGAGATAAAGAGGGAAAGGAAATGATAGACACCTGCAAACTTGCTTCAGTGCTCCTGAAGCATCCCCCCATAGGTGAGAATTGAGAGCTTGAACCCAGGTCCTTGCACATAGTAATATGTACACTCAACTGGGTGTACCCCCCTCCCCATTTAGAATTTCATTATAGTGCTCTAGATGGGGTCTGACTTTCACATAGTCTGTTTTTTCCTTAAAAAAAAAAGATTGTATACTAATGGGGTCAGGGAGACAACTGAGAAACAGAGGAAACCAGAACATCACCGCCATATGCAGTGTGGGTATCCAACTCAGGACCTTATGCTTGCAAGTCCATGGTGCTACCACTGTGAAACCCTGTGGGTCACTGTTTCCTTTTTTACTTAATGTCCTGAATCTTTCCTTACAAGAGCTAAAATAGGCAGGATGTAAGCAACTACAGCTCCTTCCCAATAGGAAAGAAGTTCTGCCATCCAAGTACTAACCAGGCCTGACCCTGCTTATTTCCAAGCTCAGATCAGTGTGTTCAGGTTGGTATGGCTGTAGACAGAATATAAGTTCTCTTCTTTCACCAGTTGTCTCCCATTATATCTAGATCAAATCCATTTCACAATTTTTTGGGTCCTTGACCTTAAAGTTTACATATTACTAACTAATCTTAAGAAGTAGACTTCCTAGCTCCTTCCAACCTGAAGATCCCAAATCTCATCTGCTATACTCTTACCTTTAGGTTCCTGATTATTAAACATTTTCTTATGCTTTATATCTTAATGCTTTTCAGCCACCAAGTTGCAGATACTACATGACACCAACCTGACTTCCCTGGGCAGACAACCTCACCAGTGTGTCCTGGAGCCCCACCTCCCCAGAGCCCTAACCCACTAGGGAAAGATAGAAAGAGGCTGGGTGTATGGATTGACCAGTCAATGCTCATGTCCAGCAGAGAAGCAATTACAGAAGCCAAACCTCCCACCTTCTGCACCTCATAATGATCCTGGATCCATATTCCCAGAGGGATAAAGAATAGGGAAGCTTTCAATGGAGGGGATGGGATATGGCACTCTGGTGATGGGAATTGTACTCCTCTTATCCCACAATCTTGCCAACCATTATTAAATCACTAACAAAAAAATTTTAAAAAGAAGTAAATCTTTGAAATTGAAAATAGCAACTGTTAGCAAAAGGCAAGCAAATCTTAGACTATGTATGTATGTGTCTAGGGAAGGGCCAGTAGGTACAGTAGTAGAGGGTGTACAATGAATATAGCATTTTAAATTTAATGAATACTATATTTTAAAGCTGACATTATATTCTAAACCATTTTTGTAAGTGATTTAACTAAATTACTAAGATTTCAGGGATATAATTTCACATTCACATTTGGTGTCAACACTCCCTCCACTATAGGTCTGTGACACCACCCCTGACAACCACCATAGTTCTTATGAAGTCTAAGAGTCTGTTTGATTACCATTTTTAAAAAAATATTTATGTACTTATAAATGAGAAATAGAGAGGAATAACGAACCGGAATATTATTCTCTGATATATACACACTGGACTTGAAAGCATGTGGTTATCACTTTTTCAAGTTCATTTGCTTTTGCTATCTATATTCCTCATCTGAGAGAGTTCATTCAGTAGTTGTCCTTTGTCTGTTTCTCTTAGCATAGTCACAGCCATTTCCATCCATTTAGACCCAAACAATTCAAACCCCCTTTTTTTAATAGACACCTACGGACCTGCTTCACCACCTGTGAAGCGACTCCCTTGCGGATGGGGAGCCCGGGGCTCAAGGGAACCTTACACTGGTCCTTGCACTTTGTGCCATGTGTGCTTAAACCGCTGCACTACTGGCCACTCCCTTTGTTGTTGTTGTTGTTGTTTTTAATTGCAGAGTAGTAGTCTATTCGATTTTTTTATTTTATTTATTTTCCCTTTTGTTGCCCTTGTTGTCTTTTTATTGTTGTTGTAGTTATTATTATTGTTGTTGTAGTTATTATTATTGTTGTTGTTGTTGTTGGACAGGACAGATAGAAATGGAATGAGGAGGGGAAGACAGAGGGGGGAGAGAAAGACAGACACCTGCAGACCTGCTTCACCACCTTTGAAGCGATTGCCCTGCAGGTGGGGAGCCGGGGGCTCGAACTGAGATCCTTACGCAGATCCTTGCGCTTTATGCCACGTGCATTTAACCCACTGCACTACGGCCTGACTTCTGTCTATTCAATTTTTTAAAACCACTTCCTTCCTGCTTGAAGCTCATTCCCCAAAGCCTGCATTCCAAAGTCCCATGGCTCACTTCCTCTTCAGCATCTTTGTCTAAGCCCAGAGTATCCCTGAAGTCACTTGACTATCAGCTTCAGTGCCACACTCAAGCAACAGAACACTCGTGCTAGCCAATGCCTGGCTCTCCAGTGACATCTTTTGAGATCTGGGTGCTGTTCACTGACCCACAAAGTGACCCTTTAAGCTTCTTGGCTTCTTCATTCCCCCTTGTGAGTGAAGACAGTCTCTACAGTGGGAGTAGACCTTCCAAATCGATACTTTCAGGCTGCTTCTCTGATATCTATCTGGGTGAAGGAACTCTAACATCTAAATGCCTACTTAAAATGCAAAGAAAGTGAATGTAAGGATAGAGAGATGGTTCACTAGGTGGGGTGTATGCCTTGTCATACGTATGATCCAGGTCCAAGCCCTGGCACCATATTTAAGTGTCCATAGCAATGGGACAAGCTCCATTTTCATGATATTTCTCCATTTTCTTTCTCTGTCATGCTATCAGAATGAAATCATTTGTATATCAGGCCCTCAGACTACACACAACACACACACATATGCAGGGAGAAGCTACAAATTTATCCCCAAGATATTTTGCCCTTGAAACACAGACAAACTTCACATCTAATGCATGTTAGATTCATTTTTTAATAAATATATTTATATATTCAAATAAAATTTACTGAGTCCTACTGTGTGCTGAGAATATTACTATGTTCTCCCAATTGCACTGTGAAATTCATAACATACTACACTGTATTTTACTTGTCTATCTTCAAGTTCTACTTGCCTGTCTCCCTCTGGACCATAAAGAATTTGAGTTCAGTGTTATGGTATCATCTGTATAGCTTCATTATCTATAACTCAATATTCTGTGTTCTAGAATTCAAAATCTTATTAGTGTTGGCAGGCAGGATAAAATGGGTAGAGGAGAGAATGGAGATAAACCAGAAGTGAGCATCATTTTGTAGAAATCCAGGGCAGGGAGACATTAAAATAAAGTTAAATGTATTTATTCTGGGAATAGCAGTTTAATGCCCTCATTATGTTTTTGCAGAAACTGTCAAGTCAACACTTTATCTGGGAGGTATTATTGCCTTGTGTACCATGTTCCCCCAAATAATCACACAGACTTTGTTTGAGTAAAGGAATGGGGGAACAAATGAATCTAATTTCACTGGGTATAAGATTATCTGTGATTTGAGGGGGTGAATATCCTTGACATGTTGATTCATACTCTCTCCCTAAACTTGTCATTTTAGTAGGAGTCCATATTTTGTGGTTCATGTTTATTTTGTGCCAGATACTATCGCGGGTACATGACATCTTTGAATTCTCCAAACTGCTCAGTGAGTCAAGTCCTAATGTCCTTCCCTCTCAGTGACTACAGGGACAAGGAAATGGATTTGAAACTTTGAACACCTGGGTACTGACCTTGATGCAATGTGGTCAGTTTGACTGTTTACCTGCCTCTAATTCCTTGCTTACCTAACTCTCTCTGCTGACCTCTAGACCCATGGAAAGCTATACCAGAAAAACACCGCCTCTCAAACACCCCAGAGCCTGAGGAGATCCCAAAAGGCAAGGGAAACTTCACATTACTCTTCACATTCCAGCCATGTGTATTCTGATAGAAGCTTGGGAACTAATGTTCCCAGAAGAGATCATATAAGCCCTCAAAATAGGGAGGAGGCCGCGATAATGAACACAGTCCATGTTTTTCACAGTGGGTTTTGAGAAACGTGAAATGTTATTTTTCCCCTCAGTTTTATTTATGATTAATAGTAGGCTAGAAACATGTAGGATTACAGGATATATTGGGTTGTTGGAAAAGTTGTGACAGATATTTCTAGTCAAAAATGCATCATGACTTTTCTGACAACCCATAGTTCTGCACCACACCCGCCACCAAAGTTCTGTGTCTCCACCCTCCCACCTCTCAAAGATAACCACCACAGTTCTCACAAAGTCTTATAAGAAATTGTTTGCTTGCTTCTGTTTTTTTATTGTTCGGATTTTTGTTTGTTGCAATTTCATATGTATCAGTTCTTTAGATTCCACATATGAATAAAACCATCTGGTAGATAGATGTCTTTCCTCTCATTTTATTAAGCACAGTCACCTCCAGTTCCATTCATTTGTCCCACAGAACACTTATCATCTTTGTTGATTGAAGAGTAATATTTCATTGTATATATATCCCATAGCTTCTTTTTTCTTTTTTTTTAAAGGACAGAGAGAAAGGGAGAGAGGAGGGGGAAGACAGAGAGGGGGAGAGAAAGATAGATGTCTGCAGACCTGCTTCACCACTTCTGAAGCGACCTCACTGCAGGTGGGGAGCCAGGGGCTCGAACCTGGATTCTTACACCAGTCTTTGCGCTTTGTGCCACATGCGATAAATAACCCACTGCACTACCTCCTGACTCCCAGCCCGTAGCTTCTTTAGCCAGTCATCTACTGATGGGCATTTAGGCTGCTTCCATTTTTTTGGTTATTTTGAATAATTCAGCTATGAACATCAGGGTCCATACATCCTTTCAAGTTAGTGGTTAATTGTCATTTGGAGAATGTTGATGAATAACTCAGCTATGAACATAGGGGTGTGTATGTTCCTTCTAATTAATGTTTGAGTGTCACTGGATAAATGCCCAAGAATGGTATTGCTGAAACATAAGGTAAATTCCATGTGTGTGTGTGTGTGTGTGTGTGTGTGTGTGTGTTTAAGGACTCTCCATACAATCTTCCATAGGGGCTGCAACAGTTTGCATTGCCACCAGCAGGTTAGAAGCTGGATTTGAAAACCTGAATGCATAGGTAGTGACTTTGATGCAGTGTGGTCAGTTCACTCACTCATCTACCTCTAATTCCCTGTCTACCTAACTTTCTCCCCCCCCCCCCCACCTCCAGGGTTATCACTGGAGCTCAGTGCTGGCAGTACAAATACACTGCTTCTAGCAGCCTTTTTTTTTGTTTAATTTTCATTTTATTGGATAGGACAGAGAGAAGCTGAGAGAGAATGGGGAGATAGAGAGGGAGGAAGAAAGACAGTCACCTGCAGACCTGCTTTGTCGATGGTGAAGTTTTCTCCCTACAAATGGGAAGCAGTGACTCAAACCTGAGTCCTTGTGCATAGTAATGTGTGTTTAACCAGATGTGCCACTGCCCCCCACTCCACCCATTTTGACTCTTTTTTTTTGCCTCTAGGGTTACCACTGGGATATATAAAAACATCTGCAGAGGACAAGAGAGGGAGCAGAAAGGGCTTTTGGAGTCTTAGCACATGATGGTGGAACAGGATGGTTAGAGTGTTTTATAGACAGTTGTCAAGGGGAGATGAGAAATTAAAACAATGTCTAAACAACTGTACTGTAAACCATCAATGCTCCCCCCCCAATAAAAGTATTTTAAAAAGAGAGAGGATTCTATCAACTAAGTATTTTATTTATTTATTTATTTAAGAAAGGAGACATTAACAAAACCATAGGATAAGAGGGGTATAGCTCCACACAGTTCCCACAACCCAATCTCCATATCCCATCTCCTCCCCTTATAGCTTTCCCATTCTCTATCCCTCTGGGAGTATGGACCCAGGATTGTTGTGGGTTGCTGAAGGTAGAAGGTCTGGCTTCTGTAATTGCTTCCCCACTGAACATGGGCGTTGACTGGTCGGTCCATACTCCCAGCCTGCCTCTCTCTTTCCCTAGTAGGGTGGGTCTCTGGGGAAGCCGAGCTCCAGGACACATTGGTGGGGTTGTCAGTCCATGGAAGTTCAACCATCCTGACCAAGTAGACATCTATCCCATAAAATTTGGAGATAAACCAGCATGCATCCAGCCTTGAAATGCTGGTAACCTCCAGAACACCTGATGCTCTTGTGTACTATTGCCCTGCCTATGAATCCCCCTGATTATCATGTGACTGTCACTGGGGATATATGCCTACATGACTAATCCACCTCTTCTGGCAGCCCTTTCTCTCTCCCTTTCTTTTTTTCTGTTCTTTCTCTGTCTTTCTTCTTCCCTTTCTCCCTTCTTTCTTCCTTTCTTTCTTTTTGATAGAGACAGAGAAATTCAGAGAAGAGGAAATAGATAAGCAAAGAGAGAGGACACCTGCAGCATTGGTTCTCTGATCTTGAAGCTCTTCCCTGCAGGTAGGGCCTGGGGATATAAACCCGGGTTTGTGAGCATTGTAATTAGCATGCTGCACCAGGTGCACAACCACCAGGCCCCTCCACGAGCCTTTCAACTGTTCATGGACCTGAGTAAAGTTGAACTAAGTGGAGAAATGTAGAAACAAACACTTAGGGCAGCTGTCATAATTCAACTGCTCTGCTTTCTCTCTAGTCATCCAAGTAAAAAACCCTAAATTCACCTGAGAGAGAGCCTGTGAAGAGCTGGGTTTTAGCTATGGCAGCCAGTCAGCAACTACCACTCCCTTTGGGACTCTACCAAGTAGGATTTTTCACCAACTCCAAAGGCCTGTGGGTCTTATATTGAACAAGTGATATTTTACAATATTTGGTTTCAGATTGGTTAGCGACAACCAGGATGGTCCCTCTGAAGTTAGACTGTTGTCAGAGTGAGAAAATCTCCCGTTCACTCAGAGCTCTCATGTCACTTATTCTATATCAATAACATTTATTCTCTCTCGTCATCTTATTCTTAAAAAACAGCTCCCCTGGTTGCAATGTTATGTTAAGCATATTACATGTTACTCCAAAGTCAGTTCATATATTACCACTCAGTACGCTCCTGGGTATACATTTTGAATAGCTCTCACTCCACAATTTCAACTCCACATTAAATATTGGCTGCCATGACTGGAGCCAGAGAGAGTTGTCTGTTCATTCCCTGCTCCTTGTTTTCCCTGGAAACATTTTTCTACTTCAGTTTTAGATTCCTCAGGCAAGGTTTGCCCTCTAGTAACAAAGGTCTAACTGGGTAAGGTGGAAGGCATTTTCCTCTGGAGTTTTCCTGGGAGGGGAGACTGGAAAATGGCAAATAATTGAAAAAAAGGGATTGTGGCCCTTTGCAGAAACCATCAGTGACTTGGAACATGAGTGACTACACTAAGGGGACAGAACCTACCAGGACAGTGGACAAAAAAAAAAAAAAATCTTAATATCTTTCTGCAACATTTATCAAAATGGAAAAGAATTCAAGTTTTTGTCCTTTGCTGTCACTGAATTTCTCTTCTATAATTTGCATGTATAAGCATCTGTGTTAACAACCCTGAATCAGACATCTTAGGGACTCCCGAGGATGTAATTTTTTTTTCCTAATCACTTGGTTGAATGGTTAATATCTGATAGTACAGTCATGTCTTCAAAGGGATGTAATATTTTTTAGTCACTTCAATAGTACCTGCAACAAAATATGTTTATTTTGGCCTGCTTCAGGGTCCGTACCTCAAAATGATAATGAGCTACCAACTTCTTTGATTCACGCATCTATTCAAAATACCATGTATTCTGGGTAGGGGTAGATAATGGTTATGTAAAGAGACTCTTATGCTTGAGGCTCCAAAGTCCCAGTTCAATCCCCTGTACCACTATAAGCCAGAGCTGAGAATAAATAAATAAATAAATCCCTGTATTTAGTTTCATTAAAAATAAAAAAAGAATATACTCTGTGTCCTATGGTGAGGGTCATAATCCTCTGGAGAAAGTCCTCCTTGGGTTGGGATTCTCCCATGGCACCAGGTAGCACCAGTAACCCTCCCCTCTAGTGTGATTCTTCCATTTAGTAAGGAAACAAAGTTGGACAGTCGGCAATGTCATGCCCAAGTGACCTTATGATATTCTTCTCAGTGGCCCCCCCAAAGCTCTCAAAAGGTGAACAAGTCAAGAGCCACTTTTCTCCTATGCAACTTCGCCAGTTCTGATTTCCCCACTTGTCGACTTTCAAATTTAACCACTGCCGAACACAGTGTGACAAGCGCCAGGCACCACTCTTCTTTAAGATAAGGGCAAATCTTCAGAGGAAATGTGACTGCAGCAGGGGCAGGGCACAAGAGCCGCTGGAGCCCACGGTCATCTCCCTCGGCTACAAAGGTGAAAGCTTGAGAGCCTTGAGAAATGAGAATCAGACTGTGTCCAAAATACATCTCATCCTCTTGGGACTGCCTGTTGCCATATAAGGAACTGGTCAAGAACCATTTATCAGAAAGGTTCTTGAGAGCAAAGAGAACCTATAGGCCACTTCAATTAGTTGAGCAGTCCCTAGCTCTGCTCTGATGTGCCTGAAACTGTCACCAGGAAGGATATCATGACTAAATGTCACTGTTATTGAAATTTTGTATGCAAGTTTTTTTTTCCAAGGGTCTCCATTTTTTTTTCTCTCCAACAAATTTGAGAAACTTTGCTTATGTTTGCATAGTGGCATAGCCTCAAGAAAATGTTAGGGTAGCCCCCACTCCCCACCTACAGGGGATTCAGTGAAGCAGGTCTGCAAGTGTTTATCTTTCTCTCCCTCTCTCTAACTCCCCATCATCTTTCAATTTCTCTCTGCCCTATATAATACAAATGATGGGGGGGGGTAGTTAGGAACAGCAGATTCTTAGTGCCAGCACTGACTGAGACCCAGAGATAACCCTGGAAGCAATTTAAAAAGAGAGATAGAAAAAAAAAAAGAAAGAGAAAGAAATAAAAAAGGAAATAAAGAAGAGAAAGAAAGAAAGAAAGAAAGAAAGAAAGAAAGAAAGAAAGAAAGAAAGAAAGAAGTGAAGGAAGGAAAGGGGAAAGAGAGAGAGAGAATGCTACGGTCTAAATATAGCCAAGTTACGGGCAAATAGGTGTTTTAATGCCTGATTTGTGAGAGCCATATGAGAATACCCAATGATCACTGATCTTCACAGCCAAAGACATATCTACAAGGCACCATCCTGGTAATCCACCTGCTTTTCCTATATGACCCGACTAAGAACCGAAAGTCTGAGTCATGATAGCTGCCCCAGGCCCTAAGTATTCAACCTTTGCTGTGTTTATATCTACTGACATCTCCAAACCTTATGGTATCCACAGCAAGACTAACAACTTCCATTTGTGTCTCAGTAAGAAACACTTTCATATTTGCTGACATAGACATATTAACTAATTGAACCAAATAAAAAGTCCAGATATAAACTACTGCAATCAAGAGATCATCTACAAAGATGTCAAGAATACACAGTGGGGGGAAAGAGAATCTTCTCAACAAATGTTTATGGGAAAATGAGATATAAATATGCAAAAGAATAAAATTGAATACTACTTTACATAACATACAATAACCAATTCAAAATAGATTAAAAAATTTTAAAGTCTTAAAATTGAATAGTCCCTAGCCTAAAACATAAGGAAGAGACTTAGTGACGTTAGTCTTGGCAACGATTTCTTATATATAACACCAGAATGACAAATAAAATATAGACAAATGACGTAACATCAAACTAAGAATCTGGCCTGCAAAGGAGATGATGAACAAAGTGAAATAGCAGTCTTCAGAATGGGAGAAAATACTTATAGCCTGCGTAAGTGATAAGGGGTTACTATTCAAAAGATATAGTCTCTACAACTCAGTAGTAAAATATAAAGAATAAAAAGCAATTTGACTTTAAAATGAGCAAAATATTTGAATAAACATATCTCCAAAGAAGCCATGCAAATAGTCAAGTGATACATATAAATATGCTCCATATACATTATTTGTATAGATATGAAATTCAACATCAGTGAAACAAAAAGAAACATCTCTCCCTCTCTCTCTCTGTCTCTCTGTCTCTCTGTCTCTCTCTCACACACACACACACACACACACTGAAATATCTTCATGGGCTTGTTAGGTTAACTATTATTTTTTTATGCACAACAATTATTGATGAGGGTGTGGAGAAATGGAAATCCTCATGCACTGTTGGTGGTCATGGAAAATGGTACAAACAGTATGAAAATCAGTATGAAGGCTTCCTTCAAATTTAAAAATAGTACTATGATATCATCTAACAATCTTACTTCTCAGACTATAGCCAAAAGAATTGAAATTGTGGTCCTGACAAGCTCTCTGTATGCTCATTGCAGGATTACTTATAATAGCAAAAGGTGGAAAGAACTAAAAAAAAAATCAGTGAGAAAATTATTTGATGTGGGGCAAGTTTTTATAATAGTAATGAAATATTTAGTCTTTGAAAGTTGAATATCCTCTCTTATGTGAAATTAGGGATGAACGTTGAGGACAATATACTAAATGAAGTAAGTCAGTCATGGGGGCATAAATACTTCATGATTCCAACTATAGAAGATATCTAAATAGCAAAGTTTATAGCAGACACTATAATGTTGTTTGTTAGGGGATAGGGTGAGAGGAACATTAGAAGTTGCTGTTAAGGGGGCCTGGTGAGTGCAGCAAGTTAAGCACACATGGTTTGAAGCGCAAGGACCAGCATAAGGATCCAAGTTCAAGCCCCCGTTCCCCCACCTGCAGGGGGGGTCACTTCACAAGTGGTGAAGCAGGTCTGCAGGAGTCTTTCTCTTCCCCTTTCTGTCTTCCCCTTCTCTCTCAGCTTCTCTCTGTCCTGTTCAACAACGCAACAATAGTAACAATGACAACAACAAGGCAGTAAAAAGGAAAAAATGGCCTCCAGGAGCAGTAGATTCGTAGTGCAGGCACCAAACCCCAGTGATAAACCTGGAGGCAAAAAAAAAAAAAAAGAAGAAGTTGCTATTAAGTCAATATAAAGAGATCTGCTGTATAACATTTTACTTAGAGTTAACATTTTACCTTTTTTTTAATTATTTGCCTCGAGATTTATTGTTGGATCTCAGTACTTGCACTATAAATCTACTGCTTCTGTGGTCAGTTTTGTCAAATTTTTTTTTGGATAGGATAGAGAGAAATTGAGAGGGCCGGAGAAAACAGAGAGGGAGAGATTAAGATAGATACCTGAAGACCTGCTTCAGCACTTTTGAAGCATACAGGTGGGGATCCTTGCATGGGTCCTTGTGCTTTGTACTACATGTTTTTAACCCGGTGCACCACTGCTCAGTCCCCCTCCCCAATTTATATTAATTATTTAATATTGATTTACAAAATTACATGTCAACAGGGGTATAATTCCATACCATTCACACCACCAGAGTTCTGAAGCCCGATCCCTCCACTGCAAGCCATTGCCGTTCTCCTAAGGTTGCAAATAAGGGTTAACTATCATCTCCACAACTATCTGTCTACCTTTGTACATAATTGTCCCCTTTCTCTTCCAGATCCAGGCCTCTCTTCCCCTCCAAGCCACACACAATTCTATTACTACATCATAATGGTCTTTTCTTTGTCCTCTTCTCTTTCCAACAAAGCTGGAACTCAGAGCCCTCTTACCTTGTTCCTCCTATCACTTCTCCCCCACTGGGAGTATAAATCAAAATTGTTTTGGGGTTACAGAAGGTAGGAGTTCTGGCTTCTGTAATTGCTTCTCTGCTGGATTTAGACATTGGTATGTCAAACCATACCCCCAGCCCGCTTCTGTCTTTCCCTAGTAAGGTAGAGCTCTGGAGAGGTGAGGTTCCAGGACAAATTGGTAAAGTTGTCTGCCCAGAGAAGTCAGGATGGAATTATGATAGCATCTGCAACTTGGTGGCTGGATAGTGGCAGGACATAAAGTGAGACAGTGGTTAATGAATAGGAACCAAAAAGTAGATGAGATTAGGGATTTTAGGGTGAAAGGAAGTTAGGAAGTCCATCTTAGGCGTGTTTGGAGGAGCCCACAACTATGGTAGTTGTTGCTTGAGTTTGATAGCGAGGATGAAGTTGGATAAAAATATTGTCTGAGAAAATGGTGTCAGAGTAGAGAAAAAGGCTAGAGAGTTGGATTAGGGAAGAGAGTAGCTTCCATTCTTGAAAAAAAAAATTTTTTGAATAAAATTAACTATTTACCTCCAATTACCCAATGCAGAGTATATATATATTTGTGTATGTATTTAGCACCAGAGCCTGTATAACCTTGTAGTCTCTATTGGTCTGAGCTCACAGCTTATGGTCACAGCTGGGAACATTACAAGCTGTACTTAGTTCAGAACCAGTCTTCCTTGAGTGCAAGAGAGGATACTCTAGCCTCCTTTTGGAGACTGGGGCAGTCCCTACCATCTCTGCTTTATGGTGAAGACAAGGTCCTAGGAAGGCTCAAAAGAGGGCTTATGATGACATTCTTGGTGGAAATGACCAGTAGTAGTGGAGAGAGGGAACCATTAGAAGTCTAGACCTATCATGTTTGTGTGGGAATCAGATGATGAGGTGGTGTGATATTGACCAAAATGGCCATTATTAAGTGCACAAGTCTCTTGACCTTTTCCAACTTTTGTAGCCCTCTCTTTATCTGATTACTTTAGACTTTCTCCCAGTTGTTTAAGCATTGAGTGTCATTTGTTTAATCCAACCAGAATTAGTTTTTGGGGATCTGTCTTCTTTGGGCATTTCTGCTACGTTGCCAAGATAATTCTGTCTAAGTCTAATCAATTAGAGAATTTATGATGCCTTCTTTAGGCACTTCAACTAGGATTCCAGGTTTATTAGGTCTAATAATAATCATCAATGACTACTCATCAATGACAACTGAATACTATTACTTGAGCTATATAATTGTCCCTTGTTTATGGATACATATAGACCTGTACCCAGTACTCTAAACCCCAGCCTATACCTAGCATCTATAACTTTGTTAGATAATGTACCATCTAATGTGGACATAGGTAGTCCCATCCATGTGTTATGAAAGATCTCACCAAATTTGAGGTTGACATCTCAGGTTCAGTATATCTGGTTACAGTCCACAGCAAGAATTCAGTAGTGGCAATAATATGGTATGGCAGCACTAGTAGCAATTTGGTTGAGGTCAACAGAGGTTTTATGACAGTAAAAATCAGAGAGAAAAAAAATATCAAAAAGTTTAGGCATAGTCCTAGAGGTTCCAGAACTAGGAGAAATTAGGGTCTTAATGAGAATGCAAGGGGTTTCTGCTAGTCTTAGAAAGAGTTTAGAATAGCAATAATTGATTATTATTATAACCAGGTTAGTTGGGGGTTTGTTTTATATTAATAGTCCAATGGTTAGCATCTACAGTAAAATACTTGACTTCACTGTGCTTTGTGCCTGCCCTTTAGTGGCATCTGAACATCCTCATATTTGGATACTGACAGCGCCAAATGCACCAAAAAAAAATTTTTTTTTATTTATAAGAAGGAAACATTGACAAAAATCATAGGATAAGAGTGGTACAACTCCACATAATTCCCACCATCAGAACTCTGCATCTCATCCCTTCCCCTGATAGCTATCCTATTCTTTATCCTTCTGGGAGTATAGACCAAGGTCATTAATGGATGCAGAAGTTGGAAGGTCTAGCTTTTTTTTTTTTTTTTTAGTTTATTTATTTGTTTGTTTTCTTTTTTTTGTAAATCATTATTTATTTTTTATTATTTTTTAATTGGGGAATTAATGTTTTATATTCAACAGTAAGTACAATAGTTTGTACATGCATAACATTCCCCAGTTTCCCATTTAACAATACAACCCCCACTAGGTCCTCTGAATCCTTCCTGGACCTGTATTCTCCCCACCCACCAATCCCAGAGTCTTTTACTTTGGTGTGATAGGCCAATTACATTTCAGGTTCTACTTGTGTTTTCTTTTCTGATCTTGTTTTTCAACTTCTGAGAATGAGATCATCCCATATTCATCCTTCTGTTTCTGACTTATTTCATTCAACATGATTTTTTCAAGGTCTATCCAAGATCGGCTGAAAACAGTGAAGTCACCATTTTTTACAGCTGAGTAGTATTCCATTGTGTATATATGCCACAACTTGCTCAGCCACTCATCTGTTGTTGTACACCTGGGTTGCTTCCAGGTTTTGGCTATTACAAATTGTGCTGCCAAGAACATATGTGTACACAGATCTCTTTGGATGGATGTGTTGGGTTCCTTAGGATATATCCCCAGGAGAGGAATTGCAGGATGATAGGGTAGGTCCATTTCTAGCCTTCTGAGCATTCTCCAGACTGTTCTCCACAGAGGTTGGACCAACCGACATTGCCACCAGCAGTGCAGGAGGGCTCCTTTGACCCCACACCCTCTCCAGCATTTGCTGCTGTTACCTTTTCTGATGTATGACATTCTCACAGGAGTGAAGTGGTATCTCGTTGTTGTTTTTATTTGCATTTTTCTGACATTCAGAGAATTGGAGCATTTTTTCATGCGTTTCTCGGCCTTTTGGATCTCTTCTGTGGTGAATATTCTGACCATGTCCTCCCCCCATTTTTGGATGGGGTTATTTGTTGTCTTGTTGTTGAGTCTGGCAAGCTCTTTATATATCTTGGTTATTAAACTCTTATCTGATGTATGACATGTAAAGATCTTCTCCCATGCTGTGAGGGTTCTCTTGGTTTGGGTAGTGGTTTCTTTTGCTGTGAAGAAGCTTTTTAATTTGATGTAGTCCCATAGGTTTATACTTGCCTTAGTCTTCTTTGTAATTGGATTCGTTTCATTGAAAATATCTTTAAAATTTATGTGGAAAAGAGTTCTGCCAATATTTTCCTCTAAGTATTTGATAGTTTGTGGTCTAACATCCAAGTCCTTGATCCACTTGGAATTTACTTTTGTATTCGGTGAAATACAGTGATTCAGTTTGATTCTTCTGCATGTGTCAACCCACTGTTTCCAACACCATTTGTTGAAGAGACTCTGCTTTCCCCATGTAATAGTCTGCGCCACTTTGTCAAAGATTAGATGTCCATAGGTGTGGGGCCTCATTTCTGGGCTCTCAATTCTATTCCACTGGTCAGTGTGTCTGTTCATGTTCCAGTACCAAGCAGTTTTGATGACAATGACCCTATAATACAGTATGAGATCTGGGAGTGTGATGCCTCCAGTTCTGTTCTTTTTTCTCAAGATTGTTTTGGCAATTGTAGGTCTTTTCTGGTTCCAGATAAACATTTGTAGCATTTGTTCTATTCTCCTAAAAAAATGTGCTTGGGATCTTGATGGGGATAATATTAAATTTATATATGGCTCTGGGTAGTATATTCATTTTGATGATGTTAATTCTACCAACCCATGAACATGGAATATCTTTCCACTTCTTTGTGTCTTTTTCAATTTCCTTGAGTAGTAACTCATAATTTTCAGTATACAAGTATTTCACTTCTTTGGTTAGGTTTACTCTTAGATATTTTATTGTTTTAGTTGCTATAGTAAAAGGAATTGATTTCTGGATTTCAATTTCTTCTAACTTAGTGTTTGCATAGAGGAATGCCACTGACTTTTGAATGTTAATTTTATAGCCTGACACCTTACTGTATTGCCTGATGATTTCCAAAAGCTTCTTGCTGGATTCCTTAGGATTTTCCATGTATACTATCATGTCTTCTGCAAATAAGGAGAGTTTGACTTCTTCTCTTCCAATCTGTATCCCTTTAGTTCCTTGCTCCTGCCTGATTGCTATAGCAAGAACTTCCAACACTATGTTGAATAGTAATGGTGATAGTGGGCAGCCCTGTCTAGTACCTGATCTGAGGGGAAATGCTTCCAGTTTTTCACCACTGAGTATGATGTTGGCTGTAGGTTTGCTATATATAGACTCCACTATCTTCAGGAATTTCCCATCTATTATTTATTCCCATTTTTTGTAGTGTTTTGATCATAAAGGGATGTTGTATTTTGTCAAAGGCTTTCTCTGCATCTATTGATATGACCATGTGGTTTTTGGTCTTGCTTTTGTTGATGTGGTGGATCACATTGATTGATTACATATATTAAACCAACCTTGCATCCCTGGCATAAACCCCACTTGGTCATGATGAACAATCTTTTGAATATACTGCTGTATCTGGTTGGCTAGAATTTTGTTCAGTATTTTAGCATCTATGTTCATCAGAGATATTGGTCTGTAGTTTTCTTTTTTGGTTGTGTCCCTGTCTGCTTTTGGTATCAGAGTGATGTTAGCTTCATAGAAGCTGGCAGGGAGTATTCCAGTGTCTTCAATCTTCTGGAAGACTTTTAAAAGTAGAGGTATTAGTTCTTCTTTGAAGGTTTTGTAGAATTCATTTGTAAAACCATCTGGTCCAGGACTTTTATTTTTGGGGAGATTTTTGATAACTGTTTCAATTTCATTAGCTGTGATGGGCCGGTTCATGTTATCCACTTCCTCTTTACTTAGTTTTGGAAGTTGGTAGGTATCTAGGAAACCATCCATTTCTTCCAGGTTCTCTAGCTTGGTGGCATATAGTTGTTCATAGAAGCCTTGCATGATATGTTGAATTTCTCAGGTGTCTGTTGTGATATCTCCTCTTTCATTTATTATCCAATTTATTTGGGTCTTCTCCCTTTTTTTGTTTTGTGAGTCTGGCTAAAGGTTTGTTGATTTTGTTCACTCTTTCGAAGAACCAACATTTACTTTTGTTGATCTTTTATATGGTTTTCTTATTCTCAATGTTATTGATTTTTGCCCTAAACTTTAGTGATTTCTGTCCTTCTGGTTGCTTTAGGGTTCCTTTGTTCTTCTTCTTCTTCTAGGTCTTTAAGATGTACAATCAGGCTGTTTATTTGTGCTTTTTCTTGTTTCTTAATGTGTGCTCATATAGCTATGAACTTCCCTCTCAGTACTGCCTTAGCTGTGTCCCAAATATTTTGATAGCTTGTCTTCATTTTCGTTGAAGTCTTGAAACATTTTGATTTCTTCCTTGATTTCCTCTTTGACCCAGAGGTTGTTAAGAAGTGTACTGTTGAGCTTCCACATTTTGGGACTATTGCTAATCTTTCGTTGATTGTTAAGTGTTAGTTTAATTCCATTGTGGTCTGAGAAGATGCTTGGGATGATTTCAATGCTCTTGAATTTGCTGTTGCTGTCTTTGTGGCCTAACATATGGTCTATCCTTGAGAATGAGCCATGTGGATTTGAGTAAAATGTGTATTCCAGTTTCCTGGGATGAATGACTCTGAAAATGTCCAATAGTCCTAGTTTTTCTATCTCTTCATTTAGCTCCCTTATGTCTTTATTGATTTTCTGCCTGGATGATCTGTCAAGTTGAGAGAGTGGGGTGTTGAAGTCCCCTACTATGACTGTGTTGTTGTTAATATATTGCTGTAGCTCTTTCAGTAGATGTTTGATGTATTTAGATGGCTTCTCATTGGGTGCATAGATGTTAATAATTGTTAAGTCCTCTTGATTGACTGATCCTCTGAGCATTAAGAAGTGTCCATTCCTATCTTTTTTAATCTTACTTATTTTAAAGTCTATTGTGTCAGATATGAGAATAGCTGTTCCTGCCCTTTTTTGTGGGCCATTGGCTTGTATGATAGTTTTCCATCCTTTCACTTTAAGTCTGTGTTTTTCTTGTTGAGTTAGGTGGGTTTCCTGTAGACAGCATATTTTTGGGTTGTATTTTCTGATCCATCTTCCTACTCTGTGTCTTTTAATAGGTGAATTCAGGCCATTGACATTTATTGATATCAAAGATTGAAGATATTTTAACGCCATTCTTGTAGAGTTTGAGTGTTCTAATATATGTCCTATTTATGATGGTCTGACTGTTTATAGAAGACCTTTCAGAACTTCTTTTAGGGCAGACTTGGTGATAGTTGATTACTTCAACTGTTGCTTGTCTGAGAAGGTTTTGATGGCTCCATCTAGTCTGAATAACAGCCTAGCAGGCTATAGTATTCTTGGTTGAAAGCCTTTCTCATTGAGCACTTGATAAATATCTTGCCATTCTCTTCTGGCCTGTGGTGTTTGTGTGGAGAAGTCTGCTACTAATCTTATGGGTTTTCCTCTGTAGGTGACTGTTTTTCTCTTGCAGCTTTCAGGATCCTCTTTATCCTTATTCCTTTCCATTCTAAATATGATGTGTCTTGGTTTCTTTAAGTCTGGGTTAATTTTGTTTGGGACCCTCTGGGCTTCTTGAATCTTTATGTCTTTGATATTGTCTAGACTAGAGAAGTTTTCAGCTATTATGGCCTAAAGAATACTTTCTTCCTCTCCCTCTCTTTCTTCCTCTGGTAAGCCAATAATGTGTATATTGTTTCTTTTGAAGTCATCCCATAGGTCTTTGTTGTTGTTTTCAGCATCTCTTAATCTCTTTTTGAGATCTCTTACTTCTTTTTTAGTTGTCTCTAATTCATCCTCGATCTTGCTAATTCTGTCTTCAGCCTCATTGATTCTATTCTCTCTGCCCTCTACTGTTTCCTGGAGTTCATCTATTTTGTTTCCCTGTTCTTGATACTGTTTTAGTTTGTTAAGCTAGTTGTGTTCTTAGCTCAGCTATTTCAGCTTTCATCTCTCTAATAACCTTGAGATAGTGTTTTCTTCCAGAGTCTCATTTGTTGTTCCTGTATTTCTGATTACAATTCTTTGAAACTCTTTACTCACTCCTGTGATTATTTCCTTAGCTAATGTTTGGATGTTGAACTCGTTATTTTGTGCTTCACCCTTTGGGGGACTTTTAGCTGGACTGTTGTCCTGGTTAGTTTCTCCAATATTTCTTCTTGTTGGTTTACCCATTTTATATATTATGTTATGAGTTCCCTCTCTTAGTACTTTTCAAATTACTGATCACTATTTCCTGGATTGACTTGTGTCTAAGTAAGGTAATTAAAGGGTTCACAGTGGTGGAAGTTAACAGTTGTTTCAATAGTATTTTAATCCCCAAGTTGGAGCTCAGTGATTTAAAAGCCTCTTTTTAAATTTTTTTTCTTCTCTCTAGGCTATGGGAGCCTGAGGGTTTCTAACTATAAGTAGGCTTCTTAACTTAATCACTGAAGCCCAGCCAGTCTATCTTGGCGTTACTCTCGATCGCACTCTGTCATTTCACAAACATCTCATAAAAACTGCAACAAAGGTGGGCGCGAGGAATAACATCATTGCAAGACTGGCCAGCTCCTCATGGGGCGCGAGCGCTTCCACACTACGATCATCATCTCTGGCATTATGCTATTCCACTGCAGAATACTGTGCCCCAGTATGGTTCCATAGCTCCCATGTCCACTTGGTCGATTCCAAATTATAGTCCTCCATGAGGATAATTTCTGGAACCATCCATTCCACCCCGGTTCCATGGCTGCCAGTTCTTAGCAACATCTCCCTGCCAGATATTCGTTGGGATGCGGCATCATCTAAGTTCATTTTCCACGTCTACGCTCGACCAGACCTGCCAATATACGCAGATATCTTCACCCACCCTGTCCAACGCTTGACGTCTCGTCATCCAATCTGGTCCCCTACACCTACACTGAACTTCTCTGTCCCAGACTCTTGGAAACAGAGTTGGCAGTCAGCTGAGGTTAAGAACAAACACCTCATCACAGACCCCTGCAAGCATCAACCCGGCTTTGACCTAGCACATTATGATTGGGCCCTCCTCAATCAAACAGGCCATGGCTGGTGCGCAGCTATGTTCCACCGCTGGGGAGCCAGAGACGACCCGAACTGCCCCTGCAGCTACAGACAGACTATGACCCACATAGTCAACGACTGCCACCTCTCCAGATTCAAAGGAGGTCTCGAAACTTTACATCAGGCTCAACCTGACGCTGTTGACTGGCTATGGAAGAAGGGCAAACGCTAGAAGAAGAATGCAAAGAGACTTTCACAGCCCCACAGCTATGCCACCGAGGTATAGGTCTTCTCCTGAATTTCCTGGTTATATCTCTGTCCCTGGGTGTCCCTCCCTGCTGCTGCTCCAGATTCTGAGGGCAGTAGCAGTGGAGACTCAGGGTTGCACTTGGTGAGTCTCTGGGGAGTCCTCTCCTCCCTTCAGCTGTCCCCTTGTTGGTGGAATAGACTGGAGGTGGTGTCTCAAATGATAGACAGTAGGACTAGGACTGTTGCCAGCCACTTAGTCTTTCCCTAGGCTCCTCTCTGTCACCAGCCACGTGTGTTTGCACTCACCAGTGATTTGGTCCATTCCTATAGTCATTCTAGTCCTGTCTTGTTTCAGTCCCAGGTGGTCTCCTTTGGTGTTCCTAGTTGATCCAGGAGAGGAAAAGAGAGGAGAGGAGAGAAACAGATCTGCTGCTGCTCATAGCCCCCAAAGGTCTAGCTTTTTAAAGGTAATAGTTATCATATTATTTGTTCTTACAATAAGTAAAAAAAAAAAAATCAAAACAATTTGTGGCATGCCTTCTCCTTTCTTGTTCCTTCCATAGCAGATAAGTATGAATAGTCTTTGTACAATAGAGCAAACAAAAAAGATAATTCCTTCGGCAAAGGTTTCTCAAACTCATCACTATTGATATTTTAGGCCAACTAGTTCCTTGTGGTGAGGCGTTTTCCTGTGTATTATAGGCTACTTGGCAGTATTCTCAGACCTTGCCTACCAGATAGCAACAGAAGAAACTCATACAAGAATTATAACAACTAGTGTGTGTCTAGAAATGTTATAGGCCATTTAGGATCAAAGTCACTCCTGGTTGAAAATTGCTGCTTAAGAAGAGGGACAATAGTCTTACAGCTTGGATACTGTAGGTGTCAACAGTGAAGGTCAAGTGCAGGATTTGACAGTGCTTTGTTCTACTAAAGTCATTTTTCCAAGCTGCCCCATCATAAGGCTGAATAGCTCCTTTCTGACCTATACAATCCAAACTGGTGAAGACATGCAAAGCACATTTTACTTTATATCATCATCTATTTTTCTATTTTCCAACAAAATGAAATAAGAATAGTACTCTTGGTTCCCTAGGACAGCTGTTACAAATCACAAAACAAACAAACAAAATGAGTGACTTCAAACTATAGGATTTTATTCTCTTCTGTTAGGTCTTTTTCACTGTGGATTTTTTTTAAATTTTCCCTTTTGTTGCCCTTGTTGTTTTTTATTGTTGTAGTTATTATTGTTGTTATTGATGTCATCACTGTTAGATAGGACAGAGATAAATGGATAGAGGAGGGGAAGACAGAGAGGGGAAGAGAAAGATAGACACCTGCAGACCTGCTTCACCATCTGTGAAGCGATTCCCTTACAGGTGGGGAGCTGGGGGCTCGAACCTAGATCCTTATGCTGGTCCTTGTGCTTCATATGCACTTAACCCTCTGTGCTACCACCTGACTCCCCACTGTAGATTTTTTTTTTCTACTAGGGTTATTACTGGAGCTTGTGGGACTGTATGATGAATCTACCACTCTCAGAGGCCATTTTTCCCTTTTTTTTTTTTTTCCTTTTGATAGAGGCAGAAATTGAGAGGGGAGGAGGAGAGGTAGTAAGAAAGACACTTGTAGCACTTCTTCACTACTCATGCAACTTCCCTCTGCAGGTGGGCACCAAAGGCTTCAACCTGTGTCCTTGTGCACTGTACTGTAAGTGCCCTACCAATACCATCACCTGAGCCCCCAACCACCACCTGGGCCCATCATCAATCCTACATTTAATGTAATTTTTAATTTCTTGTTGAGTTACACATGTCCAACAACTCTGTCCTCTACTCCAGCCTCTCCTGATTGGACTTGAACCCCATGAAACTTCCCAAGAGAATAGACAGCTGACTTATGAGTGGTCATTACAGAGATGGGCCAAAGGTCTTTGACATGTCTGTTGAGAAAGGCTTAACATTTTTTTTTCTCTCTCCTTGAACTAGAGGAGAGAAGATATGAAGTGTGGGAAATGATGAAGAATTTGAACCAGCCTTTATGTTAGAATTTCTGAAGTGTATGAAGGCAGATACAAAGTAAAAGAAGCAGATCACAAAAAGAAGCAAAGGGGGGGGGGTTGTCAGAGTGAATGTAGAGTTGTAGGGGTAGGGAACAGAATCTAGAGGTCTATGACCAGCTAAAGAGTGGGCCCCTAGAAACATACCAAAAATGGACTTCCTAACTTCCTTTCATCCTAAAATTCCTAATCTCATCTGCTCTGGTCCTACTTTTTGGTTCCTATTCATTAACCATTTTGTTTCGCTTTATATACCGCCACCTTCTAGCCACCAAGTTGCAGATGCTATCATGATTCCATCCTGACTTCTCTGGGCAGACAACTTCACCAATTTGTCCTGGAACCTCACCTCTCCAGAGCTCTACCCCACTAGGGAAAGATAGAAACAGGCAGGGGTATGGATTGACCTACCAATGCCTAAGTCCAGCAGAGAACAATTACAGAAGCCAGAACTCCTACCTTCTGCAACCCCAAAACAATTTTGACTTATACTCCCAGTGGGGGAAAAGTGATAGGAGGAACAGGATAAGAGGGCTCTGAGTTCCAACTTCATTGGGACCTGGAGAGAGAAGAGGAAGAAGAAAGGAACATTTGGATGTAGTAATAGAATTGTGTGTGGCTTGGAGGGGAAGAGAGGCCTGGATCTGGAAGAGAAAGGGGACAATTATGTACAAAGGTAGACAGATAGTTGTGGAGATGATAGTTAACCCTTATTTGCAACCTTAGGAGAACGGCTATGGCTTGCAGTGGAGGGATCGGGCTTCAGAACTCTGGTGGTGTGAATGGTATGGAATTATACCCCTGTTGACATGTAATTTTGTAAATAAATTTTAAAACATAAGGAAAATTAAGAGAAACAGAGAGAGTAAACTTTCCCTGACTCTGCCACCAACTGGTCTTTTTTTTATATTTATGTATTTATTTTACCTTTTGTTGCCCTTGTTTTTCACTGTTGTTGTTGTCGTTATTATTATTATTGTTGTTATTGATGTCATCATTGTTGTACAGGACAGAGAGAAATGGAGAGAGGAGGGGAAGACAGAGGGGGGAGAGAAAGACACCTGCAGACCTGCTTCACTGCCTGTGAAGCGACTCCCCTGCAGGTGGGGAGCCGGGGGCTCGAACCGAGATCCTTACACTGGTCCTTGCACTTCATGCCACGTGCACTTAACTTGCTGCACTACCCCCCCCCCCCCCGACTCCCCAGAAACTGAATTCTAATATGGTGTTCCTGGAGCACTTGCAAGTTCCTGGTCAAGTTCCTGGTTGGGGAGCATTGCTTCCATAACCTCCCTCCCCCTACTTACCACTTTGAGTTTCTCAATTTGCATTTTTAGAGGCTTGTTGGAATAAAATTTGGGTTTGAGAATTTTGGAGCAGCCTGTCCTGGCTTCTGATTGTGATTACGACTTTGGACTTTGATCTTCTTAGGAGAAAGCATCTTCCTGTGTCCCACCACGTAGATGTTGACTATTTTGTCCCTCACAGTAGAAAGTCTGTTTTTATGTGGATTTTCCCATGTGTTGCTGTGATTTTTAAAATGTTTATCACAGACTGAACAATAGTTTACAGGATTTTAGAACTTCGGGGGGCACAGATACACAGCACATATAATACCTCATATTGGTGTTTTTTTTTTTTTTTTTTTGCCTCTAGGGTTATTGTTGGAGCTCTGTGCCTGCACTACAAATCCACTGCTACTGACAGCCATTTTTTCCCCCATTTTCTTGTTGTTGGCTAGGACAGAGAGAAATTGAGAGGGGAGGGGAATATAGAAAGGGGGAGAGAAAGACACCTGCAGACCTGCTTCACTGCTTGGGAAATCAAGCAGGGAGTCAAGCAGCTGGTTGCTTGAACTCAGATCCTTGCTCCAGTCCTTGCACTTGGCACCTAGTGTCACCACCCGGTCCCCTTACTGGTGTGATTTTTATGTTGATGCTAAGAGAATGGGCACACTACAGTCGTTCATTTTGACTCTACCCTATCTTGAACATTATTAGAGACTACTTTGTTTTCAATATTTGTTAAGTAGAATTTGTTTCTCCCATGACCTGGGAGAAGGGTTAATATTTCTGTCTACAGTGCTATTTCTCACATGTTTCTGGAATACTTTTGTTAAACAAAACATTCTTCCTTTTAAGTACCTATTTAACACAAGGATATGCTATCCTCTTTGCTGTAATCCATTGACCCTGGACATTTTCCCATCATCTCTATGTAAGATAACCAGTTCTGTTTCTTTCCTTCCCTTGCCATCATCCTGGGTTATCTCAGTGTTCATCTGACTGATTCAAGTACTAGTTCAGGCTTACAATTACTCAACCCATCCTTTCCAAAAAGAATGAAAACAGCATATAAAACATGGTTAGTACTTTACAGCTTAGGAAATGCTTTCCCAGTCATAATCTCATTCTGTTTTGATTTCTAAACTCTAGTTTCAAAGCCAAACAATAGACTCATCTCCTTCTAACAATAGTTCCAAAATCTGCATGTCTTAATTTTCCATCCATGGAAACAATCCTTTTGGATAACTTTTTATTATTATTATTATTCTTTCCAGTAATCCTTCTCTTAGTAATCATCAAGACCTTTTTTCTGTCCTTTCCCTTACATAATGCCATAGGTCCCTAGCTCCCAGAAATCCTTCAGGAGTCTTCTTTACTCATTC
Organism: Erinaceus europaeus; assembly: GCF_950295315.1. NCBI lineage: Eukaryota > Metazoa > Chordata > Mammalia > Eulipotyphla > Erinaceidae > Erinaceus > Erinaceus europaeus. The sequence continues at coordinate 86,585,916 of NC_080169.1, forward strand.
AGAATTCTTTGCTTGCCATCAGTATTATATAAGATCACATATAGAGAGTGGGTGGTGGTATACTCTATTGAGTGCACATGTTACCATGCAAAAGGATCTGTATTCAAGTCTATATTCCCCACCTGCAGTAGGTAAGCAGAACTGCAGGTATCTTTCCCTATCATCTATCTATCTATCTATCTATCCCTCCCTTCCTATCTCAGTTGTTCCCTGTCACTCTTCAAAAAAATGAATGAAGTTTTTTTTTAAAAATATGTATTTATTCCCTTTTGTTGCCCTTGTTTTATTGTTGTAGTTATTACTGATGTTGTTGTTGTTGGATAGGACAGAGAGAAATGGAGAAGACAGAGAGGGGGAGAGAAAGACATGCTTCATCACTTGTGAAGCAACTCCCCCACAGGTAGGGAGCTGGGGCTCGAACCTGTATCCTTACTCTGGTCTTTGCGCTTCGCGCCACCTGCGCTTAACCCGCTGTGCTACCGCCTGACTCCCATGAATGAAGTTTTAAAAAAATTAAAAAGATCACATATAGCAGCATAACTTTCCTTGTCCTTTGATCTCCACTACACTCACTTTGTCAGTCCTTGAGACTTGTTTATCAAAATGCTCTTACTCTCCAGCACTAACACAGGTTCCTCTCTCCCTCTCTCTCCCTCTCTCCTCTCTTTCTCTCTCTCTCCTCCCCCCTCCCTTTCTCCCTCTCTCTCTCCTCACTGAGGCTCTCAACACCTATTTAAATTATTTTAAAATGATTTATTCATTATTTGGTGACTCTTGATCTCCATTTTCTTCTTCTAAGTCCAAGTCTTATTTCTATCTATACTTACTCTCTTCACTCATCTCCTTCAGGATCTTTGATCCTACCACATCAATTTTCTTCTCGTCCCACTAGTTCCATTTCCAAATCCTTTTTTCATGGGCTTAAATGAATAGTTGAATTTTCTTTTATAGAAACCAGCTACTGTCCCCACATGCAGGGAAAAAGCTTTGCGAGTATGAAGTAGTGTTGCAGGTGTCTCTCTCTGTCTCTCTCCCTCTCTATTACCCCCTTCCCTCTTGATTTCTGGATGGCTCTATCCAACAAATAAAGTTAATAAGAAAAATTAAACAATACTTTTACTTTTCTTTAATCTTTTAAAATCATTATTATCTTTATTTACTTATTGGATAGAAACTGTCAGAAATTGAGAGGAAGGAGGATATAGAAGAAGAGAGACAGAGAGATACCTGAAACACTGCTTTGTCATTTGTGAAGCTTTCCCCCTGCATGTGGGGACTGAGGACTTGAACATGGGTCCTTGTGCATTGTAACATATGCACTTAACCAGGTATGCCACCACCCGGCCCCAACAATAGTTTATTTTCTAAAGAAAGAAAGGAAGGAAGGAAGGAAGAAGGAAGGCAGGAAGGAAGGAAGGAAGGAAGGAAGGAAGGAAGGAAGGAAGGAAGGAAGGAAAAAAGAAAGAAGCCACTTACTAGTTAGTCTTGCTTCTTCCTGAGGTTACCATTCACTCCCACCCTTTCTAGAGTTCATGTTCAACACTATGTCTTTGGTATCACTTCACAATTCTCTCTCCAGCACTTCTGACTGTTCTGATAAAACCTTTTACAATGGAAAACAGGGACTGATTCTTAATTCCTATTTTACCACAAGGATTGGGAACTCTCCTCTTTTGACTTTTCAAGTCAGTATTTTTTTTCTTCTCCAGGTTTTCCATAAAGTCTCTGACCTGTGTTTTCCTATATCACCACCTAACTATGGGCCTCTTCCAAAGTTCTCATCTTGCTCCTTCTTGCTTTGTACTTTCTCCCAGGGTTGTCTCGTTCTCTCCCATAATTCCAACCATATGCTCCCCACCTACTTTGACTCCACCCCATCTCTTCTGCATTTTGTACCTACATTTCCGACAACTAATGGAACATCTTACTTCTAACTTTCCATGGCTCAAACAGAACTCCATGCCTTTCCCCTATCAGTGTAGAGTCAACAAGTACCTATCAGTCATAGAGTCAACGAGGTTTGCTTACCTCTAAACCTCCCTCTTCTAACCTTAAAACACAGGTTTAATCATAACATATCCATTTCAAAGAGAAGCACTGAGTGTAGGGAGAGAATCAGATTTCTTACAAGGGCACTCATTGCCCACCATGTTCCCTGACACATTCCTCACCACACATCCCATGCCCTTCATCCCCACCTCACAGGTTTCTGCACTGGTCCCTAACTCTGTTATACTTTATTCCATGCCTCCACTAGTTGGTAAGTAGAAGAACCAGACTTGCTTCAAAACCCAGTCTCTTTGTTATGGGCCAGCTCTTCTCATTCTTCACTGTGCATTGAAACCTTTTGAGGAATCTTTCAAAGCTATTGACTCACTCAGATATACTGACTGAATTAGCTTAGGGTTTAACTGGACACTAAAGGTGGTTGTTTTATTTTTAAAAACTCAAAAGTAAGTGGAAGTTGAGAGAAAAAAACAATTATTTGGCTAATATGAGCCACAAGTTCATCTCCAATGAAATTTCTCAGGTCATTATAAAGAAGTAAAGAAGCATAGGCCAAAGATAAGTTTTAGCTAAATGATCCTAAATTCCCTTGATTTACTGAGAGACAACTGCCTCCTTGGTATTCTCCAGTCCCACTTTTTTTTTTTTTTCATCACACCAGCAGCTGCAGGAGTGAATTTGAAAAACTGATGACCTGTGTAAAATGTTTTGTCCCCTTAAGATTTAGCTTATAACATTAAATCTTCTGAATGAGAAAGTATCATCTGAGAAAACTAAGCAGTGTATTTACGAGAACTCCCTGTTTAAGGAATAGAAGCACATTCTTACAACGCACTATGAAAACTTCTGCTTTGCTGCATCCAAGTGGCAAACAACACAAAAGACCTTTAGCATCTGTGAAGGCCATAAAACCTTTCTTCCCAGATATTTGATTCAGATGTTGGTTACTGCTAGCAATAATCTACAACATATGAGAGATGTAGACATCTTTCTATATGTTCAAAGTTCAGGATTATCTAAATAAGTTATTCACTGAATTTGATTTTGACTTTTTCAGACATGCCCACACACTTACAGTGTCTATGACCTAGGACCAGTGCCTAATGACTCACCCCAAAGTGCTCCCTTATGAAGGTGACTAAAATTGAGTTAAAGGATCTCTGTTAAACCGCATTTTAAGGTAATATTTAAGGCTTATTCCTGGGTCTTGAATGATAGAGTGCTAAGTGGATGGTTGAGGTGGGTGAGAGACCCTGGAGGAAATCCAGACTTTAATGCTAAATTTTGGGCCTGAGATTCTTCAACTGCACAACAAGAGAGACCACGTCAGAAATTTATGATCAGGGTTGCCCTGGCTTTTGTCTGTGTGGAGTCAGAGTAACTATGAAACTGCATGGGGTAGCATGGCCATATAGGTCTTCTCCCAGGGAAGTGTGTAATTAACCTGGAAGAGGAAAAATGTTAGGACAGATATCAGCCAAAGTCCAGTCAGGAAACACACATTACACCAGTTCTACTAAATGGAAAGAATTAGCGCCTTGTTGAGAGAACCAAAAGGAAGTCATGGGGTATCACAAGAGACAGGGTGTGCAGGAAGCAGCTACACCTTAGAGGTAGAGGAGCTGTGGGAAGAGCTTGAGCTTACTAGAAATTAGAAACTTGAAGGTCAGGTCCCAGGGCTGTGGCACAGGTCTTGCCCAGATGTTGTTGTGTTGCTGGAAGCCACAAAGAGCATGACTAGAATGTCTGGACTACAGGAGGGAGAGAGCAACAAACAGGAGCTGTTGCTGCTGCTGAGGAAAGAGATGTTGCCCACATAAGCCTTCAACAGAATGAAAGGTGAGTGCCTGTTCTTCCTCTCTAGATCTGCGGTCCCTTATAGCACCCCCAATTGGCAAGAACCCTCCAAAGAACAACTGAAAAACAGAAACAAGGCTTGCAACCTCAGCCAGATGTCCCTGAGCAGAGGCCAGAAGGCTGGACTTGAAGCTGAGAGATAAAAGTTTAATAATCAGCTCTAGGAAGAATGAAATGGGGCAGCTGCAGCAAGAGAAATCATGTAAGCAAAATGTAATAATATCTATCACATCTGAGCACTTACTTGCATTATTTTACCCATTTACTCGTTGATCTTCATAGCAACCTTATAAAAGCACTGCTGTTATTCACATGGTAAAGGAAAAGCTGTAGCTCCCCATCCCCAAGCACAAGAGGGACAAAACAAAGACTTGAACACAAGGTCATTCCATTGTAAATCTCTCCCTTTCCTCAGGTGCACATTGTTGCTTTGAAAATGTTCTTTGAGAGGCCTGGGAAATGGCCTAATGGTTATGCAAAAGACTTTCATGCCTGAGGCTCTGAGGTCAGGCTGAATCTTCAACATCCACCATAAACCTGAGCTGAGAGGTGCTCTGGTTTCTTTTGCTCTATATCTTTCTTTCTGTGTGTCTCTCATAAATAAATAAATAAATGTATATCTTTTAAAACGTGCTTGGAACATTACCATGCACAAGGACTTAGATTCAAACCCCTACTCCCCACCTTCAGGGTGGGAGCTTCCAGAGCAAGTAGTGTAGGTATCTAGCTCTCTGTCCCCCTCCCTCTCTATGTCTCACTCCCTTTTCAAATTCTCTTTGTCCTATCAAATTAAGAGAAAGAAAGAGAGAAAGGAAGGAAAAGAAAAAAAATGTGCTTGGAGCATCTGTGCAACCATTAAAATCTTGACTGGGGAGGTGGGAAAGATAGATTAAGAAGGGTAGTTGTGCTCCAAAGTCCCAGGTTACATCTTCACACCACCATAAGCCAGAGTTGAGTAGTGCTCTGGTAATAAATAAATTTTTAAAATAAATTAAAGGGGCTGGGTGGTGGCACACCTAGTTGAGTGCACATGTTACAGTGTGCAAGGACCCAGGATCGAGTCCCTGGTCCCCACCTGCAGGGGGAAAGCTTCATGAGTGGTGACACTGTGCTGCAGGTGTCTCTCTATCTCTCTCCCTCTCTATAACCCCCTTCCCTCTCAGTTTCTGGCTGTATCTATTCAATAAATAAATAAATATTAAAAGTTTTTTAAAAAATTAAAAAGAAGGGCAGTTGTTGGACAGTTTGTAGAAGGGCAAGGGTCTTTTGGGTAAAAGAAACCAGTGATGAATTTGGAAAATGGCAATCAAATGTTGACAACAAGGGTAGCAGGGTGCGTGTACCTAGCTAAGTGCACATAGTACTAAGTGCAAGGACCCACACAAGGATCCAGGTTTGATCAGCTCTCCACCTGCAGGGGGTGTTGTATGCTTTACATTGGGTAGTTCTAGTTCTCCCCCGCCAAGAAAATTGGATCAGTCCAGTTAGTTTCGCGGGCCGCTTGGCCCGGCCCCTGGGAACCCTGAGAGAGGGTTTCAGAGTTCCAGAGTTCCAGAGTTGCAGAGTTCGAGAGAGTGCTTGCGCGGCCGCAAAGAGACAGCAGAGTTCTGTTTGGTGATTAGTTTGGTTTAGTTTGAATCGTTGTTCCTGAATAAAGAAATACAGCTTCCCTGCCCAGCTGTTGTCTCCACGTCTCTGTTACCCGCCCGAGAAGCTAGCCCGGCCAGCTAGAGCCGCCGAATTTTAACAACAAGGGGGGACACTTGACAAGTGGTGAAGCAGGTCTGCAGGTGTCTATTGTTCTCTGTCCTTCTCTATCTCCCCCTCCTCTCTCAATTTCTCTCTGTCCTATCCAATAAAATGGGGGGGGGATGGCTACCAGGAGCAGTGGAGTTACTGAGCTCAAGTGATAACCCTGAATGAACAAATTAATTAATTGATTATTTAAAAATCAATTAATCAATTAATTAAATTTAAAAATAAATTACATAAAATGAAATGTTGGAAACAAGTTTTCGAGAGATTTATCTGGAAAGAATGAACAAGATGGAAGAGAGACAACTCTAGTCTGAGTTTGTTGCATCATGAATTAAGTGTGATGCTTTAAGAATGAGCTGATATGGGTATTAATTTGGGTGGTAGCGATGAAAAGAAAAAGAAGGGAAAGTAGTTTGGAAGGTTATATAGTGACTGGAGCACCAGGTTTGCCAACATGATGTCCTAAGTTTAGTTCCTCAATTGTGAGGCGAACATGATGACCACTACACTACAGAAACCTGTTAGTTCCTCAGTTGTGTATGCCAGGATGATAATTTGGTGTCCTCTCTCTTTCTCTCTCTAATCTTCAGAAGAAAAGGAAATGAAGGGGGAGAAAAACTTGGGAGAATAGATATTGCATGATCTCCAAGATCAAGATCTCTAAGACAGATCTCCAAGAGAGTTATCAAGCTTGGTGTTCTAGAGAACAAGCTGAATAATATTGCTATTTTAAATAGAAATTCTAATGTGTTCCCTTCTAGTCTGTGGTTTCTGCCTTCTTCCTGTTCCTAACACACCTGGAATCACAGGGTTTCTGTGCTTTGCTGACTTTACTATAAAAGAAACTGATGATTTAGAATTTAGATGTAACTGTTGGGGTGTCGAATAAGTATGACGCATGTTTGCATAGCAAAACATAGAAAAATATGTCATGACTTTCCTGACAGCCCAATCCTGTGTGGTCAGGGTAAACATTAAATTACAGATTAATGCTGGATTCTGCTATAAATTTGTGGGCTATTTGCTTAAGTATTTGACTTGTAAATCATTTTGTGTAATCACCCAAGGAGATTAACAAAAATGAATATCCAAGCCCATCTTCAGAGTGTTAACTATCTGAGGAATTACCTAATCTTATTGGTTTATCTTGCCAAGAGTGGGGCCCCTGCCAGGATGGGGGTCAGAACATGGTTAGAAACTAGGCTAACGGGAGTCAGGCGGTAGCACAGTGGCTTAAGCGCATGCAGCACAAAGCCCAAGGATGGGCATAAGGATCCCGGTTTGAGCCCTGGGCTCCCCACCTGCAGGGGAGTTGCTTCACAAGCAGTGAAGCATGTCTGCTTTCTCTCCCCCTCTCTGTCTTCCCCTCCTCTCTCCATTTCTCTCTGTCCTATTCAACAACGAAGGCATCAATAACAACAATAATAACTAAAACAAGGGCACCAAAAGGGAATAAATAAATATTAAAAAAATCTTTTTTAAAAAAAAAAGAACCTAGGCTAAAATGAATAAATAAACAAACAAATAAATGAATGCTTGCCTGGAACCTTAAGGATCCTTATGGTAGAAGTGGGGGTTGGTGATAGTCATCAATTTCATATTTCTGTTGTTGTTAAGTGGTAGTCTCAGATGAATATACTCTCAGAAACCATGGAACAGTCTCAAAAAAAAAAGAACCTAGGGATTTTTTTTTTTTTTTTTTTTTTTGCAAATTGGTATTTCTGGTTTTCTATTTGAATGCCTCCTCACATACATTCTGAGTTGACCTCAGAGAGTCACTTCCTGCAACCTGGAGAACCTTAAGCCCAAGGAACATCAGCAGAAGAGAATACATTGGAGACTGGTTTACCCCATGAAAGAAGGCATCTTGCAAAATAAAGGAGCAAGAGGACAGATCTCTGCTTTCCATAGAGGCACAGTTCAGAGGCATTTAAAACACTCATAGGCTCAACTATTGAAGAGACATTGAGAATCTCTATTGGACTTATATCTAAGAAAAGAAAGAAAAAGCATCATCAAAACCACCCTTGAAATTTCCTTGTAAGGAAGACGGGACTCTGCTTTCACTGTTCAACAGATGTTCCTCTAGTATTGAAATTGGTTGCTTATTCTTCCCAGAGTCCTGCAGGAGTAATTCCTTGGAGCTTAAAATGAACCATTTATATGTAAAAACAGTATGTTAAGAATAAAATTCACACTGACAGGGCAGAGAAGCTCAAATTAAGAGTGGCTGAGGGCTAGAGGCAAGGAGGTTATCAGGAGGGCAGGTGTTGTGTTGTGGAAGGGAAGGGCTATCAGTGGAAAGACTATCAGTCTCCAATGTCTCCCTGAAAGCAGAAGACACAGATGAGATTTTCTAAGTATACTGTGAAGTAGAGTTAAAAATGAAGACACAAGGGGCTGCGCGGTAGCACAGTGGGCTAAGCGCACATGGCGCAAAGTCCAAGGACCAAGGATCCATGGCACAAAGTGCAAGGACCAGCTGCATATGAATCCCAGTTCAGGGAGTCGGGCTGTAGCGCAGCGGGTTAAGCGCAGGTGGCGCAAAGCACAAGGACCGGCATAAGGATCCCGGTTCGAACCCCGGCTCCCCACCTGCAGGGGAGTCGCTTCACGGGCGGTGAAGCAGGTTTGCAGGTGTCTGTCTTTCTCTTCCCCTCTCTGTCTTCCCCTCCTCTCTCCGTTTCTCTCTGTCCTATCCAACAACGACGACAACAACAATAATAACTACAACAATAAAAAAACAACAAGGGCAACAAAAGGGAATAAATAAATAAAAAATATTAAAAAAAAAAAAAAGAAATATTATTATGAATCCCAGTTCAAGCCCCCAGCTCCCCACCTGCAGGAGGGTCTCTTTGCAAGTGGTGAAGCAGGTTTGCAGGTGTCTATCTTTCTTTCCTCCTCTCTGTATTCCCCTCCTCTCTCAAGTTCTCTCTGTCCTATGCAACAACAGCTATAACAGCAATAACAGCCACAACAAGGGCAACAAAATGGGAAAAATAGATTCCAGGAGCAGTGGATTCATAGTACTGGCACTGAGCCCCATCGATAACCCTGGAGGCAAAAAAAAAAAATTATGATGCAAATTTCTTTAGGAGAGGAGCCATTTGTTTGCCCAAATTTAGTTATGCTAATATATTAAGGGACCCTTCTTATCTCTCCTTATCCTAGGGAGCAGAATAACCAAATATTTTTACAAATATCTGTAATTTATCAGTTTCAAGAAGCATGTGGGGGAGGGCCAGTGGCACACCTGGTTGAGCGCATACATTACTACACACAAGAACATGAGTTCAAGCCTCTGCTCCCCACGTGCAGATGAGAAGCTTCATGAGCAGTGAAACAGGTCTGCAATTGTCTCTCTTTTACTCTTCCTCTCTATCTTTCCACCTTCTTAATTTCTTTTCATCCTATTGAGCAAAAGGAAAAAAAAAAACCTGGCTGTGGGAAGTGCTGAATTTGTCAGAGAAAAAGGAGAAATAGAAGTAGAAGAAGTAAAGCCACTTTGGAGTCTCTAGTAGAGAGCTGAGGGGAGACCCCATGTTCTTCCAGAAGGTTGAAATTAGAGAGACCTGCTTATATGAGTGTCACATGAACACATATCTACGGGTATAAGAAGACACCCAGAGTCCTGATGGAGAATTTCAATTGATAAAGTCTGTGAGTGGTATAAACTTCAAACAAAGCCACTAAGGTATGTTGTCACTCTGAGAACAATGGCTGATTATGTGAGTGGAAGCTCTGAGAGCTGTTTGTGGAGCCCGAGGGTGGTGCAGGGATCAGGCCCAGGAAGAGTCTCACTTGATCCTTGAGTGACAATCCTTGCAACTCTACAGGGTTAGTATTTTTTTTTCCTCCAAGGTTATTGCTGGAGCTCCTTGTGCCTGCACTACAAATCCACTGCTCCTGGAGGCTATCTTTTCCCTTTTGTTGCCCCTGTTGTTTATGGCTGTTGTTGTTATTATTGTTGTTGCTATTGCTGTTATTGTTGTTGGATAGGACAGAGATAAATCGAGAGAGGAGGGGAAAGACAGAGACGGGGAGAGAAAGACAGATACCTGCAGACCTGCTTCACCACTTGTGAGGTGACCCCCCTGCAGGTGGGGAGCTGGGGGCTAGAACCAGGATCCTTATGCTGGTCCTTGCACTTTGCACCATGTGTGCTTAACCCGCTGTGCTACCACCTGGCCCGTACAGGGTTAGTATTCAAAGATGATCCACTACCTATAAAAGTTACAGAATAAATGATGCCTGTATACAGAAGAAGGCTTCCAGCTACATTCTATTTAAGTACTGATATACTTGAAGTCAGTGTGGAGAATGAGTCTGGACTTCCATTAACTAGAATACATGGATAATAAGCAAGCAGAAAACTTGGGAAAATTGTATAAAGCTTGTAAAGAGAGTTGACTATGCAAATTACACTAATTTTAAATTTAAATTATTAATTTGCAGTGGAAGTAGAAAAAAAGAATATGAGGAGATAAAATTCTTAGTAGTAGTGTTATACTTACATAATTCAAGACTACCAACTCTCAGAGACCTTTAGGCCTTTGAGGTGTTTGTCATGATCTACAAAAAATGTTATCAGTGTGAATTTCTGACACATTCACCAAACATTTACTTGAAGACATTCACTCAGTCATACAGTAAAGTGGGAGATGTGAGAGTATGAGTTTTGTTGACTTTGGAAAATGTTTAGTAAGTGTTTAATAACTGGTGGCCTTCTTTTCTGATATTTCAATTAGCATGGGCTAATTATTTTTTGTCAGATTAACATTAACAAATCAATATTGTCAGCTAACAGTTCATGTCTCTTAGGAAAACTTCTATAGTATTTTCCAATTGTAATCAAGTCATAAAACATCCTTGGCAAGAGATTGTTTTGCATACTTCTGCAGACATTCAAAGCTGGATATTAATATGTACTGTGCTATTGTGCAAGGTATGGGTCAGAATTGTTTTCATAAGCCCTGCTTCACTCATGTACTCCATTCTCTATGTAAAAATACGGATGGTTTGAAAATCTGCTGTATAAAGCAGAATCCAAAATGAAAAATGTGAAAGGAAATTAGTGCAGAGGAAGGAGAGAGAGATTGTCTAAAGAGAGACATCATAGGGCAGAAGATAGTGCTCCCAGTGGAGCACAAGCTACCATGTTTGAGTACCACCCATGCCAAGAGGAAATCCCATGAATGGTGAAATAGTGTTGTGGTGTCTGCTTTCTCTCTCTCCTCTGTCACTCTCTGTCTTTTCCTTCTAAAAGTTAAAGGAAAAAACATCTACCCACTCTTCTTTTTTCTAGAATATTTTTATTTTTTGCCTCCAGGGTTATTGCTGGGGCTCAGTGCCTGCACTATGAATCCACTGCTCCTGGAGGCTATTTTTTTTCCCTTTTGTTGCCCTTGTTGTTGTAGCCTTGTTGTAGTTATTATTGTTGTTGTTGATGTCGTTCATTGTTGGATAGGATAGAGAGAAATCGAGAAAGGAGGGGAAAGACAGAGAGGAGGGAGAGAAAGAAAGACACTTGCAGACCTGCTTCACCACTCATGAAGCAACTTCCTGGCTGGTGGGGAGCCATGGGCTCGAACCAGGATCTTTACTCCAGTAATTATGCTTCATATCAGGTACACTTAACCAGCTGCGCTACTGCCTGAACCCCTCTAGAGTATTTTTTCATATGGCATATGTTAGACCAGAAATCTATCTACCCTGTCTCTTAACTCTGTACACAGTTTACTTTTCTTTACATCTTGAGCAGCATTCTGGGTAATTTCCTTAGAATTAATTTTCCCTATTCTGATTCTTTTTCGTATACTTTTCTGTTAAAACAACTAAGATGTTTTTAAAAAGATACTATTAATCAGCATCACAATCACACTATTTAGCAATCAACTATATCTTAACAAAAAGAACCTACACTTTTTTTTTTTTTTAACCAGAGCACTGTTCAGCTCTGGTTTATGGTGGTGTGTAGTATTGAACCTGGGATGTTGAAGCCTCAGGTATGAGTCTCTTTGCATAACCATTATGCTATCTCCCTGCCCTATTAACATCTTTTATTGGAATGCTCTGTACTACTCACAAAGCAAATGAAAACATTTAGACTATTAGTCACAAATGCAGTTCTTTTTGCCCATATGATCAATTTCTAAAACATACGCTTTTGTAGCAATTATGCCCCTGTCATCTCTCGTTAAGCCCCTCTCTGTTCATGAGCCACATGTGCTTGCACTCACCCATAGCTTGGTGGGTTCCTGGAGTGATTCTAGTCTTACCTTGTTGCATTCTCAGGTGATCCTCTTTGCTATTCCTAGTTGATCTTGGAAAGCAAAATGCAACTGTGTTATGGAAAAAATATATCCATGGCTCCAAGTATTACAGCTTTAAGTGTTACAACTCAACAGTGATAGCTCTGAGTGTTACAACTCAAGAGTGATACAGCTTCAGGTGTTACAATTCAAGGTGGAGCAGATCCAAAGAACAAAGAACGAGTCTGAGGCCAAAACAGCATGGAGGGCAGGGAGATTCTTTATTACACTGGCGGAATCCAGCTGATTCCTACTACCCCAGATCCCTCACCAGATTTAGAAAGCCACTTATATATCCTTAAACTGGGCACAACGTGCTTAATGGGTTACAGGGTGGTTTTAGATAAGATACATTTCAATTAGTTACAAGGTGGTTACAAGGTACACCCATCAGGTAAAACAAAGGATGGGATAGATTGGCCACATTTCACACCCAATCCAGACTGCCAAAATAAATACAAGTGTATTCAATTTAGTCAGCAAAAAGATTCGTCCTGATTAGTTACATTTCTAGTCCCCTAGGTTTACTGAAATGAAAGGATGGCAGACTTGCCTGCCTGTCCTCTGTAACATTTCAGCTGCAGCTACTCCATAGCTACACCTCTGGAAGTCCACTTTTTCTTTTTTTCAAATACTGTCTTAATCTTTTTCTTTAAACAGTATTTCCTTATTGATATTTATTACTCATTTGAATTTATTTTCTAGATGGACTTCTTTTATAGACTATACCTAAAGCAATCTTTTTTTTTTTATATATATATAATTGCCACCTGGGTTATTGCTGAGATTTGGTGCCAGTACTACAGATCTACTGCTCCTGGTGTCCATTTTTCCTATCTTATTATTTTTTAAATCTCTACTTTATTTGGTAGGACAGGAAAAATGAGAGAGGAGGAAGAGATAGGGAGGGGGGAGAGAGAGAGAGAGAGAGAGAGAGAGAGGGAGGAGAGAGAGAGAGAGAGAGAGCTACAGCACTGTTTGACCACTGCTGATGGTTTGAACCTTGGTCCTTGTACATTGTAATGTATGCACTCAACTAGATGTATTACCACCCAGCCCCACATTCATTCATTTTAAACAGAAAATTTCTGAAGACAGGTTCTTACTCCTCAGACAGCACTGATAAAGGTCAAATTTGTAGGTCCTATTTGAGGAAAAATGGCATTTGACAATGAGTTGTTGTTCCTCATAGCTGTCAATATAACCTACCTTGGGATTTGATTCAACTAAGCAATTTTAAGAAAAAAATGCTAACAAATCCAAGAAATCAGAAAAATGACTTTTGGACATCATCTCACTGTGGTCATTGCTCCAAAAGAATGAATCACATTCTAGGCAGGATTACATTCCCTTGGTATTCTTTTTTTCCTCCCCTTTCCTTTCCTTTCCTTTCCTTTCCTTTCCTTTCCTTTCCTTTCCTTTCCTTTCCTTTCCTTTCCTTCCTTTCCTTCTCCCTTTCTCTCACTCTTTTTTCTTTCTTCCAAGGACATCCTTCTCCATGATCTGAAATGTCTTAGCAGCTTTCTCAGATCTGAGAGCAGTTTTTTTCCCCATTGTGAATAAACATGAATATAAATCTATTCCATACACTTTGAGAATAATTGTAATAAAAATTCCCCACCCTCTGACCTATCCTTTAAGATTCCATTTACAAAAATTTTCTCTCAGACTCTTATGCTCCTCAGATATTCATATAAAGACTAGTCCTTGGCTAGGGTAAACAGTTAATTTTATTCATATATATATATATGTGAATAAAAAATATATATATATAGCTACTCTCTGCCCTAATCCAACTTTCTAGCTCTTTTCTCAACTCTGATACCATCTTCTCAGACAATATTTTGTCCACCTCCATGCTAGCTATCAAACACAAGCAAAAACCATGACTGTCATAGGCCCCTAGAAACATACCTAAAATATACTTCCTAGCTTCTTTCTACCCTAAAATCCCTATTTTCATATGCTCTATTCCTATTTTTTTGGTTCTTGTTCATTAATCATTTTGTCCTGCTTTATATCTTACCACCTTTCAGCCACCAATTTGCAGACACTGTCATAATTCCATCCTGACTTCCCTGGGCAGACAACCTCACACCAATATGCCTTGGAATCTCACCTCTCCAGAGCTCTACCCCACTAGGGAAAAATAGAAACAGGCTGAGGGTATTGACCTGCCAACAAGCCAAGTCAAGCAGACAAGTGATTATAGAAGCCGGAACTCCCACCTTCTGTGCCCCCCAAATAATTTTGATCCACACTTATAGTGGGGGAGAAGTGATAGGGGGAAGATAACCAGAGGGCTCTGAATTCCAATTCCATCAGGACCTGGAGAGAAAGAGAAAGAGTTTTTGTTAAAGGAAGGGACTTTTTTTTTAATTACGTTTTCTGTGATCTTTTTTTTTTTTTTAAATTTATTTATTGGGGAATTAATGTTTTACATTTGACAGTAAATGCAGTAGCTTGTACATGCATAACATTTCTCAGTTTTGTTGTATTGTTATATGGAATACTGAGAAATATTATGCACGTACAAAAAGGAAGGGACATTTGGATGTAGAAATAGGTTTATGTGTGACTTAGAAGGGAAGAGAAGATGGGACCTTTAAAATGGGCAAATATAAGTGCAAGGACCAGCATAAAGATCCCGGTTCGAGCCCCTGGCTCCTCACCTGCAGGGGAGTTGCTTCACATGTGGTGAAGTAGGTCTGCAGGTGTCTTTCTCCCCCCCCCTCCATCTTCCCCTCTCCTCTCCATTTCTCTCTGTCCTATCCAACAACGACAACATCAATAACAACATCAATAACTACAAAAATAAAATAATAAGAGCAACAAAAGGGAATAAATAAATATTAAAAAAAACTGTTTAGAAAAAAAGAGCAAATATATACAAACATAGACAGTTGTAGAAATAACAGTTAACCCATATTTGCAACCTTGGGAGAACTGCTATAGCTTACAGTGAAGGGAATGGGGATACAGAACTCTGGTGGTGGGAGGGAACGGTTCCGAGCTGTACTCCCACTATCTTATAATTGTGTAAATCAATATTAAATCACTAAGAAAATTTTAAAAAGACGACACTGTGTTCTGAAGAGATCTTCCTTTTGTTAATTTGACCACCATAAGAAGCAATTCCAACCAAAAGAGTAGACTAAGTGAGAAGTCAAGTTGAGGCCAGTCAGAGGTCAGAGCCAGGAACACGTATTAATCTAGCCCTCCTGAACTATTTCTAGAATAGAAAGTAGATTAGAGAGCTCCCCCATCATTCTCAGAACATTATTTAACAATCTAGAGTTATATAATCCCAGTTTGTTTTATGGATAGACTGCTCTAACTTGATGTTAAATAAGATGGAATTGCTATTACTGCTAATAAATGCTGGCACTGTATTTTTATGCACCCTGTATCTTTAAACTATTAAAATACATTTTAGTTCAATTCCAAAAAATATTTTCAGGCTTAAAAAATGTTTTCTGCCTCCTGTTTCTTTTTTTTTTTTTATTACACCTGCAGACCTGCTTCACCGCCTGTGAAGCGACTCCCCTGCAGGTGGGGAGCCGAGGGCTCAAACCGGGATCCTTATGCCGGTCCTTGTGCTTTGCACCACCTGCGCTTAACCCGCTGTGCTACAGCCCGACTCCCTGCCTCCTGTTTCTTATGAGGGTAAAACTATTGTGAAAATATCCTAAACCACTGACATATAAATTCAACATCAGTAGGTAGGGGCTTGAAGAAAATTTTTAAATAGATTATGATTTAAATTAGTTTAAACTGATAAATGTTCAAACATTTAATAATTGTATACAGTTATCAATAATATTTTTAAATTATTTTCAATTATAGGTTGAATAATCACATAGGGAAAAAAATGAATTCTTATGGCCAGAAATAAATGATTTCCTAGTAGTATCTCAAGACTGTTTTACTTTAAATACAATTACTTTGTTAAAGATGTAACTAAAAGTAAATTTCCCTCTAGCAGAGTTTGGATAATATATATCTACATTTAATTTGCTGTCTGGGTTACATATAAGTAAAATTAGAAATTATAGAAATTCTTTGGCAATTCACACACTCTCATTTTCATTTAGAAAATATGGCCATGAACCAACTAAGCCATATTTAATAGTTCATTGGATAGACTACCCTTTTAATGTGCTATCGGGGGGATGAACTAAGAACCTCATGCATGTGTGATGCCACCAAGCCACCTCCCTGGCTTGATTATTATTTTTTTTTAACTTAAAGAAGGAGAGAGAGAGAGAGAGAGAGAGAGAGAGAGAGAGAGAGATGTTGGGCAGCCCCTCTGCTCCATCCTCCATTGCTGACACTATGGCCTATTTACATAATCATTGTTTTGCCTGATCTATCTTCTTTCTACCTCGAGACCCACCCTGCCTGTAGGGTACATTAATCCCGCCAGTTAAAAACCCTAACAACTGTTGCTACAGAAGCTTTCTATCTTTCTGCTCTTTCCTTTTCTCCATCCCCTTTCCTAGCCATTTCCTTTTCTGACTTGCCACTTCTGGTTCAAAATATATAAAAGTGTGGTCTCTGATCAATAAAGACACATTGAGTTCTGCTCCACCATGAGTTCCTGGTCTCTCTCCCACATTGCTGAGTAAGCAGCAGCCCTGATTGGCTCTGGTCGAGTTCTCTCCAACCCAGAGAGCACGTGCCCAGGAAGAAACACCCTCACACTAGCCCAGCAGAGAGAGAGAGAATAGGGAAGAGAGAAGGACACCAGAACACCACTTAACCATCCATAGAGTTCACTTTGGTGCTGTCTATGGTGCTCCCACATGAGGTCAGGAATCAAACCCAGGACTTCACATGTAGCAAATCCTATATTTGACTCACTGAGCTATCTCCCAAATCTCTCATTGAATTTTAATCTGAAGGACTTTTAACATTGGAATGACAAATGTGAGTCCAAGCTCTGCCTCATATAAGCCTTTTATCATCTTGAGCAAATTGCTAAATCTATGTGAAACTTGTCTCATTTGAAACTGAAGATAATCAAATTTATATCTAGGGTGGTTCTAAGAACTAATTCAATCGTTTATGTTGAAGTGTTTGTAAAGTAAGAAGCAAAAGATACATGCTTGGTGTTTGTCCTCCCAGAAGGCCCTGAGTAAAGGCATATCTGTCACAATCACTGTTGCATTTCCAGTATGTAGTATCACAGTTGACTCACGGGACAGACTCAATACAGACTGATTGAATGAATAATTGTTCTTCCCTGAAGATGATTCAGAGTGTCTTGCTTAAATCACAGTCTGAACCATGAAATTTCTTTTGTTTTCCCACAAATCAAATGTGGAGGTTGGAACAAACTGTGTGTTGTTTCTTCCAAATGTGACATCCTGTGACTTCATAAATTTTCACTCTTGAGATACTGGAAGTGTTCTGTAACCTCACTACTCTGTTCAAGTAGCAGAACAACATAACTGTTTAATTATATGTCTACAATATGCAGACAGGAAGGAGCATCGTGACCCAATCATTTAGTCAGTTTAGAAAATAGAATAAAAATAAGAAAAGAGCCAGTGAATGAATGGTTAATAGTCAGAAGAAATATTCAAATGTATTTGCCTACTTAATCTACTTAGTGATTCTTTACTCCAGTTACTAAATTGCATAGAGGAGGAAAATTTCTCATATGTGAATCATGGTTCTAATAAAATCTCCAAGGGCTGATGTAAATACTTTAAAAAATATGAGTGCTTATTATTTCATGAAAGTGGCTGAGAAGATAAGGCTTTGTTTATAGTTACAGCCATCTATAGGAAAATTAAACCCAGTCCCTTCTCCTTCTAGCTGTTCTCTAAAGCTGGGAATACTTGTCTTGATGAAGCATGACTCCACAATGACTACTCAGAGTTTTAGGCTTGTCCTGAAATTTTCATTATAGTTGGAGAATAATGATCAAGGGAAGATGCTAAAGTTTCTATGTATTGATAGACTTTGGGAGATTTTCAGATTCCATACTACTTGTATAATAGGTGTTCAACCTCCACCTGTAATATGAAGCCCCTAAACATTTAAAGATGAGGTTGAGAAGCTCCCCACCTTCTGCTGAAAGACCCTCTAGGAGAGGTCAGCCAAGTAGATACTAGATGTATCTTCATAATTTTATTTATTTGAACTGGGTTTACTGGCACTAATGTGATTTCGTTCATCTGCATAACTTAAGGAAGGCTGCTCAGTGCTATTAAAGAGGGTTGGGTAGACCGCCTGGGGGAAATCCAGAGTCTTGTGATTCAATTACAGGGCAGTTCACAGGGTCAAACACTGCTTAGAGATCACCAACACAAGTTAAAAAACCTGAAATAGTCTAAATGGTAAATTGATTGTGTTGATCAGATTTTAATCAGACTATTTTATCTAGAACTAGAAGGTAGCAAGTAGGAGCAGATAAGTATTTGTTCACCCAAGTGATTCGTGACTGCCCTTTACTTCTTTGGGGCAGCTTTAAATGCAAATTCAGTTTGATCTAAGAAAAATTGTCAAGTAAAATAGGAGGCTTTCTGATTTCTTTTTTTCAGTTGTTACCTGACCCTATGTTCTCTAGACAGCTGGGGTTACCCTTTATTTTGTCTAACATGCAGGTTCCCAACCCCTGCCCTACCCCACCCCCATTCTACCCATCTTTCTGTCCAGCATGTGCTGTTCCTTCTCCATTCTTTTTTTTGGCACACATTCGACAGTGCTTTGCTCCAACAAAATACTACCCGTACAAGGTTAAGGCTATCAGCAGTAGTGAAAATTGGCGGAGGATGTGGTTGCTGGAGGGAAATATTTCAGTGCTCAACCTGCAAATGCTTCATACCCAGCTCTCAAACTGGAAATAGTTTTTCATTTGAAACACGGACTATCTCCACATTGTAAAGTTCTTCTTTATTATTTAAGCTCCCTGGCCCAAGAACCTCAAAATTATTCTAGCTACTTTATGTAGAACTCATTCTGTCACCTTTCAGGCCATGTGTTTTACTCCCCTCCCCACCAAATATTGTGAAACTGAGGAGTTCCTAAGAAGAAATTTGCCTCCGGCTTCTATAACCACATAGTTGTTTTGTTTTGTTTTTGCTAGACGTTTACCCTTTGAGTCCTCACAGCTGATACCCATTCTTGCATGCTTTCCTGCACTCTCAGGACACACTGTGCAGCTGCCAACGTGGATTTCAAGTTCCAGTCCTCAGATGTTTTCCATAATGTTGACAGGACGTCTGACCACACCCTTTCTCAAAGATTCTTTGCCAAACTGGCCAACACATCAATTCTAAACATTATTCCCAAATAGGTGTACCTAAAAGAAAATAGCAGGAATATTTGTGTCTTATTTTAATAAAGGATATACTCCCAAAGTCTTAGATCAGTAGTTCTCAACCAAGAATGGTTATACTATCATCTTCCACCACAACCACTAGGGACATCTGGCTTTATCTGAAGATACTTGGGGAGTAGGGGAGTTGTTTCCAGTATTAAATGGACAGGGACCAGCATTGTTTTTAAGGTTCAGCAATATACAGGATACTCCCTTACACAAATTAGATTAAGAGGGAAATTTCATCGACAATATTTAGACAAACATATTTTGGGAAAATCACACAGAGACATGGACCCGCCATCTTGTCTTCATATCATTCAGCTGTGTGCATTTCTGGGAGGAAATCTAAAGGAGCAGAGTGCAGCCTGACTACTGGGCCATCTTGGGTACCTGAACTTCAGCCAGTCTCTTGCCTAGACAGGTTCCCCAGAACATAGTTAACTGGGGAAGAGAGTGTGGGAATTGGCTTTCTTTGCTGGGGGGAGTTTATTTTCATTTTCTGAGTTTTTGCTGCTTGCTAAATAGTATCCTATAATTAGGATGTAAAGAGCTCAAAAAAGGAGTGAAGGATGTTTTCTATTTCCAATCAAGTTAAGAAAATGACATTTCAGCCAAGAACAAGTATTCACATAGAAAGCAATAATTCACAGAAGTCAAAGCAGGTTAGACTAGCTGCTGTGGAGAGATACAAAATTTATAAAGTCAGCCAAAACATACTGGCAGAGAAGGGCACACACTTAGATGATACCCACAGGAGAACATAGGAAGAAAATGTAAATTAATTTTTCAGTCTAGAATATGATTTACTCATGAATTTACAAAATCAAGTATTGATATGGTAAGTCAGTTGTCTTCTCACAGAAAGTCTTTTCAACTTTAAAGACACCTAATGACCAAGTTGTGTTAAGTGTGGTTCTGAGAAAAAGACATGGGGATAGTTTCTGTATCCCGCAGGGACTTCTTTTCACCAGAGAGTTTGGCAAGACCATCACGAGTTTAAAATAACAAAGTCAGCAACTGGAAATTTACTTTATAATGTTTTGGTTTCACAGAAAATGTAGACTTGTAAATGACAATAGTTCTTTGTAACAATCTGTGTGACACTTTTATTAGTTTGTGGAAGTGGGAGGTTTGGTTTAACATGAATCCATGTGCATATCAGTGAAAAAATAACTAGAGCTAGACGACTATGATTTAGAAAAAATAATGATCATGTCGGGCTTTGCAAACTACCTCACTGATCCTCAGAAAAATGTAAAGAACATTCTCATGGATGAGTGAAAATTTTCTCTGCCTAGGTATGGAAAAGGTCGAAATAAGCACAGCTTAGCTGTCAGCTTCCACTAGTGGAATGCTTTCAGAAGGTCAACCCAGACCTGACAAAAGCAACTTGCAAACTTTGGAACTGGTGAGGTCTATTTGTTAAGAGTACAACTTCTGCTCTTAGGATAAGGAAGCCCAGATTGAAGTACAGTAAACAGGCACAAAAGAATGGTTCTGGTCCAGTGGACACCACTCTTAGCCTTTATTTTGAGAGCAGGCAAGAGGGGAGATGAATGTTCTTTAGCTGAGTGAGACAATACCAGCCGCAGGCCAGCTTTTAATAAATGAGAAATAATAATATTCTGGTCTAAAAATACTGTCAAGCACAAGTGCATGTATAGGCATGTTGGCTGCGTCGGAGAGCAAAAGGGAAGACTGCTGTAGGTCATTAGGTATCACAGAGTTGATGTAAGATTCCTTGATAAACTAGTTAAGATTGCAAAACATCCCTGTGAGGTTGGATTTTCTCACTTAAAAACTAACTTCTTTGAAAAAGAACTGTGAATATTTTTTAAAGCTTTGTAATAGCTCCAATAAAGAGGATTTTAGTTGTGACAAAAGGAAGTAACTCTTGGGGGTGGGGAGATAGCATAGATGTATTTCATAGGACTTGCATGCCAGTGGTCCCAGATTTGATCCCTTAAACCAACAGCCAGAGCTAAGCAATGCTCTGGTAGAAAGGAGGAAAGGGAGGAAGGAGAGGAGGGAGAGAAGGGGTGGGGGGAAGGGTGAGGAGGAGGGAGCATTTCTGGAAAGTAACACTGGCACCCTTGAACAGTGCTACACAGTTGTACAACAAGATTGGAGGAGCTGAGCAATGACCTGAGCTTTTGAACTGGTTGATGCCTTAGGAAGGAGGTGATAAGAAGGGAAGCAACGGTAGAAGGAAATGTGGACATTACCCACAAGACCTGAAGTAGCCACTCCCTACCACCACTAAGTTCAGCTGGTCACTTGACTGCACACTACACTGCTCTATCCTTCACTCCCTTTCCATTCACCTGGCTTCATGCATGCTAATTTGCCCTCTGAAAGCTCCCTAAGTGTTCTTTTCAACCTGGTGACACTCACATAAGGAGAGTAAAAACTGTTCTGAGGTGCCCTCTGCCTCTTCCACTTCTGCCCTGAAGCATCTGTGATCCAATAAGATGCCAACATATATACGTTCCTGAGAGGCACACAACCCAAGCCTAGCAAGGCCACAACACTGGGAGCTCTTGTGAATGAGCCCAAACAATTCAAGGGAGAGAAAATGGTATCTTAAGGCAGTGTTAAATTTGTCAGAGAACAAAAAGTTTTTTAGAATGACAGAATGAGAATGCACTGTGACAAAGTGTCTTCACAGGATCAGCTGACACCACTGAGGAATCTGGGGAGGTAGATTCATTGAGCAAAAATATAACAACAAAATAACCACTTCCTATACCTCAGAGTCATGTGCAGATTATATCTTTATTATAGAAAACTACAGTTAAGTAGTCAAGATCTCCCATTGTGTGGAACTTCTTCAGATATTATAGAAAATTAATGAGACTCATTATGTACTTAGAAAAACTCTGTGATGTTTTTGTTCAAAGGGAATCTGTAAGGATATCTGATCTAAGTGAATTCTCTTGTTATTTCAATTTAGAAAATTCATGCCATATATTCCCTTAAAGTCCTCAGATTATAAACATTGTAAATGTACATAGGTTTCATTGGATTAGATTTTTTGTTTCCTTTGGCTATATCCCCAGGAGACGGACTGCAGGGTCACAAGGTAGGTCTATTTCTAGCATTCTGGCAAGTCTCGGGATGTTTTCCACAAGGGTTGGTTGGATGCATAGTAAAGGAAAAGGACCTAGGCTGGAGGAGTGTTTTGCAGACACCTATCACAGGGAGAGGAGAAGTTGTTTTTATATGCCAACAACTATAAAGGTTTTAGTATGTTTTTGAACATGGATGATGATTTTTCCACAAAGCCTTAAAAATGGATTTGAAAATTACTTTTTTTACCACAAAAATAAAAAGAAAACATTTTCTCAAATAATGAAGATTTCTTCTTTCAGAAATAAAAACAGATGATAATATTTCACTCTCTTATTTTTCTCTCTAAAGGGATCATACCCACTGCCCCTTGAGATGGTTGCTGTTGTCTCATCAGGACATTTTTTTACAGGTCTACATAGTAATAATCTCTCCTTTTGTTCCTTATCAGGAAGGATGTATGCCAGAATAATAATAATAATAATTTTAAAAAAGTCAGGCAACCAGAGAGAAAGCTTGCAGGGCAGGAGGCCTGGATTGTGGTATGCGCAACCCAGGTTCAAGACCATGCATCACATGGGGGGTGTTATGGCAAAGAAAGATGCTTTGCTGCTCTCTAAGGTATCTTCCTTCCTCACCTGAATGGGAAAAGCGGCCCATACAGTGAAATTGTGCATATCTGTGTAAGACTCAGGTTTAAAAAAAAATTGTATGAACATACCCTCTATATGCTAAAATTATTTAACTCTGAGAAAAACTAGTTTCATACTAGATAAAGTGCATAATTATTGGGCTGTTGGAAAATCCATAAAACATTTTTCAATGTTTTTCTATTCAAAAATGTATCATGACTTTTCAGACAGCTCAATATTTGTGAGGAAGTGCTGGGGTAATGGCAGATATATGTAGAGTCCTGCCCTTCTCCACTTGTTTCCCAAATCCAAACTGAGAATAGTTGAGAAGTCTTCTGAGAGTCTTTGCAGAGATATATATTTCCCATGGATTGATGATTTCACAGTTTGTCCAGTAGAAAAAAAGGATTAATGGTTATCCCCCCATGTGCATCCCCAGCCCACACCCAGATAGGGACCCCAAGGAGCATCCTGAAGCAAGTTTTGGTGGGGACTAAGACTCAGCCTACTGACCTTGTTTTCCCATCCACACTTGCAGGTTCACACTGAACTCAGAGTAGCACATCACTGAGTACACATCACTGCTCCCACACTCTGAGTACACAGAGTGAAAAAGACAAAAGGGCTACTTAGGAAATATCAGAAAATTAACTGGGGGGTCATGGGAGTAAGGGAAAGGAGGAAGACTATCATTTTTAAGAGAACTAGGAGACAAATATCAATTATGGCAAAGTGGTCCAGCATGTTGATTTCCATATGCCACCATCTAAATGCCCTACAATAAAGCAGAGACAGAAACAAAGGGAAAGAAGTCAAGCATGTGCAAGCATCCTGACACTACGCTCATAGAATGAAACAATCTTCTAATAGCTCTGTGAATAATCACAATTTAGACCAAAAACTGTCTTACACAAGGGGATAAGAAGTAGCTTTGTCTATTTTTCACCTTTGTTTCAGTTAATATACAAAATGGGGCAGGCAGCTGCTAGTCCCATTTTCCCTGGATGTCATCTTCTGGCTCATGGCAAGAGCTGACCACAATTTGTAGACTGATGTTCCCATAATTACAACTGGGTCCCTTAAGTATAGTCTCCAAGTTATGATCTCTTTGCAATATAGTATACCAGGGTAACCAACTCTATACACAAAGCTATGTGCCATTTGCTTTAGGCTACAGTACCTTGTCATCATGAAGCACTGGATGAAAGTAATTAAATATGACAGGTCTTTCAGTGTGTTGGAAGGGTGATGGGCACAAGCTGATACTCTTCTGCACACATGGCCAACTTCTTCTAGGCATCTGCTTATAGTAAACGCTGTCTGGGCTTGACTTAGTCCTGGAAACCTCCCTGTCAGCACTTTAATTCCCTGGACTTGTCATTCCTGAAGTTTGCATTTGCAAAGCTGTTTCAGTTACAGAATCCCGTGGATCACCTGTGTCATACCAGCTAGGAATTTTATTCTCTTTTTTTCCCCACTTGTACAGACACATTTCCTGATGTTCTACTAAGCAGTTTTCCTCCAGATCCATTGAACTGTTATAGAGCTTACCAATTTGTCAGTCTTCTTTTTAATGTTCTTCAGATACCAGGTGACAAGAATGCCTCATTCCTCCAGGTTCTTTATATTGAAGAGGAGCAGTGTTGCAAAACAACTACTGTGTGAGGCTTCTGCCAATGTAAAAATTCAAAACTGAACCAAAGAATAATATTCCTTCCTTGTTACATCATATCTGAATATAGCAAGAAATGTGTTAAAATATGCATTTTTAAAATCTAAACTTTATTGAATGTCATCTTTCTCCAGGTAGTTACCATTTACCCCTGGAGGAAAGTGGTAGCTGTGAAAATCACTTGACAAGACAAAAGGCTTGTTTAGTCTTTTCAAGAATTAAAGTTAATTCAGTGGTAGTTGGTCCTACTTTCTTTACATGACTCTCCAGATAAAAACATGAAATTTCTTAACTGCTAGCTTTTGTTGGAAGACACAGAAAAAGTCCCTTTGAGTCAATCTTCTTCCTTCTGGTCAACTGTTATGGAAAGAAAAAAACTTCTAGGTGGGTGGAGACAATGATCTGGGCCTACCTTCAATCCCTCTAACAGTTTGTCATGACCAGAAGGAGGTGTAGCCCAGCATGCTGGAAGTCAAAGGAAACAGGGCATGCTTATACAGAGAGCACATGGTCCCAGTCCTGGGCCCTTAGAGAGGGAGGAGTTTCTGTTGAGACAAAGGTCATATGCTTTGGAAATGTCCCCTAGAGAACCCAAAGGCCCAGTGTCTTTCCAGGTCCAATGAAGTCCTTAAGGGAGGGGAGGTGAGTGGTGACCTCTGCTGGTGTCATGTGGGAGCCGTCCAATCGGCGCTTTTGGGGGCCTTGCATGTGTGCACATCCAGGGCTTCCAGGCAGTCCTGACAGCGCACAGCACAGCACCAGTGGAACTTACACTCGCACTTGGTCATCCGAGTGACACGGGAGGTGTCATAGCCTCTCCCGCAGCACATGACTTCACAGCTGTCCATGCCTCGAGACGTCAGGTTGCAAACACGGCCTGCTGTACCCAAGGAGCCTGAAAGACAAGCCATGGAGTTGAAGAGTCATCAGGACAGGGTCCCCATGCCACCTCACCAGTCTGGTGCATACCATTCTGTAAACACATACAACCTGTGTCAAGCCCGGTGGCCAGCCGTACTCAGCATAGTGGTGTGTGCAGATAAGCAAATCTGGGATGGATGCCTAAGCATTACCTGGAAAATTTCGAGATGCCTGGGTAACCTGACTTCAGCACTGCCACTTCTGAGTTAGATAACTTTTCAGATTACTTCTGATAGGGAAATAAATAGATGCAGCCAGGTAAGAATGAAAGAACAATCTAATTCCTTCTCCCTTAAGATTGAACTACATTAAAGAAGTACTAGTCATGGTTAGTTCCTTCAGAATTCATTAAGTGTTGAACCCCCAGGGAGAGGAATTTTTACTTCTTCCAACATGATTTATAAATAAGGAAAAGAAGGACTGAAGAGATAAAGTATGTGCCGTCCATGCATGAGGCCCTAGGTTTCATCCCTGGCACCACACAAGAGCATCAAGGACAGAGAAATTGAAATTCCATAGATGATAGAATGTTGATTAGGTCTCTCCTCCTTCTCCCCTTCCCTTCCTCCCCCTACTCTTTTTTTCTTCTCTCCTCCTCCCCTTGACAAGAGAATGATCACTGGGTCTTGGTACCTACACAATAAATCCAGTTTCTGGCAGCCATTTATTTTTTCATTTTCCTTTTGATAGAGGGTAAGACAGAGAGGGAGAGACATACACAGAAAGGAGAGACAACAGTCTCCCTGCAGGTAGGGGCCAAGTACTTGAACCTGCTTTCCTGGGCTCCCCACCACCCAGCTTCATGTTTTACTTTTATTTTGTTTGTTTGTATCTTGAGTTATTTGTTGGATAAATACTGTCAGAAATTGAGAGGGAAGGGGGTGATAGAGAGGGAGAAAGACAGAGACACCTAAGGTCTGCTTCGCCACTTGTAAAGCTTTCCCCCTGCAGGTGAGGACCGGGGGCTTGATCCTGGGTCCTTGTGCACTGCAACATGTGAACTCAACCAGGTGTACCACCACCTGGCCTTCCTTCTCTTTCATTTACAAAACACTGTAAAATGTTGGACCAGAGGTGCCTCAGTGGCCAAATTTATTCTGCAGCACTACATTAAAAAGAGAGAGAGAAAGAAAACTCTGGTTGCAAGAAAACTTTGGCTGCTAGAAAGGAGGTATGGAATCATCTATGTAGGCTTTCCAGGAGAGAGTAGTGCCCGGCTTGATTTCAGACCTTCTATGAGCAGCACTGGCATAAAAAACTTGTTAGGAATTATCAGTGAATCATCACCTTACTTACTTATTGCTAAATGGTAATTCATATTTATGCATTTGCTACTGAAAATAAATCTCATAGAAGTCTCTTAATTGGTTATATTCCTGCAGAAGTGTTTGGAATTCTTTACAAGAGTGTCACAGCACAATCAAGCCAAGTATGGTGGCCCTTTATTTGGAGTCTGCTGAGCTTTCAGTGATCCTTTCTGCCTCTTTCTCCTGCATGAAGATAGCTGTCTGGAAGCCATGTTGAACACCACACTCTGCTCTGCTGCTGACAGCTGATTAAACTGGGACTGGTACATGACTCATGCTGGACCAAACACATAGATTTCCTTGGGAACTTGTGATTTCTATGGGGACAGCCAATCTTATTAAGTCTAACACTCAGCAATCACAGGTTTATGTTCCACAATGAAATCTGTGTACTACTACAAGAGATACATGGAGAGATAAGAAGGAGGTGGGGGGCTGGGCCATAGTGCAGCCGGTTAAGCACAGGAGGCGCAAAGTGCAGGGACTGGCATAAGGATCCCAGTTTGAGACCCCATCTTCCTGCCTGCAGGGGAAGGCTTCCCAGGTAGTGAAGCTGGTCTGCAGGTGTCTATCTTTTTCTCCTCTCTGTCTTCCCCTCCTCTCTCAATTTCTCTCTGTCCTATCCAACAACAGTAGCGACTACAACAAGGGCAACAAAATGGGAAAAATGGCCTCCAGGAGCAGTGGATTCATGATGCAGACACGGAGTCCCAGCGATAACCCTGGAGGCAAAAAAAAAAAAAAAAAAAGGAGGAGAAGGAAGATGTACAGGAACAGTGAGGACTTAGACATAGTGGAAAATGTACCCAGACTTTTCTCTGGTCCTGTGTTTAATTTTCCCTGAGGCCTGGCTGTATTCTAACCTTTGAATTCCTAGAGACTTTTATAGTTTGAACCACTCCAGTTTCTATTATTCAGAATCAGCAATCCTAAATAATTGACAAGCCTAGATAATCAAAACTATTTTAAAAAAGAAAGAAAGAAAGGAAGGAAGGAAGGAAGGAAGGAAGGGAGAAAGAAAGAAAGAAAGAAAGAAAGAAAGAAAGGGGGAAAATAGGGGAGGGATATCTCACCAGGTAGGATGCTTAAGCCTTGCTGGATGTGGGAGGTGCTATGTCACTGTAGGAAGCTACCTACACTCAGTCCTGTTTTGTCTTTCCCTCTCTGACACTCTATCTCAATCCAATTGGGAATATGCAAGGCCCTGCTCCACAACACAAAACAGAAAACAAAGTTTATGTGAGCATGACAAAGATAGTGACTTGATTCATTCTCAGTTCCTGCATCATTTAACTAGGAATTTCTCCCTTGTCAAACTCCTCCCACAGAGCCCTGTGACTCTATGCTTATCACAAGCCACACTGTGCCTGGATTATCAATATAATGTCATGTTGCCCTGCCTGTCAAAACTGACCAGGAAAACAGCCAGGTTCAAATGGAGCATGGGGTCAACAAGAGGAGAGGGTGAGGCAGAACTTGCTCAGCATGATCAGGCCACTGACAGCCGGAAGGCAGTCAGGGGAATTTCATGATCACAGGAAGGATGGCAAAGGGCGGGGGTCAGGGTGGAGGGTGGGTCAGCCAGGGGTGGCCCCCAGCCTCCAACGTGCTGAAGTAGCAAAGGGTTAGAAGAGGCAAGAGCTGGGCCTGGATTCAGGGCAACTATCAGGACAGTGCTCAAAAGTACTGTTTGTGCAAAATGATCCTTGCCAAATGCTGTTTTGTGACAGCACACACACTGATTCATTCAACAGACATTAAATGGGGACCTGGAGGTGACAAACCTGGTTCAGCACACACACTACAGTGCACAAAGACCTGGGTTTAAGGCCCTGGAACCTACCTGCAGGAGGAAAGCTTCATAAGTGGTAAGGCAGGGCTGCAGGTGTCTCTCTTGTCTCTTTTCCTCTCTATTTCCCCCACTTCTCTCAGTTTCTCTGTCTCTATCCAGTAATAAATTAATAATAAAAATATTAAAAGTGAATAAATAAATATTAACTGAAGATAAATATGTGTAAATCATTGTGTGTTGGCTGCTTGGGGCCTTGGTGGTGGTGGCAGGGAAATAAAATAATTAGGATTCTGTTCCTTTTCTCAGGGAACTCATAATGTAATGAAGAGAAACATAAGAGATATTATCATTTCTTAATAATAACTTTTCATTCACCAACTGTAGCTTATAATGCAGTTTTATTAAAAGTTACATCTTAGACAAAGATCCAAGATGGAGAGTGAGGTTATTAAAAGCTTACACGTATTGGGGTTGAAATCCCAGCTTGGTCATGAAGGAAGTGTGCGACCTTGGGCAAATTATTTAACCTAATGAAATTTCAGTTTCCTTTCATGCAAAATTGGAATAAAAGGATTCTGTCCTTATAGGGCTACTGCTTTGGGCAGGATGAGATAACAAGTGAAAAGACACCAAGCACCTATTCAATTAATAAATGCTTATGGATTACCTACTGTGTGTTAGGCACAGTTCTAAGAGACTGAGCTAAAGCAGTGAGCAAAACAAAGACCCTTTCCTGATTAATTTATGTTCTATGGGAGTGAACTAAGCATGTAATAATAGTGATGTTCACTGACAGTAATATTCATAGTGGTGAACAGGACCAGCAAAGGAGCTGCTGACTGTCTGGCTTAATGAGGATATGATATTGGAGCTGTGATATAAAGGGTGAGTAGAAGATTCATAAGGGGGGGAAATCGGATCATGGGTATCCTGGGTCAAAGAGCACCTCCCAAAGAAAGTTCAAGCACAAGTTCACAAAATTCTGCAGATTCCATGTCACCAGGACAGAGTGTGTTTCAGGCAAAGAGAGTGAAAGGGAAGTTGGGCTTCTTGAGTGACTGGGTTTATATAGTCATATTCACAGAGGTGGGGAGCACAAGGGAGGAAGAGGCTTTGAGAAAGAATGGCTGAGTTTCATTTTCAGCATGTTGAGTTTGTTTAGACTGTGGGTCAATTCCACGTAGACTGTTAACTGATAGTACTTGTGGGGACCCAGGAAACAGGATAAAAATGTAGATTAGGAAATATGTTGCCTAGAGGAAGTCCCAGGTATGAATGAGATCCCCAACAGGTAACATTTTTATTTGGCATCCTAAAGGGAACTGTAAATTTGCTTTTTTTTTTTTTTTTGTCTCCAGGGTTATCGCTGGAGCTCAGTGCCTGCAGTATGAATCCACTGCTCCTGGTGGTCATTGCTGTTGTTGGATAGGACAGAGAGAAATCAAGAGAGGAGGGGAAGACAAGAGAGAGAGAAAGACTTGCTTCACCACTTGCGAAGCAACCCCCCTGTGTCGGGTTGTGTCGCGGGGGAGAGAACTCAACTGGAGCCAAGCTGGGTTGCTGCTTACTCAGTGACGCGGGAGAGGAACCCGGAACTCTTGGCTAAGCAGGAACACAATGCAACTCTTTTTACTGATCAGATACAACACCTTTTATATATCTCTTTAACTGGAAGTGGCAAGTGGGAAAAGGAAATGGCTAGGAGAGGGGGCAGACCAAAAAAAGAGAAAATTTCCATAGCAGCTGTTGCGAAGGTTCTAACCAATGGGATTAAACCAATACCCTGCAGGCAGGGTGGGTCTCAGGCAAAACAGTGATTATGTAAATAGACCACAGAATCAAGCAATGCAGGGGACCTGGCGTAATGACCAACACCCCTGCAGGTGGGGAGCTGGGAGCTCTAACCAGGATCCTTCCACAGGGTCCTTGCACTTCACACTATGTGCACTACCTCCCATGCCCCTAAATTTGCTTTTAAGATTGCCTGAACAATAATATTTTTTCCCTTGACACCAGGACTAACCTAGGGCTTTGAGCCTACACGAATTTGTCACTCTTGACTATTTTCCCCAGTTCTTTTTTTTCCAGACAAAGGATGAAAGAAGCTATGAAGGTAGAGATAGTGAGAGGTAGGAGAGATACCACAGCACTGCCTCACCATGTGTGAAGTTTCCCCTATATGTGGTATTATCATGCAGTGTTAGTGCCTTGGACCCAGGTCTTCCTTTGCACGTGGCAACGTGTGTGCCTTACTGGGTGAGCCATCTCCTGGCTGTCTAACAACTGTGAATTTTCTCCTTTTTGCATTTTGCTCATAAGCCCTGCATACTAATAAAAATTATTCACTTCCATCAACATGTATTTATCAAAATATAAATATGTATCACTATGTAATCAGAATTTTCCCCTCCCCTTTGGCACCAATGTCAGGAGTAGAGGAACAAGACAAGGGTGGGAGGGTGACTGTTTTTTTTTATCAATCAGGCCAGGGGCCTTTTACTGACATCAACCTCAGTAATCACTATCCAGTGGTTTAAAACCTAATGAGGCCTGAGCTGGACATCTAATTCAATCTTAAGTTATGGTCAAATGGCATGAAACTGAACTGAACTCTGAACCAGAAACTGAACCTCAACACCAGAAAAACCTTGACATATGAGCAGATAAAGCAATATATAGCTACGGACAAGAGCATCGCTTAGAAGTGATTTCAGTAAAGGAGGCAATGACATGAGTAATCAGATGTCTCAGTAGTTCAGCATCCAGATATAAGATGGCAGAAGACAGGATTAATGTACACTCTATAAGCTGCCCAAAGAAGGCATAATGAAGGCCCAGAGAAAGGAAGGCAAGAGAGGGCTTTTGAAGTGAAGAGTCACTGATGTGAGTGCCTGGAGTGGTAATGGGAACCTCTGAGGTAGCAGTGGCCAAGGAATGGGCTAACAGACAGAGGGGAGGGCAGCCTCTGAAGTCTGGGAGGGTGAAGTTGTATAGTGACACATTGGTCCTGCTTTGGAAGCAGGATCTCATTAAAACTAATGTCAGGCAGGCTAGACTTTAGGGCAAAAAGGCAGTTTTGACACTTGCTGTCATTTGGGCCAAATATAAAGCCATTACACCAAAAACATTTCCAGAGTGAAAAATCTATACAAAATGTGTTGGCGTTGCTTTCCTATATCAGGATTTTAATACTCATTATTATTAACAGCAGTGGGTCTGTAGCATTTTAGCGATCTTCATAAGCTTTTCTCTAACAGAGCAGCACCATTATTCTTAAAAGGAAAGAAAATAACCAAGGCAATGCACTTATGAGTGTATATATGTGTACACATGTACTTTATGAAAGGGAGTCCATAATTCTTATAGTTTTCCCATTTTTGTTTAGTTGTGAATATTTGGGACATATATTTTTATAGAACTTGTTTTCAGAATAATAAACCAAGTTAACACTTGATTAAAAATTCACCCCTTTTTGTGGGGTCAATGGGCACTAATTGGTTAACAGAGCCAGCTATATCCATCAAGCACTTAACACTTTAGGACCAGTTTTCACATTTTTAAAACTAGAGAGAGCTGAAGTTCACCCCTTCTCTCTTTTCTTTCTTTGTTCCTCTCATTTCCTTTCTTTCTTTCTTTCTTTCTTTCTTTCTTTCTTTCTTTCTTCTTTCTTTTTCTTTTCTTTCTCTCTTCCCCTTCTCCTTCTTGTTCTCCCTCCTCCTCTTCTTTTCTTCTCCTCCTTCTCCCTTTCCCTCCTCCTCCTCTTCTTCCTCTTTTTAACTTCCACTTTCTGTTTTCACCTGTACTTTATTTTTCATCTTCTTTTTCTCTTGTTCTTAGTTAGGATCAGTATTTATGTAGCACTAACATGGGCTAAGTTCTGTATTTAATTCCCATAAGCTTAGAAAGCAGGTAAGCTTGTTGCCATTTTGGAGATCAGAAAATGGAGAGTCGAGTAGTTTGACTCACCCAAGATTACACATGTGATAGGTGGCTGGCTAGGAACTTAAAGTCACTTGTCTGATTTGAGAATTCCATTTCTTAGAAACTGTTGTGATATTAAATGGAGAGTTCCATCCTTTTGTCCTGTCAGGTACCAGAGAACGTGCTCCCATGAATGTGATCAGTGCTTTCGCATCTGTCCTACTTTCCTTCCTTAATGGTTTTTTCAAATGAAATTTTTGCAAAGATTCTAACATATAACATTTTTGAAAGAGAACTTTTTCTCCAGCTCATAGCATGCCATAGACAACTAAGACACCTAAGGTTATATAAGAATGAACAAATAGGGGGTTTGGGCGGTGGCGCAGTGGGTTAGGTGCATGTGGCGCAAAGCGCAAGGACCGGTGTAAGGATCCCGGTTCGAGCCCCTGGCCTCCCCACCTGCAGGGGAGTCGCTTCACAGGCTGTGAAGCAGGTCTGCAGATGTCTATCTTTCTCTCCCCCTCTCTGTCTTCCTCTCCTCTCTCCATTTCTCTCTGTCCTATCCAACAACGAACAACATCAACAATGGCAATAATAATAACCACAACGAGGCTACAACAACAAGGGCAACAAAGGGGGGAAAATGTCCTCCAGGAGCGGTGGATTCATGGTACAGGCACTGAGCCCAACAATAACCCTGGAGGAAAAAAAAAAAGAATGAACAAGATGAATAAGTAGTTTACTGGTTTTTTTTTTTTCCTTGTAATTATAGTCCTATTGAATTCCCAACACCATTTTGATGAGTGAGACACATTTTTCTGTAATGCAAAGATACATGTCTCCAAAACAAGTGTGCCCTCAAGGTGGGTTTAATGTGTGTCACTGATGTGACCACTGCTAGAGATATCAGAGAGAACCCTCTCAGAAGAAACTTCTAGGGGCAGGGGGCAATGGCACACCAGGTTAAACACACATAGTACAAAATCCCAGTTTCAGCCCCCAGTTCCCCACCTGTAGGGGGTCACTTCACAAGTGGTGAAGCAGTTCTGCAGGTATCTATCTTTCTTTCCCTCCCTGTCCTCTTCTCCTCTCAATTTCTCTCTGTCTAATCAAAAGGAAAGAAGGAAAGAAAGAAAGAAAGAGAGGAAGGAAGGAAGGAAGGAGAAAGAAGGAAGAAAGAAACTTCTGGTTTATAAAAGTCAACACTAATTTGCATCTGACTAAAAAAGGACCTGTGTACCATTTACTTAACACCCTTGCAGACATCATTCTAAGATTCTATAACCAGTTCCAAAAATCAAATTGACCTTTACAGGTCAAACATTCATATCACACAGTCAGACAAAACAAAAGCATGTGTGGCTAGTTCTAAAAAATATCTTAAAGTAGAAAACTTGAATTTTGAGTAATAATCCTATAAATAGTCTCTTAAGTTTATATTTTAAAGAATAAGCACATATTTGCCTGCTTTATACTATACAGTCCTTCAAGCCCCCATCCCCACCTGTAGAGAGAAAGCTTTGCACGTGGTGAAGCAGGGCTACAGGTGTCTGTCACTCTCCCTCTCTATCACCCCCTTCCCTCTTGACTGCTGGCTGTCTCTATTCAATAAATAAAGATAATTTTAAAAAATTAAAAAATATTACTATACAGTCTTTCCTTTTTTTACTGGGCAATCTCTTATTGTACTTTGCTTTTTTTTAATTCATGGAAGAGAGGAATGACAAGCTGAAAGTGTATTCCTCTTCCTTTTATGCTTGTGAAGTATGCCATAGTGTATGTGTGTGTGTACCCAGGCAGAGTGTTGCAGGTTCTGGCTCAGGGAGCGCAATCCTCTGTCATCTTCATGCTGCAATATGATATTTGTCTGGACTAAGCTTCTGTAAGATCCAGATAATCTACAATGTCTAGGCAGAAGGTAGGGGATTCGAGCCAGAAGTATCCTCTCTTTATGTTGTCCTCACCTTGACTCACGCTAGAGCTCACATGTGCTCATGGAAGAGGAAGACAAAAAAAAAAAAATCAAGGCTTCTAAATTAAATAAGTCTGGGACCACATAACACACTTCTGGTGTGGGGCAGTGCTGAGGGAACTTGACCAACTCAAGTGTCCCATCCCCAGAACTATAAAATTAATAATGGAGTCAGGGTTCTCAGTGCAAAAACATTTCTGTCTCCACCAACATGCATCTTCCTGACAGCAGAGGAGGGATGGAGAGCTTTTGCTAATAGTTCCCAGACCCACACCTCTGGGACCCAGAGGAAGGGCTCTCTGGTACACACACACTCTCTGCGGATGGACCTGTGTCTCTGGAAATTCCTGCCACTCCAGGCTGACAGAAGCCCATATGTTGACCATTAGGGCATAAAGCAAGATTCACTTAAGCCCGTCATCCAATAAGCTGTTTCTCCTCTGGTTGACTTACTTGCTGTCATTAATGACACAGATTTATTGAAAGAAAAAAAAAAAAGAATGCTTAAGAGCAAATGTTAGAGCATGCACATTTATCTACTTGAAGGCTTAGCCCTTCTTCACTTTAAGGATTGCAAAGTTAGAGATAGAAAATACAGTATTTCCACTCATCTCAACTAATTGTATTCATTTTCATAAGAACTTGGAAAAGTCTGGCCGACACAAGAAAACATGGGCCATTAAGTTAGCAAGTCATATTGTGAAATTAAAATTGTTCAGGTCAGGCTCTTCAAGACTTTTCAATCTGGCACTACTTAGCCAGCCTCAGATAAGCCTCACTACTCTAGCCTGTACCCAGTAATCAAGAAGTCCCCACACTATTCCACTGAAGCAACTTTCTGCTAAGAGTTGTATAGACTGCTCCTCATGCGTGTCACTCTCATCTGTTGCCCTTACTTCCTGAGACTAAAAGTTTTCCTAATCTCTCAAGAGTCAGGCATACTTCAGCACTTTCCATAGAACTTTCCTTTCTGCTTCAAACCCAACTCAACTGACCTTTCTAAGTCATCTAGTTTATTTCACACCATAGGAATCATTTACTGTTTTGAAAGGTTTAATGCCTTTTTTTTTCCTCCAGGGTTATCACTGGGGCTCAGTTCTTGCTCTATGAATCCACTGATCCTGTGGCCATTTTTTAAAAATTATTTATTTTAAGATAGGACTGAGAGAAATTGAGAGGGGAGGGGAAGATAGAGAGGGAGAGAGAAAGACACTTGCAGACCTGCTTCACCGTTTGTGTAGCGACCCACCCCCCTTGCAGGTGGGGAGCTGGAGACTCAAACCAGGATCCTTGAACCTGTCCTTGCACTGTGTACTATGTGCACTTAACCCAGTGTGCCACCACCCAGCCCCCAGTTTAATGACTTCTCATACATCTTGTTTGCCTGAGAACAAAGGTTGGATCTTAGAGTCTTATAGTTCTTCTATATATTATATAGTGCTCAGGATCTATTAAATATTAAATTAAAAACTTTCTTTTTTTAAACAAAATTTGATATCCACAGGCCAGGAGGCAACTTACCTAGTAGAGCATATAGAATATGTTCTACCAGATACAAGGACCTGGGTTCAAGTCCCTGGCTCTACATGTGAGTACCACACATGCAGGTATGGTGGTGTCTGTCTGTCTCTCCCACTCTCTGTTCCTCTTAAACTAAAAGTGAAAAGGAAAAAATAATTCTCAAATGGTGGAATCATGTACCCAAAACCCAAATGGAATTAGAACAGCATAAATAAACAAATAAATAAATAATAAAAAAAATAAGATCCAGGGCCAGATGGTGGCTTTCTGGGTAGAGAGCACGCATTGCCATATTCAATGACTCAAGTTCAAGTTCCCAACCCTACCTGCAGGGGGGACACTTTCATAAGCTGTGAAGCAGTTCTGCAGGTGTCTCTCTTGTCTCTTTCTCACTCTATCTCCCCCTCTCTGCTCTCAATTCCTCTCTGTCCTATAAAATAAAATAGAAAGAAAAAATGGTTACTAGAAGCAGTGGATTTGTGGTGTTGGCATTAAGCCCCAGTGATAACACATGTGGCAATATTAAGTTAATTAATTAAATAGCCACAAGAATCAGTGGACCTATGCAAGCACTAGCCCCAGCAATAACCTTGTTGGTAGACAATAAATAAGATAAAAATACATGTGTATATGAAAAAGATTAAAATCCATCTTCTCTTGCAAAATAAGTGTGTATTTCAAGGGAGTGGTCACCCAGTCTTCATGAACAGTAGTGAGAGTAGACTAACTAAAATCCTCTTTCTGTTCCAGTAATATTATTATTAAATAAAATTTTATACAAAAATTTTTATATTTTACATAGTAGTCATTCAAAAGAACAACTCAAAGTGGTCTGTGACAAGGCTTAGCTTCTGTTATTGCAACTTTAGAGTAAAATTAATTAGCAATCCATTCACATATTAAACCTTAGACCTTACTAGATTAAATATTCATGTCTTCAGAGGAACAAATATGTACAAGGCTTCTAATTATCAGTCAGTAGAAATAGCAGTAGGAAACTCCAAAATACCCTAATCTGCAGTGCACTGCTCTTCTGCTAGAAATTTGTATAGTCTTATCACCATAGACAGAAATTGAAAAACAAGAATAGAAGGGAAAACACTAAGCAGAACTTGGACTGGCATTGGTTTACTGCACCAAAGTAAAAGACTCTGAGGTGGGGGATAGGGTTCAGTTCTTTTGAACTTCAAAGACTTCAAAATAAGAAGATAGAGATTTGATTATAGTTTCTTGAAATTTTCTTTTTGATTTTTGAAAAAAGACAAGATCCTCCCCCAAATGTTTATAAATTCAATCTGATTGCTACTGTGAATTGAATTAATTCAAGTTAGGGCACATTGCAGTGTTTCCTAAAACGGAAATCTAGTAATTCTGTACATTGAAAGTTAACAGACTTACAGGCAATGTCTGTAACATACAATGGCACTGGATGTTAAAAGCGTTTTTTACTTTCATTCACAATGAAATCAGATGAGCTACCCAGGAGTCACACAGTGGTAATGGAAAAGTCCTCCCAAAGAGCAAAAGAAACAACTATTTGGTGGTAGCTGAAAGCAGTAGATACAATTAGCTGTTACATTTATTTGAAAGTTGCTCTTTTTTTTTTTTTTTATCTCATACACAGAAATGGAGTTCCAACAATAACTTAAGCTCTGTGAATTCTCAATCAATGCACTTGAACATGAATAAGATTTCTTTTAGGGAGTCCGGCGGTAGCGCAGCGGGTTAAGCGCATGTGGCGCAAAGCACAAGGACAGGCATAAGGATACTGGTTCAAGCCCCCGGCTCCCCACCTGCAGGGGTGTCGCTTCACAGGTGGTGAAACAGATCTGCAGGTGTCTATCTTTCTCTCCCCCTCTCTGTCTTCCCCTCATCTCCCCATTTCTCTCTGTCCTATCTAACAATGATGACATCAATAACAACAATAATAACTACGACAATAAAACAACAAGGGCAACAAAAGGGAAAATAAACATATTAAAAAAAGATTTCTTTTAACACTCAACTTAAGCTTAAATGGGAATTTTCATAGGTTGTGTATTGTAATCAATTATGAGTGAGGATGTGCTTAGTAATTGCCTGTTAAAGAAAAAAAAAACCCTATCATTAAGCTATAAATAAAACTAAGCAGCCAGCTATAATAACCAACACATTTTGCATTGCTTATAACTTGCCATTCAATTTAATTCAACACCTTCTTATGTGCTAGGTGTAGGGGATACAACAGTGAAGAGTTAGATGCAGTTCCTGCCATTATGGAATCAGAATGCAATATGACAGGGAAGATTTAAAAAAAAACAGTTATAACTATGGCATGGCCTATTACTGATGAGAGAATAAGGTTTTTGAAATGAAGAAGCAGAAAATTCATATATATATATTGCCTCCAGGGTTATCACAGGGGCTTGGTGCAGGCACCATGAATCCACTGTTCCTGGAGGCCATTTTTTCGATTTTGTTATTGTTGTTGTTGTTACTGCTGGATAGGATAGCGAGAAATTGAGAGGAGGGTAAGAAAGATAGGGCAGAGAAAGACACCTGCAAACTGCCAGGCTGTTACCCTGAGTAGATACGGGCTTTTTAGCTCCAGGAATCTCTCCTTAAGCTCCTCTCTGTCCATGAACTACCACACGTGTTTGCCCCCCTTTTTTTGAGGGGGAGGGTGTTGACTTCCCCCCCTCCATATAGAAAGGCAGGAATAGAGACAAAGAGAAAGATACCACAGCACCAGAGTTTACCCCAATGTGAGGGGGGGGCAGGGTTCAAACCTGGGTTGTGCCCATGAAGAAGCAAGCACAACTTTCCAAGTGAGCTATCACACCAGCTCGGTGCTTCATATAATTTCAGGGGCTCTGCTGATGGACCAGGTGTGGACAGGAGGATGTATAGCTCAACAAATGACTTGTAGGTTTATGGTTTCACCAGCAGGGTGGATGGTAATGCCATTTTCTGAGATGAGGAAGTCAGAAGAAAGTAGATTATAGGAGCAGACAGATCAAAAGTTCAGTTTTGAACAAAAGCTAGTTGATAAGCATGGAAATCCAAGCAGGAAACTCAAGTGGGGCTGCAAATATTAAGCAGAGAATTGGATGTAAGATGAGGAGAGGGGACATTGATGAGGACTGAAATGCCACTGACAGCCACAGCCATGGAGAAGGCTGCCGAGGGAGAGAGTGCAAAGAGAAGAGATGAAGGCCTACACTGAGCTCTGAAGAGTTTCACAAGTTAGAAGAGAAACTGGCAACTGAAACTGAGGAAGATCAGCTACAGGTGTAGGGAGAAAATCTGGAGGATGTGGTATCACTGAGGTAAAGTGAATACAGTGGCAGACGCTAGAAGAAGAAGTGAATACAGTGCTTCAGGGAGGTGGGGAAGGCTAACCTTATTACAAAGCCTTTTAAAGGGTGAGTTTATAGGCTTACCATTTTTACATATTGGCCTCTCCTGGTCAAGAGGTAGTAACACCTTTTCAGATACCAACTCATGAATATCCAGCATACGTCTCAAAATAGAGGGAAGATAACTTTTTACATTCATAAAATGACAAATACATAGTAAAACCTTGTAATAGAGAAATGGAATGAGAACTGGAGCTAAGAAGTAATGACCTTCCTATCCGTGCTCCAGGGTTCCACTGCATGTAAGCCAGTATCTTAATGTGACTGTTCTACAATGTCCTGAAGACCTATGAAGCAATGAGGGCAAGGA